>NC_045450.1:67815925-67839451 GCF_002776525.5 Piliocolobus tephrosceles | reverse complement strand
ATCTATCTATCTATCTATCTATCTATCTATCTATCTATCTATCTATCTATCTCTATGTATGTATATATATATATATATCCTATTAGTTCAGTCCCTCTAAAGAACCCTGACTAACACAATCATCAAATAAACTCTAATTTATTTGATCATGAGTGGCTCTATTATCCTCCCTTTACAGACTGGGAAACTGAGGCACAAAGGTTAACAATATAGACCAAGTTCCCATAAGTATGCAGTAGAGGTGGCCTAGACAAAGTATTAACACTTGTGATTTATTACAGGCTTATTCTTTCCCAGTGGTACTAAACACTGAAAATGTGTTATCTCATATGACCCTTCCCAAAATTTCAGGAGGCGGGTTCTTATTCTTTCCATATCATAGGCAACACAACAGTAACAACAACAAAAACTTCACCAGGGTTTAGGTTAAGAAACTATCCAAGTAATATCTAAGCCTTTCTGCCAGTTGAACCTTTGCTCGGAATCACTATATAAAGCAATTTGATTATTTGCAAAAAGTTTAACCAAATAAGAGCATTCCTACCCCAAACCTGCCCTGTAGGTGACCAAAACGAGCAGACTGAGAAATGGTCAGGAGAGTTGTTTCCGCCAGCTTAGTAATTACATAGTAACAAAAGGGGGTTCAATTAATTGCTTAGCAATTAGCCATTATAAGAAGATGGGAAAGAAATCAATTGGCTGTTTGGTTGAGCAGGAAGCATTTTAAATGTCACCACAGTGAGAGAAATATTTGAAGATTTGTCTTCATAATGGTTAACTAATTGCAATCTTCACATTCTACTGCCTTGGAAAAATAACTCAATTCAAGAGACGGAGTATTAACACTTGGGGCTATTTCTCCTTTGTCTTAGTTAGCATCAAAGGGTGGCATGTAAATTGATCAGTCTCTATAATTTAGGAAGACCCCCTCCTAATGAACAGCATCTTTGAGTGCAGAGTCAACGTGATATTCATCATTTTGCCATTGTATGTACCTAGAACAGCATGGAGGCGTAGGGCAGGTGCTCAAGACATAGTGGCAATTGAAAATAAACAACAATTGGAAAAAATGCTAGGGTCTATCCCCACTGCTGCATTCCCTTTAAGTGAAACTCTAGTGCTACAAATGCAATTTGACTTTGGTAGAACTATGGTGAAAGATCGCAGCTATAGATTTTTTACCAAGCAGGCTGTCCAACGCCTTCTTACATTAACCCTCCCACTTGGCCCATGACACTCAGCTGTGCCACAATCATGTATCATGACATTCCCCTTCTTCTACCCATAATGAGATGTACTTCTAGCTATGCTGAACCCATTTATTTGGCCTCAGAGATGGCTTCAGCAATGGGCACTTGCCAAATGTTGTACCAAACTGTATTCTCCTTGGGGTATTCTTGTTAGATCTGTGTATTAGTCCTTTCTCACGCTACTAATAAAGATATACTCAAGACTGAGTAATTTATAAAGGAAAGAGGTTTAATTGACTCACAGTTCCACATGGCCAGGGAGTCCTCACAATCATGCCAGAAGGTGAATGAGGAGCAAAGTCACGTCTTGCATGGGGGCAGGCAAGAGAGCTTGTGCAGGGGAACTCCCACTTGTAAAACCATCAGATCTCATGAGACTTAATTCACTATCATGAGAACAGTATGGGAACACCCGCCTCCATGATTCAATTACCTTCCACTGGGTTCCTCCCATGACGTGTGGGGATCATGGGAACTACAATTCAAGGTTAGATTTGGTGGGGACACAGCCAAACCACATCAAGCTCAGAGGGAAGATTCCTCTTGCCTTTAACATTCACAGCGCTAGAAGGATGCAGCTTGTGACCAGCTTCTTTGACCAAGTGTCGGTGGCAGGAGAAGATCAGGCCACCATGCAAAGGGAGAGTACAAAGTCCAACTGTGTGAAGCCTGGATCCAGCTGTTCTAAAGCCAGATGTACCTTTGGATTTCCTGACTATGGGAGTCACTGAATACCCTTTAGCCTTAGCCATTGAATGTGTATCTGTCGCATACAACCTCTGTGTTCTGACTAACACAGTGCCACTTTCCAACGACTGTAGTTATTTTTGCCTCACTTTGTTAATATTGGGGACGATCAGAAAAAGAAAGAACCAGAGGTTGAGAATAGCATGAGGAGGTAGTCTGCAGAGGATTTACAACTTTGAAATAAACCTGCAGCAAGTCCCAGGGAGACTGGGGGCAAAGTAATCCTGATCAAAAGGAGCAGTTGTGCACAAGGGGCTGGAGGCCTGAGCTTGTAGCTGAGGGTCTGGGATGATGGAAAAACACAGAAGGCAGGAATCTACAGAGTTCTAGGTAGAAAGGGGCCCTAATAGGATGAGAGGCACACACAGAAAAAAGTGACTGCTTTTGCATTATCTACCACAAAGCAAAAAATTAATGTACTTTGTTGAAACAGGGGATTGAGTTCCTTTCTAAAGATTCTATTAAACATAGCTAATAAATACAGAAAACGCACCATGCTCATATTACTAATGCAGGATGAGTAGATGTCAACGTACTTCCATGATTGAGATCCCAGTGTCACAGCTAAAGTTAAAAACAGAGGCTTCCTGAAGGGTGTCACTCCAAGCGTGCCTCTTCCCAGCCCAATATCTTGGTCAGTGATGTGAAAACCCGCCCTGACTACAGGAGAAAGAAAAGAAGGCAAGGTGACAAGCAGCTGAAGAAGGTACAGTAAACCGCAATAATTGCTTATAAAATTTTATGGTTGGTCATTAATCCTAACTACCTCAATTTCTAAAAAGAAAGATTCATAGTCTTTTTAAATAGACAAAATTTGAGTTTATGGGAAACTTAATAATATTCATGCTGATACAATAAGAAATTCCAAGAGTCTTAAATTTCCTGCAGACTTTGGAGGGGAGGCAGCCTGTTACAGTATAAAAAGGACAGGTTTGGGAGTCAGGACCATGGCCAAAGCCTGGCATGGGGCTTTAAGGAAATTCCTGAATGTCTCTGAGCTTCAGTTTCCCCCTCTGGGAGATGGGGAGCGATGCTGGCTTCTTTACAAAACCACCAAGAGAACTCAAAAAGAATGCATGACAGTTCGGAGAGGCGCAGAGCCTGGTTTGTAGTCAGCCACACTCAATAAAACAGAGCTAAAATCCTCACTTCCCCCGCCCCCACCAGTCTTTTCAAATTATATCCAGAATACGGCCATAACCACGCCTCTCCCCTTCCACCACCATTGCTCTGGGCCAGTCCCCCACTGCTTCTAGAGCCTGAGTGATTGCAGCTGTTCCTACTCTTGCCCCATCCACACGCTAATCTATTCTCCATCCATCAGCCAGAGCCATTCAATAGAGACATAAGCCAGATCACATCTGTCTTCACCAAAGCCCTCCAGTGGCTTTGCCACTCAATTAGAATAAAGGCCAAAGGTGTTATGGTGGGCTCCAAGACCTTCTGAGATCTGGTCACAACTTTTCTCCTATCTAACATTCCCTTGCTCCCTCTGCTTCAGCCACACCAGCCTTCCTATGGTTTCTAGAATATTCTGGACACACTACTGCCCCCAGCTTTTGCACTCATAGTTCATTTTGTCTAGGATGCTCAGCCCCCAGACAGATGCATCCCTGCACTCATCCCATTTCATCAGTTCTCATTGAGGGCCTCCCTATTGAAAACTGTAGCCTACTCTCATCTCTAGCCATTGACCTCCACAGCCCCTATCAGGATCTATCATAGCAACTGACACACCATATATTTTATTAACTTTGGATTTGTCAGGTTCCCTTACTAGCAGGTGGACTCTAGGACAGGGCTTGGTCTGTTCTGTTCACTGCTGTGTCCACAGAATCTACAGTAGTCCTCATCATGTAGCTGGAGCTCAGTGCATTTTTGCTGAATGGAGAAATTAGTCATTTCTCTCTCCGAGTCACTACAGAGCTACAGGTTGCAAACAGCTTCTCTCATCAAAAAACACCCCTGCCCGGGATTTCCCCTGTCAGTCTACATCCTAAAGGCCCCGAGGCTTCAGGTCAGGCTGTATCCAAGCAGTAGAACAAGGCAGTAAAATCAGAAACCCTGGTTCTGGATAGTCGCCTTTGCCTCAAGTTATGGTTTTATCACTGTTGAAGGGAAAGATGAAGCCTAAATAGCTGGCATTTGAGGGGATTCAAAGAGCAACGTAAAAATGTCAGGTTCATGAAGGTGCTCTAATAATGCAAATATCCTTCTTCCTTTAAGTGATTGTTGTAAGGATTAAATTAAATTTTGTTTGGGGCCAGGTGTGGTGGTTAATGCCTGTAATTCTAGACTCTGGGAGGCCGAGGTGGGTGGATCACTTGAGGCCAGGAGTTCAAGACCAGCCTGGCCAACATGGTGAAACCCCATCTGTACTAAAAACACTAAAATTAGTTGGGTGTGGAGGTGGGTACCTGTAATCTCAGCCAGTCAGGAGGCTGAGTTGGGGGGATCACTGGAACCTGGGAGGCGGAAATTGCAGTGAGCTGAGATCACACCATGGCACTCCAGCCTGGGTGACAGAGTGAGACTCCATCTCAAAAAAATAATAATTACAATAATAAAAAATAAACTTTATTTATAAAATAGGTTACAATTTTCATTAAAATATCTTGTCTCCCTATCTGCCCTTCAGCACCTTCACAGGGATCACCAACTGCCTGCTTCAATGGGGGCACCACTTCTTCAGCTCCTTCTCCCCATCAAAACTCTTCCTGCACAGGAAAAGGAGTTGACTTTTCTCATGAGAGCTTGACTTATCTCATTCTTTCAAGTGAAGCTTTTCATTTTCCTGAGTTACAGTGAGCTCATCTGATACAATGATTCAACATTAGCACTAAGAAATTTAACTTTTTGTAACTCCTTAACCCAGTGGTTCTCAACCTTGATGATATACCACAGTCTCGGGCAGAGATGGGGTGGAATAAACAAAAAATACAACAAATACAGACATAAAGCAAACAACAACAAAAAGAAAGAAGAAAAAAATGACAACCACAAAAACACTATGACAACAAAAAGCAACGCAAGCAAACATCAAGCATCAGAGGCTGATAAATAAGGCTGTCTTGAAAAGTCAAATGACTAAGATGCCTTCAGGCTGGGCGTAGTGGCTCAGGCCTGTAATCCCAGCACTTTGGGAGGCTGAGGCAGGCAGATCACAGGTCAAGAGATTGAGACCGATCTGGCCAACATGGTGAAACACCATCTCTACTAAAACTACAAAAATTAGCTTGGCATGGTGGTACGCGCCTGTAGTCCCAGCTACTCAGGAAGCTGAGGCGGGAGAACTGCTTGAACCCAGGAGACGGAGATTGCAGTGAGCTGAGATCACGTCACTGCACTCTAGCCTGGTGACATAGTGAGACTCTGTCTCAAAAAAAAGTAAAAAATAAAAAGTAAGATGCCTTTAAAAATAATACAATCTTAAAAGAGCTAATTTAATGACTAAATGCTATTTATCAGGAAAATATCTGCTCTAAGGTATAATTTCTTTTCTTCCATTAGACAATACACAAACAAAAAGGGGATGATCGTTGGTTTTCAGACATATTCCATGGATAAGACGTAGAGGTTCTTGGGGAGTATGTGAACAGGAGATGGGCAGGCAATCAGTGATAAATGTTTCAAATGCATAAATCTATCCATCAGGGACAGGAGAATGGGGAATCAGCTGTTGTGAGTTGTCACCACTTATGATTCTGTTCCTGGTAATTAATCCAAACAATAGCACCTGTTTATTTCATGGATCACTCCTGTTCTCATGATAACCTGCAGAACATTTCCAGGAATGAACTGGACCAACAGGTAAGTAGTAGAAATAGATTAAACATTTTCAGGGGCGTGGGTAGGAGTGTACTGCACTGAGGAAAATTCCTTAGATGACGTGATACTGTTTCAGGATGAAAAATCATAACTTACCGTGGTGAGAAATTACCTGGACAATTTAAAATTCTCAGAGAAAATATAGTGTTTGGCATCAAATGTGACAAACTGCTTTTGAAGTCTTTCACTTTAATTCATCTCAATCTTTTAAAAGATCTGTTTGTGTACATGGTTGACAATTTTTACTGCAACACAGAAACTTATTGAGAAATTATTAGGTGCGAGAAATTACAAGGTGCAATAGGTTAGGTGCTTTACATTTGCTCCTTTTATCCTTAGAGCAAAAAACTTTCGAGTTATTATTTTTGTTTCCTTTTCACATCAGAAATTTTGCTCAAAGCCCTATAGCTTATACTCCAAAAAAAAAAAAAAAAAAGATTGGGTATGAATGTAGACCAGCAAAGAGCACAGACTTGGAAGTCAGGCTGCTTGGATACAAATCTCAGTGCTGCCATGACCAGCTGTAGGACCCTCAGGATTCTGTGTCTCAGTTTCTTTACACATAAAATAGGGAGAGTAGTAATATCTGCCTTAAAAGGTTGGTGGGGAAGATCGTAAACATAAAGATGGGTAGATCAGAGAGACAGGGGCAAATGTATATATATCCACACACCACACATGTACACTTATAAGTGTATATTAAAAAATCAAAAGAAAAAATAAGCTACTATTACTACATACACACACACACACACACACACACACACAGGGCTTAGACATCACAAACACTAAATGAGGTCATGCATATATAGTGTGGAGCAGGGACTGCTACAAAAACATCAGGCATTATTACTGTCCTCATCAACACCCACCCTGGTATCACATCTTTTTTTTTTTTTATTTTTCTTTTTAGTTGGAGTCTCGCTCTGTTGCCCAGGCTGGAGTGCAATGGTGCCATCTCAGCTCACTGCAACTTCTGCCTCCTGGATTCAAAAGATTCTCCTGCCTTAGCCTCCTGAGTAGCTGGGACTACAGGTGTGCACCACCATGCCCAGCTAATTTTTGTATTTTTAGTCGAGATGGGGTTTTACTATGTTGGTCAGGCTGGTCTTGAAATCCTGACCTCAGTTGATCCACTCACCTCAGCCTCCTAAAGTGCTGAGATTACAGACATGAGCCACCGCACCCAGCCCTTGGCCTCACATCTACATCAAGCCTTGGTATTTGTAAAATATCTCTTCACTGGTGGTCCCGAGGTTCTGCTTCCCTCTCATAGAGTCCTTCTCTTGGTTGAGAAATGATACAGGGAGAATAATCCATTGAAAGAAAAGAGTAGACAGAGTTTTACTTTTTAGAGTTAATGTAAAAGGCTGATGATTGGTTTCAAAAGGTGAAAAATAAAAGCACCATAGAGAAATCTTGGCCCTCATGAGCCTCCAGATCGGGAAATTTACTATGAAATATATTCGAGCCAGATTTGGAAACAGCTATTCATTTTTCTGACTTTTCTTTTTTTTTTTTTTTTACTAGTTGTGTGTGTGTGTGTGTGTGTGTGTGTGTGTGTGTGTGCGCGTGCGTGTTTAACTTCTAGAGGCTATGAGACGGCTGACCAATGGCAACATCTCTTAAGCCTCAGTCTCCCCCTGTGTAGTCAGTGTCATGGCTTAGATGTTGATGTTCAAGTTGAGAAATGGAGGTGCCTTAGAGACCTCTTGCTCTGGACTTTTGGAGTTGGGGTGATGAGGAAAAGTTTCTTTCTCCCTTACTTCCGGCCAAAACCAATTCACCTAATGTCTGCTTTACTCAATGAATTTTTAAATCAGATTTTATTTGAAGGACACATTTTGAACATCAAAAAATTTTTGCCAAACACTGCCTTGGATCCCTTCCAGCTCTGATGTGCTGATGTCTGAGACTAGACTACCACTGACTTTTCCAAGACTTCCATAGAAAGCACTCACCTGAGCAGCAATGGCAGGTGCCATCCCATCAGGGAGGGACACTGGATCTGGAGCAAAATGGAAGCCAAACTAAACACACCCCGACTTTGGAAAGAAACACAAGAACTTTCCCATATTAAGATTCTAAATGATGCTTTCTAAAAATGTGTGAAGAAAAATTGAGTTTAATTCCACCAGTTGAGGCTACAGTGATATTATGGGATTTTTCTAAAGGACTTGGTGCGTACCCAATTCCCATGTGTAGCATATAACTCACAGATTTAATTATAGATCTTCCTCACTCACTAGTTCCCTAGGAAACAAATCCATGGCTTCATGTCTTGTGCATGGAAGGTCATAGCAAGAAGATAAATATTTTCTGCATTTTGAAACTTTATCTAGAGGTCACAGGTCTGCAAGTCAGCAGACAAGAGCTCTTCAGACAATAGCCAAAAGCTGCTATGTTTGACTAATATCAACGATACTTAAAACCTTTCGTGTTTATCTCAAATAAAGCACTTCCCACTTAAACGCCTAAAAATTTTCGCTATATCTCTTTTCCTTTTTTCAGGTTGAAATACAAATAAGATGAATCGTTCCCTTAAATGTTTCTTCCGACTCTGTTAAGATAAAGCCTGTTTATAATAATAAAAAGAAGGAACGTTATCTGAAAAATCCAAACTAATTTTAATCAGGTGGACACTGCAGGTCAAAGTTCTTTTTTATTTTTTTCTGTGAATCAAGCAGAAAACTGCCGCATGACTGGTGAATTACACTGAACATCTAAAACAAAAGGAAAAACTAAAAGCAGAAAATTCAGAAAGGGAAAAATGCAAATACTTTTAAATATGTGAGAAAAAGAATCACAAAGTAAAGAAACATTTTTCCTCATGACATGGGAAATCAATCTCATTTTACTTTATAATTTTGTGTAGGTAATCCTCTCTGAAATTGGTTTTCACTCATTCCCATTAGTGTCACTAACTTTTTTAGTCCTAAGTGAAGATTAAATGGGAAAATACAAGTAAAGTACTTTGTAAACCCCAAAGAGCTATACAAATGTTAGCAATCACAATAAGCAGTTAGAGTATACATACTTAAACACAATCCTTTTGATCACAGCATGGCAAGAGTAACAGACGGTTTCAAGTGTCCGCAGACTTTAAAGGACAAAGCTTAGAGACCGGTAGCAGTTATGAACTTCACCTTTCACGTGGAGATCATAAAGTGAACACACACGACCATCCAACGAAACTCACGGAAATGTCCCAGAGGGGTTCAAAAGATGAGTTATTTTCCCCAGCAGAGCACAGCAAACCCATCGCAGACAGAAGACCAAGGGGTCTGAACCTGGCATTATGACTCTTCCAGCTTCTCCTGCAGCCTCAACAATACACCGTTTATAGCCTTAGTTGGAGACCAGAGCCATCAGAGGAAGCTTTCTTTGTTAGTCTTTAGCAAAAGGACCAGATGAGGAGAAAGCAACTATACAGTGATGTAAGGCGTGACAACTATACAGTGATGTAAGGCGTAAGGGGGAGGAAGGATTAGTTAATCATCACTTCCTTTCAAAATGCATCAGGTAAAATTGTTTTTGCTTGGTTTAAGGACCTCCATAAAATATCCGTTAGGATGTAGCTTGTATTTATTGAGCAATTACTGAGTACCAGACCATGCGTACTTTTCCTATGTTCCCAAGTAGTCTCACAGCAGCCATGTGCCACTGCTAGAGCACACTTGGAGGGGAATGCAGCTCCTGTGCGCACCTAATTAATGGAAGCGATGGGCTCTAAGCCAGGGTCTCTGTGCCCAGTGCCTATGCTCCAAATCACCACCTAGTTAGGATGGTTCTGACCATCCTGCAATCAACATCTCCCTGGGAAATCTATGCAAATTGTGGTCCCTCCCTTTCCAGAAAAATACACACACACACACACACGCACACACACACACTCACTTTGCCTGTGATTTCAGGCATTCAGAGACTCCCTCAAGTCCATCCAGTGACCAAGGGTGAACACCCCAGGTTAAGAAGCTCTGTCCCACAAGCCTTCCTGGCTCCAAGTCATCCCCTCTTCTTCCCTTCTTTTCAGCATGGGGCTCAACTCATCCTTCCTGAGTTTCTCCTATTTTGAACTCATGAAACCAGGCAAGTGTAAGATTCTAACTCATGTACATTTTAACGATGACATGACTGAGGGTATTTTTGCTTTACTGAGGAAAAGACAAATGTCAAGTACCACAGTCCAAGATGTGGTTAGAGAAGCTTTCAACTTGATGGGACTTCTGGTATTAACCACACAGTGGTTCCTCCATGGGGCACCTGGGCTACAGCGGTCCACAGCTTATTAGCAAGGAGGCCCAGTGGACCCCTCTGCAGACTTACCCAATCCAAATGTGAGGGTGGGGATGGGAATTCGCTTGATTCTGTGAACAAATTCCCCTAGTCAAGTTGGGACACGTTGCAATTAAACACCTGCCTTGGACTGAGAAGAAATTAAGTCCCCTAATACTAAGTGACTTGCCTGAGGCCTCATTTCTTGACTGCAAAGCCTTCAATAGATGTGATGACTTCTGACTCCCTGTCTACACATTTCTATCCCAAATACCCAATAATGTGATCAAAATTCAGTCAATAGGACAATTTATTTAAAAACATCATTTTGTTGAGAAAATGGATTTGAAATACCGAGTGCTAGCGGGAAATGAAATGTTTGTGATTTATTCCTTTAAACCAATAATGTCCCCGAATAGAATGTTCATTAAATTGCTAAAATTGTAATGCATGAATTTAAATCTGCTGTAATGCCTTCATTCGAGAGAAGTTCACTTTTAATAGGATTGTGTGTTCTCTGTAAGAAAAAAAAAACACATTTTGTTGTAAATTGGGGATTAAAATAAACAAACCAACAAATGGCTACAGCATCATGGATTAAGCAGCCTTTGTTTGTTTGTTTTAAAGAACATTACCTAGAGTGACCATTTTTCTAGAATTAAAATTGGCAGGCATAGTCTAATAATTATGTAGGTGAAAAGGGCGCATGGCTTTGGGAGTCTGCATAGTTCCAAGATAATATGGGCTGCTGGGACCATGTTTTCACATCAGATATACAAAGCACACACTTCAAACATATGGCTTCTTTTAGGTTATAACTGAAGAAATCCTAAACGATGGGACACTTCTCTACAGATCTGATGTCATTTCAGTGAGCTTCATCCATGTAGCTGCCACCAAATGCTGAGTCCTAGGTTAAAAGTCTCATGCTCTAAGCCATTTAAATTGGTTCCGTTCTTTGGCACTATTTTTATAAAAACATAGATTATAATAATCCATATTAGGATAGTTCCTAGGAAGTTTGTTTGTTTCTGACCTTATATTTATAAAGGAAAGGATGTGAAAGAACATCCATCCATCGTCTGATCTTAACTGATGTTTTTCATTTGCATTTATTTCCTCCAAAGACTACAATAGCAAAAATAAAGTTACCTCAACACCATTTCAATTCTCTTAAAATATGTTGATTGATTTAGGGCTCTGTGATGAAGAGAATGTTTTCCTATTTTTAGAAAAAAAAACCTTACTTCTAAATGACAACCTAATGAAATTTAAAAACACAACAGTCACTATTCTCCAAAGTCACTGTGTTTTCTAAGGAAAACAAAGTTTACTTTTAAGGGAGGAAAATCATATCTAAAAGCTACAAACAGTGGCCTACAGAAAATATATGAACTAAAATTAGATGCTCAAAGCAGTCATTGAAAGTAAGCTATTTTCCAATCGTTGCCTGTTCACAAGCACTTGCAGATTAAAAAAAAAAAAAAAAAAAAACTTAGCCTATTTTAATAGGAATATATGTTGAACCAACTTTAGTTTGATGGTAACGAATGCGTCTTTTAAGTGGAAAATATAAGTCATTTGTATTTTATCCTAAATCTAGAGGCAATGTAGCACTGGGGAAGCCAATTCCAGAAATCTGGGGATTCCAGAAATCTGGGGAGACAAATTCAAACTCTGGTTCTGTGACTTCAGGCAGGTTACTTAACACCTCTCTAGGGTGGTTCTCTTTTCTTGATAGTACAATCATGGTCCTGTGAGCATTTGCCTGATAGGGTTGAGCGATTTAAGGAGATAATAGCTTTTAGTGCTTGGGACACTGCCTGGAACACAAAAAGTTCTGCAGTCTTATGGGAAATGTTGATTTCACATCAATGGCACTACAAAGCCCAAAGGCTTTTCTGTATTTCTTGGAATCCCTGAATTCCTTACTAAGGCAGTTTTCCAAGGAAGGGGATTGAAAGTCTCACCAGGCCACCACCACATTCGCTCTGATGTGAGACTCAAATTCCGTAATTGCCAATAGGGTGGCACATTGTTGAGTCTTAATGCACACAGGTCCAATGAACAAATAGTTCTGCAAAAATATACCTCCCGTTTTGACCAAGGCGTATATTTTTTCGCATAATGAGAAACACAAACACACTGCTCCAGAAAATAACTGCATGTCTCTGTATGACTTCCAGTAGCAACTTCAGTAAGTTAGGGGAGAGTGAACCAAACAGTGGGAGGATTCAAGGCCAGCTATTTGTTCATCTTAATGAGCATTAATTAAAGGTCTTATTCGAAGGAAAAAAGTGGAAGATGAAAAAAAAAAAAAACCAACCTGTCAATGACTCTATGGATTCTATAGAAATAAGCTATGATTGTTAGGGTCATTAGCAGGCACTCTGACATTCAACTATAAAGCGTTATTCATGAACACAGAACGGGAACAATTATACACTCCATTTAAATAAAATCAACCACCTAACAGATATAATTCACAAAGTGATCATTTTGAAAAATAGAAAATTGAATTTCAAATCAGCATGTTAATGGCCCACTGATCCAAATATTAAATTGATAATCAGGTCTGAGTTATTTGCGTAAGTAGCTGGAAATATTCTTATAATTCTATAACCATCTATGAAATGTCAGAAAATTCACATGTTCAGAAATTATTGTCCCAAGAAGAATCTTAGACTGTCAGTGCTAGAGGTGACTTCAGACACGATCTGAATCAATGGTTCTCAACTGTGGCGGGGCGGGGCGGAATGTCCCTGCTTGGAACATTTTTCTGGAGACATTTTTAGTCGTTGCAGCTAGGGAAGAAGTGCTGCTGGTATCTAATGGGTAGAGCCAGAGGTGCATTAAACATCCTTTTATAAGCACAGGACAGCCTCCCACAACATAATTATCTGCCCCAAATGTCTATAGTTCTGAGCCTGAAAAACTCTAATCTGGATCAACATTTTTCACTTTACAAAACAGAGAAGCCAAAACCAGGACTTTTCGGTGGACAAATAGTTAGTTGTGAACTTAAACAGGACTAGATTTCAGGGATTCTGGTACTATTTTATTTCTATGCTAGGGTTTCCCCTAGCTCCTTTATTCCTGCCCACCAACCCACTTATCCTCAATCTATCATTCAGGATTTGCTAAACGCCTACTATGTGTTTAGCACTGGGAATATATCAGCGAACAAGATAAACAGTTTTTCTCTTGTGTGTTTATAGCATGGTGGGAAAAGTGGGTATTAGGTAATAATACCGCAAATAATTATCATTGTGATAAGCGCTTCATGAGAGCACACAATCAGGGGAACTCAATTTGGTCTGACATTCTCTTGTTTTGAAGCCAACTCTCCTAATGCAATACTTGACCATGTATTTAAATATCCCTAAAAGAGATTCTGAGTAACAGGCATGGGTCTTGACAGGCTATCCCTATGTGGAGGGGACCTTGTTACAATGTTGGAGGCAAGAGTAATGGTCCCCATTCACTGGCGACTCACCCTGCACTAGGCACTGTATTAAGTGCTCTTCTTATATTTAATCCTTACAACACTGAGGGA
This sequence comes from Piliocolobus tephrosceles, assembly GCF_002776525.5. Classification (NCBI taxonomy): domain Eukaryota; kingdom Metazoa; phylum Chordata; class Mammalia; order Primates; family Cercopithecidae; genus Piliocolobus; species Piliocolobus tephrosceles. The sequence continues at coordinate 67,825,795 of NC_045450.1, read as the reverse complement.
CAGGTACTATTATCATCGTAATCTCCAGTTTACAAGATCTCCATATTTGGAATGAGTAGCTTGGCTTAGGGATATGCCGTGGTCTATCAGAGCTGAGTTAAACTTTGAGGAAAGTGATTCATGTTGACATGCTTATTCATTGAGGGTCACCTTTGTGCTGTAGGTGTGCGCATGGCCACAACCTTTAAGTACAATGCTGTACAGGTCATTTTGACTTGGAAATGTGTTGAAGCATATTACTTTAAAAATCAGGTTGAGGCCGGGCACGGTAGCTCATGCCTGTAATCCCAGCCCTTTGAGAGGCTGAGGCAGGTGGATCACCTGAGGTCGAGAGTTCGAGACCAGCCTGACCTACAAGGAGAAACCCTGTTTCTACTAAAAAAAGAAAAAAAAGAAAAAGAAAAACAAAAATTAGCCAGACATGGTGGCGCATGCCTGTAATCCCAGCTACTTGGGAGGCTGAGGCAGGAGAATCGCTTGAACCCGGAAAGCAGAGGTTGTGGTGAGCCAAGATCGCTCCATTACACTTTAGCCTGGGCAATAAGAGCAAAACTCCGTCTCAAAAAAAAAAGAAAAGAAAAAAAGAAGGTTGAAAAAACAATGCGTATATTACGATCTTATTTTTGTGAGCATATTATACACATGTGCATAAAGGAAGGTATAGAGATCTATAAAGGATTTAATGTGTTGGTGACTCATCTGGCTGGCAGAGTAAGAATGAGTGTTTTTTTTTTTTTTTTTTAACTTATCTGCATTTTCATATCCTTTCTCAGTGAACAAGTGAACAAGTTCGAGGCTATTCTCCAAAGTAAGAACTGGCAACACGGGGGTTTGTTCAGTCCCTCTGTGGTCACCCAAAGCAAATTGGGGGCTCTGATTCAGTCAGTGGTGCCTCCATCCCTGTGCAGTTTCTTCTGGATGCTCTGATCTTTCCAGACAATCCCTTCCTCTTCCCCAGTGTCCACACTGGCTCATTAGAAAAAGAAACAGAGCAGGATTAATAGCATCTGCATGGTTCTGTCTTCACCAGTGAGCTGTTGTGGGGGTTAAGAACTTGTCATCTTTTGGCCGGGCGCGGTGGCTCAAGCCTGTAATCCCAGCACTTTGGGAGGCTGAGGCGGGCGGATCACGAGGTCAGGAGATCGAGACCATCCTGGCTAACATGGTGAAACCCCGTCTCTACTAAAAAAATACAAAAAACTAGCCGGGTGAGGTGGCGGGCGCCTGTAGTCCCAGCTACTCGGGAGGCTGAGGCAGGAGAATGGCATAAACCCGGGAGGTGGAGCTTGCAGTGAGCTGAGATCCAGCCATTGCACTCCAGCCTGGGCGACAGAGCGAGACTCCGTCTCAAAAAAAAAAAAAAAAAAAAAGAACTTGTCATCTTTTAATCAATACATTAACAAACTATTAATAGCTTCATATAAAATCATCTAAAGTGCACTCTCTGTTTCAGAAACATTTTTCCTTATTTCTTCTGTCCGAAACCAAATAGAATGGTATCCATGCCAATATCTTATGTGTTATTCTGTGGCATGTTTGAGAACAAAGCATCTAGAATAGGGCTGTCCAATAGAGCTTTCTATGTTGATGGAAACATTTCATATCTACACTGTGCAGTATGTATGTACTGCATATACTAGTCACCAGCTATATGTAGCTGATGATTTGAAATAAGGCTAGCATGGTGATAAGGTTTGGCTGTGTGTCCCCACCCAAATCTCACCTCGAATTTTAATCCCCATGTGTCAGGGGAAGGGCCTGGTGGGAGAGGACTGGATCATAGGGGCAGTTTCCCCAGCTGTTGTCATGACAGTGAGTGAGTTCTCACAAGGTCTGATGGTTTAGAAGTGTCCCGCAGTTCCCCCGGTTCTCTCTCTTTCCTGCTTTACTGTGGTAAGATGTGCCTTGCTTCCCCTTCAGCTTCCGCCATGATTGTAAGTTTTCTAAGGCCTCCCCGACCATGTAGAACTGTGTCAATGAAACCTTTTTTCTTTTTGTATTACCTAATCTCAGGTATGTCTTTATAGAGGTATGAAAACAGACTAATGCATATGGCTCATGAACTAAAGTTTTAATTTTATTTTAATTGATTTAAGGGTAAATTTAAGTAACCACAGGTGACTAGTGTCTACCTTACTGGACAGTGCAGGTTTGGAACCTGAATTGAGCTTCTACATACAAGCATAAAGAGTCCTCTTTATGGCCACAAAGTGTAAACTTTATTCTGGCTCAGAAATATTCTGAATTATGAGTGTTCATTTGCTTCAGTCTTGCTGCAATCCATGAAGCTCTAAGTAACTCCGAAACATTCGTCAAGATAACTTGAATATATTGGAAAGACAAATGGATCTTTTAAAAAGAGAAAAAAAGATAGTGCCAAGTAAGAAGATGGGATGTACGAACATCTTTGAGTGGTGTTATTATATCCAGCATTAATGGGAAGGGATGGATTGTAAAGTGAGACTGATGATAGAATTCAGGATTCAAGACATGTTCAAGTGATTTGTCAGACCCTGAACTGACCTCATCCTTTTCAGTACACATTGCTTCCTAAACTTGATAAGCCTTCAGCTTCCCTGATAGCGAAATGTCGCAGAGGGACACCACAGGACAGACTTCATACCGACCAACCTCAAGGCATCAGATTTGGGTTTTATCTGCATCTGTCCCCGTTAAGTCCCTCTCCTTTCCCTCGAGTGAAAACTGGAGCAGTGTTGTTATTGTCTGGTCATGTCTCTATATGCTGGTGTGATGCTGGCTTTGGAATAACCAGGGATGTGCCTGTTTTGTTCCCTGGGTCTGGGATGGCATGTTCGAAGTCATAAGAGACAGGAAGCAGACTCTGATAGGAACCCCAGTGTGGCAGAATGAAGGACAACAAGATGGATGTTAGGAAGGTAACAGGGCAGGTAAAAAGGGTACAACTTCAGTTTGGGCAGATTTATGTTTGTTTCCTAAAGAAAGAGGCCCAGAAGATAGGGAGAGTCAGGGATCTTTGGCTGTGTATTCCATAGTTTTCAAAGCATCTTTCGTATAGTTTGCCAAATTTTGCAAATAAAAATACAGAATGCCCCAGTAAAATTAGAATTTCAGATAAACAAATAGAAATTCTTTAGTATTAATATGTCCGGTGCAATAGTTGGGATGTACTTATTCTAAAACACTAGACATTATTTCTCTGAAATTTCATAATGGAATCTTGTATTTTATCTGTATTTAATCTTGTATTTTATCAAGGAACACCAGTCCCAAGAGATCTCGCCTTAATAAAAAGAGATCCATGGTTAACTACGTACTAGAAATGGTGCTTACTCTATCACGCTCTCAGAGATTCCCTAAGATAATAGCATATTTCAAAGATCTGATGAGTTCCACAGCAAATATTCCAAATCTCTTTAACACAATACTTTCCAAATTTTGAGAACATAGAGCCCAGCAATACTGGTTTAAATGTCACCCCCAGGGTCAGACTGCCTGAGTTCAAACGCTGGATTCACAACCAGCAGACTGTATGACCAGGCACAACTTGTAACTAAAGATTCTGGCTGGGCATATGTAAGTGGTATAGTCATGGCACCAGTCTCACAGGCTTAATGTGAGAATTACATGAATCCATATAAGTCTGGCACAGTGTAACTGCTTTGTGAACATTAGTTTTAATAGTCACATTAGTGCCAAGTACCTTTCCCAGCAAGGGCCAATAACATCGAAGCAAAACAATGCATGCAATTTGGGACACGTTAACAGTAGACTAAGGTGGGGTGGGGAGAGGGTTGGCTTGGTTCAGCATCAAATAAATCCCTTTGACTTCAGCTCATTACACTTGACGAAATGAGAATTTTTAGTGCAGTAGAAGGTTCAGTAGATCAAATCCTCTGATGAAACTATGCACATTCAGAAGGAAGCTATTTAGCCTTCTTTGTTTTCTTTTTTTGTTGTTTGTTTTTTGCTTTTGTCTACTATTTTGTTTGTTAGGGCTGTTATGACAAAGTACTGTAGATTGGGTGGCTTAAGCAACAGAAATTGATTGTCTCACAGTGATGGAGGCTGAGAACCTAAGATCAAGGTGCTTCTGAGGTCTGTGAGGAGGAATGTGTTCCAGGCCTGTCTCCTAGCTTCTCATGGATTTTTCTTGTTTGTTTGTTTTGCACTTTTTGGCAGTTTTGGACTTATAGATGTATCATCTTGATTTCTGCTGTTATTTTCGTTTTTGGCTTTTTTTTTTTTTTTCTTTTTTGAGACAGTCTCTGTCTGTCACCTAGGTTGAAGTGCAATGGCATGATCTCAGCTCACTGCCACCTCCGTCTCTGGGGTTCAAGCAATTCTTGTGCATCGGCCTCCCGAGTAGCTGGAATTACAAGCATGCACCACCACTCCTGGCTAAATTTTTCATAGTTTTAGTAGAGACGGAGTTTCACCATGTTGCCCAGGCTGGTCTTGAATGCCTGACCTCAAGTGATCTGCCTGCCTCGGCCTCCCAAAGTGCTGGGATTACAGGCATGAGCCACCATACCTGGCCATCTGCCTTTATTTTCATGTGGAGTTCTCTCTGGGTGTGAATCTGTCTCCAAATTTCTCTTTTTTATAGGCACCAGTCATATTATACTAGGGTCTACTCAAACGACCTCAGTTTAACATGATTACCTCTGTAAAGATCCTATGTCCAAGTGAGGTCACACATGTCCACCCCCTATCTCACCATGCAGGATTACAAGAAATCTTAAATAACAGATTGCAGAGGGACAGATTTTGAGAAAGTTGATAGCATTATAAAATGGCAAGGTAAACATTAAATTTCATGTGCTGATCTGCACTGGCAAAGGTATTCAAACCTTTGCAAGAAAGATGCCAGGAAACTGTTAATCTTCCTGCAGTTCTGCCTGAATACATATAGCTTGGGACTCCATGCCTCACAAAGACAAAGAGGTTCCGGGGAAATGGGAGAGGAATGCCTGCAAAAGAGCATGCTATCTGCAGTGTCACTAAATCCCCTGATGGCATATAGGAAATTGGAGACAGAAACAAGGAAATGAGGATAGAGACACAGGTATTTCAAAATTTGCTGTGCACTTATCTCATGTCAGCCATCGTGCTTGGCACAGAACTTGCCAAATCTTCATCTAAAAGATTATGTATGGGCAGTCTATTTTAATACAATGAGTAACCTAACTAGAAAAACTTTTGATATGGTTTGGATCCGTGTCCCCACCCAAATCTCATGTTCAATTGTAATCTCCCATGTTGGAGATGGGGCCTGGTGGGAGGTGATTGGATCACGGGGGTGCATCCTCCATTAATGGTTTAGCACCATCCCTTTGGTGCTGTTCTCATGATAGAGTTCTCACAAGATCTGGTTGTTTAAAAGTGTGTAGTACCTCCCTGCCCCACTCTCTCGCCCTGTTTCTGCCATGTTCTGCCAGGAAGACGTGCCTGCTTCCCCCTTGCCTTCTGCCGTGACTATAAGTTTCCTGAGGCCTCCCCAGAAGCAGAAGCCACCATGCTTCCTGTACAGCCTGCAGAACCATGAGCCAATTCAACCTCTTTTCTTTAGAAATTATCCAGTATCAGGTATTTCTTTATAGCAATGTGAGAATGGCCTAATACAGCTTCCCTCATAAAAAGGAGGGGGGAGGGTAAAAAGACTGATGGGGAGGTTGAATGGTTGAATAGAGGAGAAAAGGACAGCAATGATGGAAGAGGGCCAAGGCAAAACTTTGTCAATTTTGTCATTTTCTATGATGCTGGATCTGTTCTCTCCGTTTTTGGAAAACCAGTAAGAAGGGTCACTGATGGTGAAAAGTTTGGTCAAATCAGGAAACATGCACATGCCTACATCTCCCATACCTCTCATCTACACTGTTACCAGATAACATTACGGACTCTTGTACTTTCCATTTTACTCCATCAATAAGCATTTAAAATTTAGATATATTATAGGGATGGGTGCTTAGAAATACTTTTTGTAAGGGAATCTGTTCAGGATGTTCCAAAGCAGAATCTCTTGTTCCTCACTAAAATATCTTTGAAGATTTGTGTTCAAAATTCCAACAATTTTCAGTCCTAAGACTGACAGATAGCTATCAGGAAAATCTCAGAGGCTGACGGAGGGGAATTGGGGGAAAATGTATTGGTGAGCTTCTCACGTTTTGTCTCATGAAACAGAGTAGTATCTTTGACTAGAAAACTGGAAGCTTCTCCTCTGTGGTCATCCTCCAGTTTGGGAACCCTGACTCTATCAGTCAAGCAAACACTCTGAAACATCCTGATCTCTCACCATCCCTGGCCTCATATGTCCAGAGTATGACAGTAGCTTTGAGAAAACAAGTAGGGTGGCAGTCTGAGAAAATGATCATATTTTTTTCTTTCTAGAGGAAAAATCAAAGCAAAAACTAATTAAGGCAGTTTTGAAACCTGTGTGTATTTTAGAAGGTTTTATTGTCATATGTTAAGACACATTATAAAACTATGAGTGTTGGAACATTGTGGCATTTTTGCAAAATTTAATATATGAGATGGTCCCAAAGTAAACTGTTGTATGTATTAGAGCTTAATGTCACATGAAGGCTATGTGACAAAACCAGAAAAAGAATAAGTATTTAAAATAAAATAAAATAAAATAACATTTGGAAGGAAAACCAACTTGAAGGGTAAAAACTTGAAATGGGACTTTACATTAAACCATACATCAAAAGTAAATTCTAGATGGACTGAAGAATCAAATGTGAATATAAAGCCATAAAAACTTAGAAAAATATATGTAACGTGACTTTGATTTTGGAACAGGCCAAGATTGTTAATTGTATAAACAAGGGAACAAACAGAAGGAAAAAAGTGGTATTGTGTCTGACTAAAGATTTAAAAATGTAGTATTTCAAAACATAAAATTAAATTAATTCAAATAACAAGCTGGCATAATAAAAGGCAACAAACATATGACAGGCAAGAGATTAATATCCACAATAAGTAGTGAGCCTTTACGAATCAATAGAGAAGCCATTAACACCCAAATAGGAAAAGGGAAGAGGGCTTGAACAGGCAGCTGCTTCACAAGACATGGAGAAAGAAAAAAAATACCTTACCACTGTTTTTTAAATGGCAAAAAAATAAAAAAAAAATAAAAAAAAAAAGCCACAGTACCTTATTTTTATCAATAAAAGTGACTCATTTAAGAAAGCTTGGCTGGGTGTCGTGGCTCACGCCTTAATCCCGGCACTTTGGGAGGCCAAGGCAGGCAGATCATGAGGTCAAGACATTGAGACCATCCTGGCCAACATGGTGAAACTCTGTCTCTACTAAAAATATAAAAATTAGCTTGGTGTGTTGGCACATGCCTGTAGTCCCAGCTACTCAGGAAGTTGAGGCAGGAGAATCGCTTCAACCCAGGAGGTGGAGGTTGAGGTGAGTCAAGATCCCACCATCGCACTCCAGCCTGGTGACAGAGTGAGACTCCGTCTCAAAAAAAAAGAAACCTTAGCGCTTAATGCCGGCAAGCGTAAGGTAAACAAGGACTGTCACATATCATAGGTGATCATAACCTATGTTATTTAGTGTTATTTCTTTGCAAAAAATTTTGACAATTATGTTTTAATTGTCGAAGGAATTTAGTTTTGGTTTTTCAATACAAATTTCAACTTCCAAGCATCGAGGCTAAGAAATTAGATAACTGTGAACTCATGTCTGTGTACCTGAATGGTCCTCACAGAATTGCTTAAAGTAATTAAAGACTGGTGGGAAACAGAATAACCAAAACTAGGGGAAAGTTTCAATAAATTGAGAGTCCATGAGACGTTTTCTTATGTGGACATTAAATATCATGGTTTGGGAGAACTTTATGAAGAGAACATTCCCAGAAAATAAAGCGTAATTTAAAAAAGCAGAATACAATTTGAACATATAGTTTAATCTTACATATGAATATATATGAATGAGTATAGATATAGATGTGAATATATATTTAATTATACTCATATGGATAGAAAAAAAAACCAGAAGTAAAAACACCAATATGTAATCAGAAGCTATCTCTGAGTGGGAAATTACAAGCTCTTTTTATTTATTTATTTTACTAACAATAGTGAGCATTACTTTTATAATCAGAATAAGTTAATTTGAAAATGAAATACTGGAGTCAGCATTTTGGAAAAGTTAGATAAAGTTGACTCTGTCATTTTGTATCCATTCATGAAAGAGCTACTATTAGCATTTGGGCTACGGAAGGGCAGAGGCATTTGGCGAACTGCTTCTGCTGGAAAGAAGGCTATAGGCATATATATGTGTGTGTGTGTATATATATATACACACACACACACGTATACATACGTGTATATACACACACATATATACATATATACACATCCATTAAAAAATATATATACACACACATATATACATATATACACATCCATTAAAAATATATACACACACACATATATACACACATATATGTGTGTATATATGTATATGTGTGTATATATGTATATATGTGTGTGTATATATGTGTGTATGTATATGTGTGTGTGTGTGTGTGTGTGTGTATTTTTTTTAATGGATGGCACTGTCCATTGGATGGTACTTAACACCCAGTTAAGCTATTTGGGTTTTTTTTGTTCGTTTATTTTAAAAAGAAGTACCGCATTTATTTATTTATTTTATAATTTCAACTTTTGTTTTAGATTCACAGGGTAAATGTGCAAGTTTGTTACCTCGGTATATTGTGTGATGCTGAGGTTTGAGTATGATTGGTCCTGTCACCTAGATAGCACAGTATCTAGTAGTTTTTCAACCCTTGTACCCCTCTTTCCCTCCCCACTCTCGTAGTCCCCACTGTCTATTGTTGCCATCTTTATGTCCATGAGTATTCACTGTTTAGGTCCCACTTATAAGTTAGAACATGTGGTATATGGTTTTCTGTTTGTGCATTAATTCACTTAGGATAATAGCCCCTGGCTGCATCCATGTTGCTGCAAAGCATGTGATTTTATTTTATTTTTTTTTTTGTGGCGGCACAGTATTCCATGATACATATGTACCATATTTTCTTAAATCCAGTCCACCACTGATGGGCACCTAGGTTGATTCTGTGCCTTTGCTATTGTGTGTAGTCCAGTTGAGCTATTTGAAAATAGGAAACAGAAGGAGGGAGAATAATTTTAAAAACAGGATAATTAAAATAAAAAGCAATGAAAAAATGAGATTTGGCTTACATGGAATTGATAGGAGAGCTTTGGGAGAGGAGAGAAAGGGGCTTGATAACGTGGAACATAGAAAGATTTGGCAAAACATCCACATGCACCCAGCCCAGTAATAAAACCAACATGGGAGCCTAGGCTACTCCAACTTGTAACACTTTTTTTTTTGAGACAGAGTCTCGCTCTGTTGTCCAGGCTGGCATGCAATGGCACAATCTCAGCTCATTGCAACTTCCGCTGCTTCCCAGGTTCAAGAGATTTTCCTGCCTCAGCCTACCAAGTAACTGGAATTACAGGTGTGCACCACCATGCCCACCTAATTTTTGTATTTTTAGTAGAGACGGGGTTTCACCATGTTGGCTAGGCTGATCTCGAACTCCTGACCTCAAATGATCCACCTGCCTCCGCTTCCCAGAGTTCTGGGATTAGAGGCATGAGCCACCATGCCTGGCCTTTTTTTTTTTTTTCTTTTTTTTTTTTTTTTATTATACTTTAAGTTCTAGGGTACATGTGCATAACGTGCAGGTTACATATGTATACATGTGCCATGTTGGTGTGCTGCACCCATCAACTCGTCAGCACCCATCAATTCATCATTTATATCAGGTATAACTCCCCAATGCAATCCCTCCCCCCTCCCCCCTCCCCATGATAGGCCCCAGTGTGTGATGTTCCCCTTCCC
>NC_045450.1:67738036-67815915 GCF_002776525.5 Piliocolobus tephrosceles | reverse complement strand
AGTATGTAGAGGGAAATTTATAGCACTAAGTGCCCACAAGAGAAAGCTGGAAAGATCTAAAATTGACACTCTAACATCACAATTAAAAGAACTAGAGAAGCAAGAGCAAACACATTCAAAAGCTAGCAGAAAGCAAGAAATAACTAAGATCAGAGCAGAATTGAGTATTCTAAAGAAGCAGCAGTTGATGGAATGATCAGAATGTCAGATATGCAAGTTTTTGTATAGTACGGACCTAGGGTAAGCAACATGATTGGAAAGGAAGAGTGTTTAAAATTTGTTTACTTTTCATGTAAAGAAAAATTTAAAAAAATAAAAAATAAAAAAACCTAAGTCACCCCTGGAAGAAACGACTGGTAAGCTAAGAACTGGCAGATATGCAGAATTTATTCAGGTAAAGGCAGTCAGGAAGGGGACAATGTTCCATGCTTGGGGAACGGCATGAGAAAATGCTCAGAGGCAGAAGATGACCAAAGACCAGAAGAGCTGGAGCAGAGGGTAAGGCTGTAAGAAGCTCTGGAAGAGGATGGAGGGCAGGAGAAGCCAGACCTCATCCATCTACAAAAGATTATTTGAGGTCCTCAAGACCATAAGAAGCCACTGAATGTTTTTTTTGTTTGTTTCGTTTTGTTTGTTTTTGTTGTTGTTATTGTTGTTTACAAAAGACGGAGTCTTGCTCTGTCGCCCAGGCTGGAGCACAGTGGCATAATCTCGGCTCACTGCAAGCTCTGCCTCCCGGGTTCACGCCATTCTCCTGGCTCAGCCTCCCAAGTAGCTGGGACTACAGGTGCCCGCTACCACGCCCGGCTAATTTTTTGTGTTTTTAGTAGAGACGGGGTTTCACCATGTTAGCCAGGATGGTCTCGATCTCCTGAGACACTGAGCCCAGCCAGCCATCAAATGGTTTTAAGCAAAAGCTTGGGATCTGTCCTCACCTTTGACCTATCCCTGTTGGAGCTAAGGGACCATCCTGAAAACATATTTACTTAAACAGACTTTGTTTTCTGCTACTTGTTAGACTTAATCCAGCTCTATATTTGAAAAGTTGAACCTAAAAATGAAACAGCAACAGAAAATAACCCCACATATTCTACCATTTGCTCTAAAATGTCAACTTTCCCACGCTTGAACCGCTAGTTAAAAAATAAAACAAAAACATATGGTTCGGATGAAAATTTGCCAAACCACACTTCCAAGATGCAATCGCCACTGAAATATTTCATGAATCTAGCAGGAGCAATAACAACACAAATCAAAACTTGCTAGTTTCACTGGAGGTGAAAAATGTTTTAAACATGTTTAGATTCTTTAGTCGGAAGTCCACTCTACCACGTGTGACAGCGATGAGAATATAATGGATACAGTTTCCCTCTATCTGCTCTGGCACTGATAAAATATGCATGTTAAATAGCTACCTGTGACCACCTGGAGGCATCTTGCAGCACTCTGCAGATGGGCTTGTTTTTCTAATACACATATGTACTCCTGCCTCCACAGCTGTGTTAATTTGAGCATGTATTCCAGACGTGAGCACACGTGATCCAGGTACCATGCTTCCCTCATCTGCCTGAGATCATAAATGTCTGGCTGGCCTTTGAGACAGCCCCTGTTAGAAATCCTACACTTCGAAAAACAATTATTTTCAATTCAGTGGGTATTTATCAGGTGTTTGACATGTACTTTCCCCATGGCACTGTCACCATAAATGATACATGACTATCCACAGGCACCTAAAACTCAACATGTCCTAAACTTAATTGAAAATGCTGCCCTTCCCGCTGACCCCTTCCAAAGTCATGGGGTTTCCTGCCTCCCTTTTCTCAGCAGTTGAGGGGTTAGGCACTTGCATCGTATGAATGGCTTCTTTGCTTCCCACCATACTGTACCCACAAGGGGTTGCCAAGTCCCATAGATTCCACCTGGGAAACTTCCCAAGAATCCATCCCTTCCCTCCCTATGACCACATTCCCTGCTATGATCCTCATCTTTTCCCTGCTTTACTGTAGGCCACCTGAGGGATCCTCATGACTTCTGGTTTCCTTTTTGTATGTGAGCCCACTGGACAGTAGAATCACAACGACCAGGACCTCAATTCTCTTAGTCTATGCTCCCCAGGAGCAGATGAGGATTTGACAGCAAGTACTTTATTAGTGGGTCATCTCAGGAAATGTGGGTAGGAGAATGAGGAAGTGAGGCAGGGAGGGGAAGGGAGCCGATGAGGGAAGCATTAACAAGCACATTTCCACTGGAGAATTCCAGGAAGCAGGGTAGAACCTGTGACTCGGAGGGGCAAGGGAGCTGGGGGATTTATATTCCAGTTCCCATCAGTCATTTACTGTGGACTCTCCTAGGGATGCGTACGCATTCTCTAGGCTTGTGATAAGGCAAAGAAACGCAGAGACTGGCCTGATGGGTTCTAACTGTAAAGCCCAAGAGATACAGACAAGAGACAGCCAAGGGTCCCCAGCAAAACCCCGCCTTCGAGGCTAAAATAGCCTGAAGGTTGAAAAGCTGGACTGCTGGTCCTGGATGAAGCCCACCTTTTCGCGACCAACTCTTCCTAAATAATGTCCACCTGTGCACTGATAGGATGGGGCGGAGCCTAAGGAAGTCTGCGTTCTTTGCAGTGGGGAAGAGCCTGGCCTCTCTTGTTTCTGTGGTAACCTGGGATTCAATCTGTGAGGCGGGAGACCTGCAAGCAGGACCCTCTCTCGCTTTGCTGAGAGTTATTTTTTCCTTTATGTCCAATAACTTCTGTTTCTCACCCTTGTATATGGCTGTGAGCCCAGTCTTTCCTGGTTGTTTGACAAGAACTGAGTTTTAGCTGAATTAAGGAGAAAGTTGTGCAACACAAAGATACACAGGTGGGGCATGGACAGGGTTGGCTTTTCTACCTAATGGTCCTTCCTCTGTGGTCCTTTGCCTCCTCCATTGCCACAAGCACAGTGTATAGCAGAGGTGCATTGTGTGGCTACTTGCCAGCATGGTCTTAACTACACACCCGGGGAGTGAAGGAAGAGAAAGAGATAAAAAGAAAAAGAGGGGCCGGACGCGGTGGCTCACACCTGTAATCCCAGCATTTTGGGAAGCCAAGGCAGGTGGATCACGAGGTCAGGGATTCAAGACCAACCTGGTCAAGATGGTGAAACCCCGTCTCTAGTAAAAATACAAATATTAGCTGGGTGTGGTGGTGCGTGCCCGTAATCCCAGCTACTCGGGAGGCTGAGGCAGGGAATTGCTTGAACCCGGGAGGCGGATGTTGCAGTGAACTGAGATCATGTCAATGCACTGCAGCCCGGGCAACAGCGAGAGACACCATCTCAAAAAAAAAAAAAAAAAAAAAAAAAGAAAGAAAGAAAGAAAAAGAGAAACAAAAAGTCAGAGCAGAGAATGAATATGAATTACGTGATTGTAAAAATAAATAAATAAATAAATAAAAACCCCACCTAAAATTTCATTCAATAAGCAAATGCCCCGGAATCAATACACAGTGAGAAAGAGAATTCATCTGTCTCTTCACCTGCTTTCAGTTCCTCAGCCTCTCATACTGTGAATGCTCATTGCACTGAAGAGGACTCCAGTGTGTAAACACAGGAGTTTCCCTGTTTTTCAGATGAAAAGCTCCTAAATGCAAACTACTTCCTCTGGTGTCGAGTGGAGAAACAGAACTTGTCCTGTACTGGAAAGAAGGCTGACTGCATTGGTCTACCTGGGAGACAGTGCGTCAATCTCCAAGATTTTTTTTTTTTTTTCTCAAAAATTTAATTCATTTACTCAACAAGTATTTACTGAGCACCTGTTATGCACCAAACTGTTTATACTAGCTGAGGAGAGAATCACCACCACCACCACAAACAACAACGAATTCTTTCTTTTTCAAGATTTCCCTATAGGGGTCCCTTTTCCTGGTTTCTCTGGCCAGAAAGTTGGAAATTCAATGGCAGTCTTAGCGACCTGCCTGGCCAGCCCCCTACAGTATGACTAGAACCCAGTCCCAAGGCAAAGCCAAAGAAGAAAAAAAATAACCCAAGGTAGGAAACTCTCCTCAGTGAAATCACTTCTCCAAGTTTTGACTCCCTTCAATCCACCTCTCCAACTGGTTTGGTTTGCTCTTCACAGTTTTCAAATGTGTGTGTGTGTGTGACTGTCTGTGTGCGGGGTGTGTGCCTCCATGCACTCAAATCTGTGTGTGTGTGTGGGGTGTGTGCCTGCATGCACTTGAGTGTGTGTCTGTGTGTGGGGTGTGTGCCTGCACGCACTAGAGTGTGTGTCTGCCCAGAGTTTTAGCTTAGCATTTGCTAGGAGGGATGGCCTATATATTGGATTCATACTGCCATACCAGATTATACTTTTACTAAAATAAATCTTCCACATAGAATAGGTTCATCAGAGAAACTTTGAAAAATATATTAAAACACAGAAGAAAAGTAAACTTATTTACAATCCTGTATCAGACAAACAGAATAGCATTTTAGTTGACTTCCTTCCAGGTTGTAATACACTTTTTGCTTAAGTTGAAATGGAAGGCTGTGAGCAACTTTGTATTTTGGTTTTTGAAACTAATGATGCTTCCCAAGTTTTCTTTCCTCCCATGTCACAGATTCTGTAAACACAATTTTAGTTGCTGTACAATACAGCCTGTGGATGTATCAACAGGTATAAACCATTCCCTTGATATGCTTGTTTTTTTTTTTTTTTTTGAGATGGAGTCTCACCTTGTCATCCAGGCTGGAGTGCAATAGCACGATCTTGGCCCACTGCAACCTCCTCATCCCGGATTCAAGCTATTCTCCTGCCTCAGCCTCCCAAGTAGCTGGGATTACAGGCACGTGCCACCATGCCCAGCTAATTTTTTTGTATCTTTAGTAGAGACAGGGTTTCACCACGTTTGCCAGGCTGGTTTTGAACTCCTGACCTCATGATCCACCTACCTTGGCCTCCCAAAGTGCTGGGATTACAGGCGTGAGCCACCGTGCCCAGCCTACTTGTATGTTCAGTGCTTCCAATTGTTTCTTACTATAAATAAAAGGCAAATAAAGTGACATTGTGGGTAGAGTTTCATTTGCTTGCTTGTTCTTCTCTAATGAGAACTCCTTAGAATAGCTTAGCAAAAGTGGTATTACTGGATGAAAGACTATGAACATTTTAAAAGCCCTGTAACATATTGACAGATCACCCACCACTGGAATAAAATCATCACTGGCAACAAATTTAACCTTTCAAAGGCAGGACACTGTTCCAACACATTTCTCTGATCACAACTTTTGTGGTTCCAACTACATCCGTGTTGCCCAAACATGCCACACTGTATCGTGACTTCACGCCTTCATTGTGTCATTTCTCTAACTGGGATACCATCTTCGCTGACTCACTCCTTTCTCACTCTTGGTCTTCACTACCTGCCTGATAACACACAAATACACACAGACATACACACGCACAGCAATGGGTGCCTGTTGTATGTTATGTGTGTCATTCTTCAGTACAGGTTAGACGGTGATTTAGGGGTAGTTTCTATCAACTGCTGGTTTCATCTGCCAGGTCCCATTACCATGCAAATGCAGGCTTTTTTTTTTTAACTTTAACAAGTAGTATTTATTTAATGCATGATATGTAATATCACATGGCAAGCTCTTTTTTCTTTTTCCCAAGGGAGTTTTTTGAGTTTCCCTCTCCTGAGGTGGCCCCAGAGAAGAGAAAATCCTTGGGGTTTTACCTAACACCTGAGGTATTTAATCATGGGATTGGAAGGGACACTGTTCTTCTCTCCCTGGCAGCCCAGTTGCCACATTAACTGGCAGAAGGCAGTGCTGGCTGTTGATGTGGGTGGTGTAGCCACCCTGCACTAAGCTTCGACCTCACATGTGGTGGTTCCAGGGGAGATGGAGATGGTGGTGGATGTCACTGGGTTATTCCAGGACAGACTCAGAGAAAAACAGTCCTTGACTTTGTATCGAATACAAAACCAGGGGTCTCTTTATTTTTTCATTCTTAGGAAAACTCAGCTTCTCAGGTAGAATCTTATGGTGATGCCGGGGAGAGCAGGCCCCAAACTGACTTTTCCAACAAGGGTGAAATCAATCCTCCCCTTAAAATAGCTAATGCATGCTGGGCTTAATACCCAGGTGATGGGTCGACTGGTGCAGCAAACCACCATGGCACACGTTTACCTACGTAGCAAACTTGCACATCCTGGGCGTGTACCCCGGAACTTAAAATTTAAAAAAAGGAACGCCAAAAGAGAGAGAGAAAAGAATGGCACGTTCCTTTCTCAGATAAAATGACAGAGCAAGAAGATGCAGAGTACTGTCCTTGTATTTATGAAAAGGAAGTACTCATTGCCAGAACTCGATCGATTTGGTCCATTTTTCAGATCCTTATTTCTCCTGGTTTTATCTACATGGCTTATTTCTGTTCGTTAGCTTCTTAATGTTATGGCTGCAAAGTCTAAAATTAGAAAGCTGTCTCCCATACTAACTGCCAAAGTCAATTGCCCCCTTTGTTCAACCAATTCTTAATATCTCCTATGATTGAAATTCAACATTATTCTGCTGAAGGAATTATTCACAATATTTAATCTAAATTACACCATTTTCCCCCTTGTAAATTTCTTCTTTCATTGAAGCCTCCCCCAAACCTCAAGTACTATTCTTCTTCCTTTTTTGCTAAAGACATTTTAATTAAAACACTAGGGTTACCTTAACCTACTTAAACGATCATCTCTCGTTTATGTGGCTCCCTTTAGCGAAGTCCCGAATCAGCAAAGTGTCTTTCATTGGCGTCTCTCCTCTCTCTGCTCTGTGGCTTTTGCTGGATTACAGAGCCTCACATCTTCATTCAGCCCCAACATCTATTCCACACCATGCGGTTCACATTAATAAATTCTTCACAATAATGTACACAATGCCTCACGTCTCCCACGTCATTGATTACTGTGTTCTTTGAAGGTTCAAAGGTGTGTCAGATCCACCAGGAAAAAGAAGGAAAAGTTCCACATTTGATATTCTCCCACATCTAAGGTTTCCCTGGGCCCAGTGGTTTTGATGTTAGGATGGTAAAACAACAACAGCGTTAAAAAGAGAAGAGAGTGTTATAAATATTCAATGGTCATGTAATACTTATTCTTCTTTAAAAGACAGAAGGACCAGTCTCCTTTTTCAAAGTCAGCATTGGCAAACACAGCAACTGTTTGATAATGAAGCTCTGAAAAATCTATTATGGGACCAAGAGAAATTTGTCAGCATCCCAGCTATTCTGTGGACTTTCCCCACAGGAAAGGAGTAATTTTTTATTTCATTTGTTCACAAATACTTCATATTGAACTCTTTGACTGTTTTACAAGTAGGAAAATTTCTTTAAAAATCAATGTGTTCTAGAAAATCAGAGAGCACTTACTGTGAATTACGCACTACGTCTTGCAAACATTTTCCCCCTTTGATACACAATTTCTGTGATGTATCCCATACTACAGATAAGGAAAGTGAGGCACAGAAAGGTTGAACACTCTGCTCAAGGACATACATACTTCTGGCAAGTAAAGAAGCCAGTATTTGAACCCAGGCCACTCCACTCACAGTCTGTACCATCACCCACTCTACCTCTTATCTCCTGCATGTGCTGTCTTTCCACATTAAAAGTTTAATTAGCCAGGCATGGCGGCTCATACCTGTAATCCTAGCACTTTGGGAGGCTGGGTGGGTGGATCACTTGATGTCAGGAGTTCAAGACCAGTCTGGCCAACATAGTGAAACCCCATCTCTACTAAAACTACAAAAATTAGTCGGTATGGTGGCACATGCCTGTAGTCCCAGCTACTCAGGAGGCTGAGGCAGGAGAATTGCTTGAACCTGGGAGGTAGAGGTTGCAGTGAGTTGAGTTCACTTCACTGCACTTCATCTGGGGCAACAGAGTGAGACTCTGTCTCCAAAAAAAAAAAAAAAAAAAAAAAAAAAAAAGTTTAATGCCTATAATCCCAGTACTTTGGGAGGCTGAGGTGAGGTGAGTGGATCACTTGAGGTTAGGAGTTCGAGACCAGCCTAGCTAACATGGTGGAACCCCATCTCTACTAAAGACATAAAAAATTAGCTGGGTGTGGTGGCATGCTCCTGTAATCCCAGCTACTCAGGAGGCTGAGGCAAGAGAATTGCTTGAACCAGGGAGGCAGAGGCTACAGTGAGCTCAGATCTTGCCACTGCACTCCAGCTGGGGTGACAGAGCAGGACTCCATCTCAAAAAAGAAACAAAAAGTTTAATTAACAAAGGAATTGTATTCACTATCTCTTCCAGTTCAACCTATATGTATCAAATTTATCCTTTTCTGGTTAATGAGCTCCTCCCGATCCAAAATACATTCACAATATAAGTGTTTCTCACCCTCTTACCCTTATCCAACTCTCACCACCTTGGTCCAAGCCAAAATCATCTTTTCCTGGATTGTAGCACAATCCTTCTAACTGCTCCACAGCTTCTGACTATGCCTCTACATCCTCTGCCTCACCACCCTCTCCCAGGGTGGCCAGAGTGGTCCTGTTAAAACATGAACTGGGCGATGTCCCTCCTCTGCTTCATAGCTTCCAGTGGGATCTCCCAGCACCTGTAGTGAAGCCAGTGTCCTTATTCTGGGTTACAGTGTGTCATGTAATCTCATGTCATCTGCACTCTGCCCCTGTTACTGCAAGCTCCCCTGACTCACTCCAGCTCAGTCCAGGCACAATGGCATCCTGGAGCACACCAGACCCATCCCCACCTCAGGGCCTGCAGCCTTGCTGTTCTGCCTGCCTGGGTATGTCTCCTGCTAGATAGCCACATTGCTGTATTAATTTCCAATGGCTGCTATTACAAGTCCTAACAAACTTAGTGACTTAAAACAACACATTTATTTTCTCACATTTCTGGGGGTCAAATGTCCCAAATAGATCTTCCTGTGCTAAAATCAAGGTGTTATCAGAACTGTGTTTCTTCTGGAAGCTGTACAAGAGACGTTATCCTTGCCTTCTCCAACTGTTAAAGGCTGCCTGCATTCCTTGGCTCATAGACCCTTCCTCCATCTACAAAGCCAGCAGTGTAGCATCTTCAAATCCCTTTCTGGTTTCTGACACATTGCCTCCCTCTCATAAGGACTCTGGTGATCACACTGGACCCAAAACATAATCCAGGATAATAACCAAATCTCAAAATCCTTAACTTAAACACATTTGCAAAGTCTATTTTGCCATATAAAGTAACATATTAACGGGTTCCAAGGATTAGAATGTGAACAACCTAGGGCCTTTGTTCAGTCTTCCATAGCAGTTCTTTCACTTTCCTCAGACCTTTCCTCACAAGTTACCTACTCTATGAGCCCTCCCCTGGCCACTCTACCTATGATTTCCTTTTTTTAAATTGAGATGGAATCTCACCCTGCCTCCCAGACTGGAGTTCAGGGGCATGATCTCAGCTTACTGCAACCTCTGCCTCCCAGGTTCAATTGGTTATCTTACCTCAGCCTCCCCATCAGCTGGGATGACAGGCACGCACTACCAAACACAGCTAATTTGTGTATTTTTAGTAGAGATGGGGTTTGACCATGTTGGCCAGGCTGGTCTCGAACTCCTGGCCTCATGTGATTCCACGTGCCTTGGCCTCCCAAAGTGCTGGGATTACAGGCATTAGCCACCATACCCACCCTCTACCCAGTATTTCTAAAATATCCTTAAAACTTCATTCCCCTTCCTGTGCTTTATTTTACTCTTCTTTTTTCTGCAACATAACAATCTAACATACTAAAAAGATATATTACTATATATAATACATAGAGTATATAAGCATATATATGATGTTCTATATATACTACACATATATAGTATATAAGCATGCATACAATATACTATATATAATACACACAAAGTACATATGTGTATATGTATACATAAGTATATATACATATAGTATACAGTATATGTGCATGTATGTATATATACATACCTATATATACTCTTCTATTAAGATGAGAACAATGATACATAAATATATATTATAAATGTAAGCCCCATAAATGCAGGAATTTCTGTCAGTTTTCCACAGCTGTACCCCCTGTGCCTAGACCAGTGTCTGGCATACAGTAGGTGCTCAATCAATGTTTGACAAATAATTTTTGTCCTTTACCATGAACTGAAATATAAAGGATCTCAGTCATATAGGAAATGAAAAATGAGAAAGAATTCAGTCATCCATGATTCACTGAGTACCTATTATGCGACTTTCACTAGTTAAATGATGTGTGAAATATAAAAATGCATCAGGGGAGGTGTCGAGGCTCCACTGATGGTGGTAAAGGTTGTATGCTGCACAAAAGTCCTTGCAGGAAGTGGTTGAGGGCTGAAATTTACCCTGCGTTCTGCAACCATATGCCCATGGGCACTGCAAGTGTATGCCCTAAGGGCATGGCTGTTTCTAACTTGCGTGAAGGTGTGGTTGAGTCTATCCTACCCTGGTGCCACTCAACTGGCTTGAGTTAGCCGGAAATTTTTCTGCCAGTGGATCGTTAAAGCTTTTTAGATACAGCAAGAGTAGGTTATTAAGGTGAGAAGAACTGAGACGAGGTAGACAAAGGCAGTTTTAGACATGGGAAATGGTGATGAGGACTACAGGACTACTGCCTTCCACCTAGGAGCACAAATAGGGTTCAGCTTCTGCTCGCTGTAGAAATACGTCTTGGACTGTAAGCTGGAGAATCTTGGTTTCTGTCTTGTCTCTAAACCAATGCTGCATGAAATGAAAACCTTCACCGCCCTCTGTGAGCGTCAATTTCCTCTCTTCAGAAATGGGTGAGATAATCCTGCCCACACAGTGAAGTCTTCCCAGATCTCAATATTCAAAATATCTGATATCCCCAACAGTTCCTATTTCCCTTCAGTGCTTTATTTGTATGTGTGTCCCTGTTTTCATCGATCATACCACAGATTTCACTGATTTCTATTTTTGTTTCCCTCCCCCGCCCCCATACATAAGATCCATGAGGCAGGGATTTCACTTTTATCTTTCTTATTTACCTTTCTATCCTTAGTAAACCAGAACAGTCCTTGGCACCTGGTGTGTGCTCAGACAACATATGAATCGAATGAGTGATGAGTTAATCTAGTTGAAAAGTCTAAATGAGCCTATGTGGAGCAATGAAACTCGTTGAGATGCTAAATTGTGTTTACTGACTGTTAGCAGAAACAGAGATTGTGACTGCATGATCAGGGCAGTAGGCTGCATGCTAGCTTGGCTTTGTGGGACAGTGTGGATGCTTTGGATGAACCACGTAGGAACTCCCAGACAGAAAAAAGCATAAAACAACAGTGATAACAGTATCACCTCCTCAGTCTCTCCCTGCATCTGGCGCTATGCTAAGCACTTTTCAAATGAATTATCTCAACTAATACTCAAAACAGCATTTTGGTAATTACTGTTATTAGCTTCATGATGCAAATGAAAAAACTGAGACACAGGTAGGTTAAGTAATTGGCCAAAAATTGTTCAAAGTCAAAAGAAACACGGATTAAAACAGTGGAAGCATGGGCTGTTATGTTAAGGATTAGAAGTAATATATGTAGGCCAGGCACGGTGGCTTACACCTATAATTTGGGAAGCTGAGTCAGGTGGATCACCTGAGGTTAGGAGTTTGAGACCAGCCTGGCCAACATGGCAAAACCCTGTCTCTACCAAAAATACAAAAATTAGACAGGCATGGTGCCAGGTGCCTGTAATCCCAGCTACTCTGGAGCCTGAGGCAGGAGAATCACTTGAACCTGGGAGGTGGATGTTGCAGTGAGCTGAGATCGCACCATTGCACTCCAGCCTGGGAGACAAGAGTGAAACTCCATCTTAAAAACAAACGTGTAAAATGAGGATTATAATACTACCTACATCATAGGATTGTTTTAAGTATAAAATGTGTATGTGTACATTTACATAACAGTTAACATTTAAAGAGCACCTACTTTGTATAAACACACTTTGTATGAGATACTGCTCAAATGTATATTCTAATATATGTAACATATTATATATGTTAGAATAGGATCTTACATATCTTAGAAGTTAGATCTTATATATATGAACAGTATCTTTATATGTGTGTGTGGGTGTGTATGTGCATATATATGTATGTATGTATGTATATATACATACCCACACATATGGGTATATATAGCACTCTTCAAGTGTTAGCTATTATTTTTCTTTTAAAGTACATTCTGTCATGAAATTTGTCCTGTACCTCAAGAGACTGTTATTATTGGCTTCAAATAAGAAATGGCTAGTTTAGATTAACCTGTGTAGTCTCACAATTAACCTTTTTTCCCAGCACTCACATCTTATCTGTTTCAATGTTCCCTTGATTCTCCACTCGAAGTGTTTCTTATCATAATCAAATTGCTCAAAATCAGTAGTAAAAATAAATTCTTGAGAGCAGCTAGAGGGAAAAAGACACATGATACACAGAGGAAAAAGAGAAGGATGACAGCAGACGTCTTGTTAGCAACAATGCAAGTCAGAAGATAGTGGAGTGAACCGTTGAAATGCTCAAAGAAAACTAAAAATGTGTCAACTCAGAATTCTGTATCCAGTGAAGGTATCTCCCATTACTGAAAGCAAAGGTAAGACTTTTTCAGATGTATATACAAAAGGCAAAAGAATTCATCACCAGCAAAACCTCACTGTAAGAAATATTCAATAGTCCTTCATCCAAAAGAAAAATAATATTGGATGGAAATAAGAATCTACACAAAGGAACGAAGAGCACAGAAAATGGTGGATATGTGAAAAAATATGCTTTTTTTCTAGGTCTCAGAAGGAAAATTGATTGTTGAAAGTAAAAAATAGTAACAATGTAATGTGGAGTTTATAACGTATGATCAACTATGACATCAACTATGATATCAACATATGATAACGTATGATAAAAACCAGAGGAGCAGTAGTGCAAAGGCTGGGAAAGGAGAAAATGAAGGTGTTTTATTGTAAGGTTCTTATACTGTATGTGAAATGCTATAATATTATTTAAAGCAATCTGTGATAAGTTAAAGATGTATACTACAAATTCTAAAGCAACCACTAAGATGACAAAGAATATTTCTTGAGGCTATACTTTTCTGTTTTGGTCTCAAAGATATTTCCTCCTGCTAAGAGCCAAACCCTTAAGACAGTGCTCTCTCTTATCTGGACCACCCCAATAGCATCCTAACTTGCCTTCTTTCCTGCCCTGAAGCCTCATTCTCTTTCATTCCATCCAGATATGCTTCTTGACTAGGCATTATAAAGTATTTTTTTTTCAAAAGTTACCTTTAAGGTAGTACAGAGTAGGTCCTAGGTGGATATTTTTTGTAAGAAGGAATGAACAAATAAAATACTGTTCTTCTTTGTGGAATGTGGTCTACTCTACCTTCTTAGTATGATATTAAAGGCTCTCTAAAATTGGAGCTGAGAACACTTCTATAATTTCCTTTTGCTACTGGAATCATCTACTTTAGATCAAATGCAACTAGTTGCTCTTTACTAAACAAATTTTACATTTTCCTGCTTTTGTATATAGCATCTGTCTTACCTGGCATGCTCTTCCCACATAAACTCTAAAGATGCTGCCTCTTCACAGATGCCTTCCTTGGCCATCCTAGTCAGGCAAGTTGTGAAAGTTAGGAAGGAGTTGTCACCCAGGCATCCATACTGATTACCGGGGTATTGGCTGCACCAGTGAGATCATCCTTACAGCCTTCATTGGTAACTCTGCTGCAATTATGCATGGTTCAATATTTCATAGACTGTGATCATATACACACTGATTCTTTGACTTTACCAATTACAAAGTTTTATTTAAAAATAAAAATAGAAGACTTGTGTTATATTTGGCAGCAATCCCATAATCTTGAGCTCTCTTAGGACTTTTTAAGGAAAACAAAGAACAAAAGTTATGAGGCAAGATAAGCATTATAACAGATTAGAGACAATGTGAGATTATTTGGATTGCCAAGAATTCTTATCCTATGAACTTCATAAGTTCTTAGGCATATGCAGAAATGTTTCATATCTGTTAGACTCAATGCTTCCTTTTAATAATAAAAACAAAGGCGACTGAGTCTCCCTTCTACATGGTGAGGTCAAATTTTGTTGAGAAAAACTGAGTTTGAGTGAGGTTGAGCAACTTGTCCACAGTACACAGAGAAACGTGACAAGGGTGACTGGTATTGATTTGAGTCTCTACCAATAATTCTCCAGAGGTACATTCAATCTTGACATGATTCAAAGGACAGGATAACGATATTTTTCTTTTCAAAAGTGCTCAGAAAAAAATATTTTATGAGAATTAGTAAATATTGTAACATGACCCCAACTTTCAAAGGCACGGACAGTTTTTCCTTTAAACAAAAACTCAGATATTAAATTCCTGGTGTAAAAAATCATCATTTTCAAGTGCAAACTGAACAATAGCCTTCAATCTACTCTTGTGGTTGATCAGAAGTAAAAGTGAAAATATCACACATAATTAGCACAGTATTGTTACATAGGCTACCTTGTTAGTCCCCTCCCAGCACATAATTGCACTCAGTCCAAGGGAGTTAAACCCCAATCCACTCACTTTGCATTGACACATGACTGGAAAGCACAGCTTCTCATATTAAGGATTTAAATTTGGGTTCAGTGAGATATTCAGTCCTAAAAATTGAAATCATGAGTCATGGTGGCAATAAAATACTCATGAAATGTAGTCATAGCCCAAGGATAATTTTTCTGTAATTGCACTTTAATTTTTGTGATCAACCCTTTAGCTATGGTACAAAGAGGATACCTTCCATCTTATATTTCAGTAGCTATTGGATAACTTCCCCAGGAACAGGGGAATTAAGATATGCAGGTCTCAACTGCACAACCTTGACTGAGCCTTCTCTCTAGGATAATGTTTGATATATTCCTATCTGGTTTCTGGGCTGCTGTCAGGTAGAGCTGCAGACTAATACTATAGCTCATGATGGTTGGTTGCTGAACTCCTGAGACCTGATGATTAACTTTTATGAGATTCACAAGGATGAAGTCCATACACAGCCTGGTATGCAATGTTAGCTGGTACAGGCTCATGCCCTTATAGAGTTGTACCTGTAACTCCACATATTTCCACCATTATTCACATACGGAGTTCTTGACCTGTTAAGTTCGGCACAAGGTGACTGCACACTTACCCACGGCATCACACCCTCTTCCTGGACCTTTCTCTTGTTGCTGCCTCCTAAAGACATGTTCAACTTTTACAAAATTGCTAAAAACTCTGCCTTCCAGTGAACTTGAACAGATCCCCTGAAACCAGCATTAATATCGCCTTTTTCTGTACTTACGAATATTGTTTTAAGGGCTTCTCTCAGTGCATTTTATTCACTGCATGCCTCTATTGCCTTTAAGAAAAGACATATTCTAGAGTCTCTGTGGTTCATTCCACAGTGAGAATCATAGATTCTTAGGCAAAACATACTGCTCTTTAGAAACTTAGTGAACTTGACTTTTGACTACTATCCTCTGAATTCATGGTTCTGATTCAGTTAACCACGCTGTACCTGACATTTCAACTAACAAGTTAGTGCACCTGCATTGAGCACCTACCATATGCCAAGGATTTTGGTGAGGTGTTGTGTACCCAGATACATAACCTTGAAGAACTCACAGTCTATTGGGTTAGAAAAATCACAAAAAGATAACGTGATGATATATTTGCATTATAACATAGTTATTAATGCCTTTGAGAGGATACACCAGTGTCCAAAAGTGTGGTGAGGATAGGAATGAGGCATCTCAGGTGGGAGAAGTACTTTATCACTGATAGTGTTTATAAATTGCCAGCAGAAGATGATGAAACTATACGGCATTTAGTTTTTTTTGTTTCATTTATCTGTTTTTGTCTCTACCTGGAATAGATCATTACTATACCAGTACCATGTTGATATACCAGTGGACATAATTATCGAGGTGAAAGTTTCGGGAACAATGAGTGTTTTTGGAGAAGGTATATATGATTTTTACTATTTCTTTCAACTCCATGATGTCATGTTGGTAACTTAGCAGCAGCCACAGTGTCAGTATTTACACCACAGTAACTGGCAAACACTGGCAAAAATCAGGGTTATTTTATTTCTGTTTAGAAATCTTCTTATTGAGTTGACAAAAAAAGTTAATTTTGCAGGGAAGAGTGGGATTTTTCCAAACAAAGAAAAGAAGAAGAAATGAACTGCAGACTGCAGATACTGCTCTGATGATTAATCCTACAATAGGACATCAAGCTTATGGAAGGTGTACACAGGATGATCATCATCATCAAACCATTTTTTAACAACTTATAGAGTTAATTGTGATTGAGATCTCACTTATCTTAAAAAGAAGGGATCTATATAGCCAATAATTTGGAAGCTGTAATCATAAAGGAAAATATTTCGTATGCCCACTCCTTGACAAGTCAGAAGGAAGTCACCAACTTTAAATTTAAACTATACTTTTAGGGGAAGACAGTTGTCACTGGTTGTGAAATGCTACTTCAATGAAAACACAGGACGGTGTGATTTGCTTCTCTGATCCCTTTATTTGGAACTGAAGTATTCATGCATTCAGGTACTGGGATGTTGGTGGCTGACAGCTATAAACTAAGAGGCCTTGCCTTCTGCTGAAGAGAGCACTTCTCCCAAGATTATACCTCCTTCCTGAAAGCAGCCTACATTCAATAACTAGTCAATGTGGAGGCATACGACCTCAGCTCCTTGTTCCAAGTAAGGACAACACAGAAGGATTCTCCTCATCATAAAGCTCTCTGCAGGGTCAGTTGAGATCTCTGTTGTAAGCATACCACAGCCCAACTTCTCTCTCAATCCAACCTTGCATCTTTCAGGCCTGAAAATAATGTGTCTTACTCCTGAGAACATGTCCCAAAGTTTCCCTCTTGTCAACCATCATGGGAGAGGCTTTCCCAGTAACCCCACTGCAACGACAAAGCGGGCAAAGCAGGAGTCACAAGTGCTCGGATGTCTTCACGTGCAGCACAGACCAGGCGTGTTGGCCATGCCTGGGAGCTTCTCCATTTTCTACTTTGCTTTGCAGTTAAGCTGAAGCCATGCAACTAGAATTTTGTAATTGTTTGTTACCACAATAAGGATTAATTGCTGACTAATATATCCTGAATTTTTCATGGCCCCCTGATCTTAAAAATGGGTCCACCTCTTTATCCAAATTTTGATTATTCATAAAAGCTCGCCTCAAAGATCACCTTTTCTATGAAACATTTCTGTAACTCTTCTCTCCAGGCTATCACTCGCTTGCTTAACCTTTTCAGGTATTTCCTTTCTGCCTCTTTTATGGAGTTCCACTTCTTATCAATACTATTGCAAGTGTTTTCTTTCTGGGAATTTCCTTCACTTGTTGATGTTGGTATCCATTTATTTCCATGTCTTAAATATGCTTTCTGACTGGGAATTCTTTGAGGGAAGAATTCCTTGAACAAAGGAGTGAGAAGAAGGGAGGGGAGGTACAAGCTTCTAGCAAATGCAGGCATGACAGTGTGCATGGAAGAGACCATGTGCTTTGAACTGCTTCCCATATTGTTGGAAAGAAATCAGCATATTAAAGTACTTATTGGTGGGCTAGGTGCAGTGGTCACGCCTGTAATTCCAGCACTTTGGGAGGCCGAGGCAGGTAGATCAATTGAGGTCAGGAGTTGGAGACCGGGCTGACCAACATGGTGAAACCCCGTCTCTACTAAAAATGCAAAAAATTAGCCAGGCATGGTGGTGGGTGCCTGTAATCCCAGCTACTCGGGAGGCTGAGGCAGGAGAATCGCTTGAACCCAGGAGGTGGAGGTTGCAGTGAGCCGAGACTGTGCCACTCACTGTACTCCAGCCTGGGCAGTAGAGCAAGACTTCATCTCAAAAAAAAAAAAAAGGAACAAAAGTACTTAAAGTACTCACAGTGTTTCCACAGGACAAATCCAAACACGTCCAACTGGAGAAATCCACGTGATAGAGTTAATTATTTCAATAATGTAAGAAGGGTTGGAGAAGACAGAAACTAAGTAGGGAATGAGGAGGAGACAGAACAAGGAGTTCACTTTACCAGACATAGGCAAAGACTGATGGTTTCTTTTATAGATGGAGGTTGAGTGAGTCCAGAAATTGCTAATCAAATGAAATGAGCAATAATAATGAAGGGAACAAAAGGTATTTTATAACCATCTCTGTGCTCACATTTTCATTAGTAGATACTGCCACAGTGCCTTCCTTACTAACTTGGGGAAGGTTTTAGCTTCCACACAAAGCGTGAGCAAAAATACCATTACCTTTATTTTTATAAATGAAACAGTTCTGCAAAACTTTCAGATCTTCACCCACATAGTTACTGAGTAATGTTATACTTAAGAAAAATTAATGTACTAAATTTGGAGTCTCTTGGGAGATTCTAGATTTGCTGAGTGAATCTAGATGAGATTGGCTTCCTACTCTTTGGGGTAATAATAGCTGTATTTGGGAAAAGCTGGATATACCTGAATTTCCAATAACCCAGAATAAACAGAGAAAACAGAATTGTACAACCAGTAAGAGGGATAGCAGTTTTCCCTTTAAAGCGGCAAAGAAAGAAGTAGCAATAAAAGAAGAAGAAAGGAAAAAAGTAACAAAGACAGACAGATGAAGCTTGTTTAAAGCATCTATTGATTTGCACTATTCTATTATATCAGCATGGTGCTCAAAAGGTACTAGGGCTGACGAGTTAAAGAACTCTAGTTAGAAAGTTCCAGATGAAGGTGAGGATGGCATTAGCATCTGCCTTGTTTTAATCATTTAAGACTTTGCGTCGTGAAAATACCTCCATCACTACAAGGGAGCCCAAATGATCTGTACTAACAATAGCCATCAATCAAATGCTAAGAAGACAAAGATTATACAAATCAACAGGGTGACAGTAGGAGGCATTTAAGGCAGACTCTGCTGGACTTGAACTAGAAAGATTAGGTTGTAGTCCCCACTCTCTGTTGGAAGTATTGTGTCACTTTGAATAAGTTCTTTGAAATTTTCTGAGTCTAAGATTTGCTTCTATAAAATGAGAGTAAGAATGTGAATTTTGACAGTCCATAATCAGAAATGAATGCAGTGATATGAATTACTTATTATTTCATGGTTCTTTGACTTGGTAGGATAATGTCAAGTGAATTAGAACTTAGAGGATTTTTAAAATAAATTTTTAATGCCAGCATTGCCTGGTACACACGGAAAAAAATTTCTAGATTCTCTGAACTTACTAGAATTGTTTGTGAAATTATATTTATAGGCACACAGGTGTGAAAGATACATTTATTCTTAAAATACTTATGAATCACTGCTTCAAACCCTTTGGAGTAAAGATTTCTTTTTCTAGCTCTTTTAAGAAATGAATCATGAAACAAACATTATTATACGCCCACCATGTTCCAGGCACTGCTATAGATGCTGGAGATATAGTATATAGTGAACAAAACAGACAAAAAAGCCTTCCCTTATGAAGTGAATACCCTAGCAGATATATTTTTCACAGTAACCTTATGTGATGAGGTGTGTTTATAAAATATACAATATATACACAACATATACATTGTAAGTTTGCAGAAACAGAGAAATAGAAAATAATTTGTATAAGACCAGCCCATGACTTAGTGACTTGAGCTGACTTAGTCTCCAGCTGGAGCTCATTTCAGTACCCTTCCCCAGGAATTAAGGCAGTTGTAAGGAACTGAAATTAATGTCAGAATGACCTAGTTTCTCTGCAGACGTAACATGTATTTAGGGAGTCATCCTTTGCTATTTTCATAGAGAACGGCAACTCATAATGATTTGGTCATTGGGCTTCTCAAACTATATTGAATGGGAAAAATATTCCTCCTAGGACTAACTGAGAATTTACCCTAGGAAATAATTCAACATAAAGTATAGGGTTACCAAATGTTCATGGAATTTTTTTTTTCTGAGAGCAGAAATGGAGAAAAAGGGAGTAGGGGGAAAAGCAAAGAGGAGGAGAAGGAGAAAAGAAAGGAAGGAAAGAAGGAAGAAAGAAGCAAAGAGAGAAAGGAAAAAGGAGATCACTAAAATATTTCCCAAGGGAGAAATATTTTATAAACATTGTGGCTTGTCAACTAGATGAAATATTGTGCAGTCTTTAACATTTACAAAGATCATGTAGCAACATAGAAAATGTTAATTATATAATAAGTAGAAAGATTACAGTATGAACTTATACATATTATGTTTATATATATGCAATATACTTGAATGAGAAATAGAAAAGAACATTGACATAGTATTTTGCTGGGGGGTCACAAATGACTTTTTTTTTTTTCAAAATGGTTTTAATGCTGTTACAGATTTTACAACACAACAGCTTAAAAAGCTTATGTTTCCAGATTTGTTTTTATTAGTCTGTATTGTAATGAATGCTGAAGTCTGGTCTAGAAACCAAATTTGCTTTGAAAATCGAGGGTCTAATTGTTGTTTTAAACTTTAATCACCAGCTTGTGCAGTCTGAGCAGACAGACTGGGAAGACTTGGGAGTCAGTCAGAGGGATTATTAAGAGTGAAGAGCCCGTGCCAGGAATGTTGCTGCCATTTCTGACTTCTCCTTGAGGAGAGACAAGCAAAATTTTTTTCTTTTTTTTTGAGATGGAGTTTCGCTTTGTTGCCCAATCTGGAGTGCAATGATGCGATCTCGGCTCACTGGAACCTCTGCCTCCCGGGTTCAAGCGATTCTCCTGCCTTGGACTCCTGAGTGGCTGGGATTACAGGGGACCACCACCATGCCCGACTAATTTTCGTAGTTTTAGTAGAGACGGGGTCTCACCATATTGGCCAGGCTGGTCTCAAACTCCTGACCTCGTGATCCACCCGCCTCGACCTCCCAAAGTGCTGGGATTACAGGCATGAGCCACCGTGCCTGGCCCACAAATGAATGTCTTAGCATCTCTACTAGGGGTCTGATTGGGATGGTCTGAACCAGGGAACATGCTGTGGACTGGGCTGGAGGCATAAAAGAGCCTGAAATTGAGGAAAAGTGGGAGCTAGTTGGAGAGAAGTGGAGAAGCTGGGACCTGGGGTAGGAGGAAGCTGTAGCCTTCAGTGGGTGGGGATGACAACCAGCCAAAGTCTCAAGTCTCTGTGAGGTGATCACAGTTTTAGTCTATGGCCAAGCCCTGACTTTTAGGTTTGAGAACCCACTCACATTACATGCTTCTAGCCTCAAATGTGAGGGATCTTAGAGGCTCCTAGACTGTTCTCATTTCTTGCTACACAAAGTATGGTCCTCAGAGCATCTCTTAGGAGCTGGTTATAAATGCTGAGTCCTAGGCCCTATCCCAGAGACTTGAAATCAGAAGCTACATTTTTACAAGATCCTCGGGTGATCTGTACACACGGAAAATTTGAGATTCACTCATCTAAATAAGTCCTGAAACCTCTGGACTCTGTGTTTGCTTAGATCCCATTTCCTACTTGCAGCCCTTATAGCAAAGTCATGAGATAGAAGTCCATGGCAAATAAACATTCAGACTTGATTTCATTACATCCCTTGTCCATACCAGGTTCTAGAAACCAAGAGTGCCCCCTAAAGGCAATCTTCCACTAAACTGTGAACCCCATTCCCCACCTCCAGAGCAGCCACCAAGCCCTGGGATTCCCATCTAGTCCCACTGGTGAAACTGCAGGATTCCCATCTAGTCCCACTGGTGAGTCAAGTGACAGAGGGAATGAGTGTGATTCAGATGCCTGGTGCCTGCGAGGCAGGTGCATGAAAGCCCGGAACGCAGGTTCTCCGACGGCAGCAAGTCTTTCGTTCACTATTGTGCCCTAATGGATAGAATAGAACCTGCCTCACAGTAGGTGCATGGTGAGCGATAAACAATATGGCCATGACATCAATTATACAATGCAAAATATCTTTATAAAGTAAAATTTATGAAGGACCAAAAGACTATACTCTAATGATCATGTAGGGATGTGATGTTAGTGGGCTGGAATTCATCCTTGGTTCTGCCATTTACTACCTATGAGCCTGATTGTATACATCCGTAAATATTACAGCAGACACCTCAAAGTCTGCTGTAATATTTAACAAAATATACACTTATATCCAAATCCACGGACATGGAAAGCACTTGATAAAACTGTGCTCCAGGAGTCTGTAAATTTTGTCTATAAAGAACCAGGTAGTAAGTATTTTAGGCATTGTAAGCCATACTGGTTCTATTGCAACTACTCAATTCTGCCCTTTTACCAAAAAATCTATGGCCATGCTTATGTTCCATTAAAGCTTTATTAATAAAAACAGATAGTGGGCCTGTGGTTGTTTCTGAATAATCTCTGTTGTAAACTTCTAAATATATGTTAGTATTTATTAACCACCAGCTTCTAAATGGTGGCAAAAAAAAAAATTGTCATAAAGCTCATTTATCTGCTTGAAGTATTTTCTACTCTACAAAATGTTAAAATATCAGATGAACATAAACAGAGAGCTTTAAACATGTTAAGCCATGTAAAAGATCCTATGTTTTTGGAAAAGTTCTGATTGTATGAAGAATGTAAATACTTTATTCTCACAACAATCCTATGAAGGGTAACAGTACCTTTACTTTATAGGACCGGGGTCCAGGCTCAGAGAAGGAACCAGCTTGCCCAAGGCTGTATCCGAAATGGCTTTTGGACCTAAGGACTACTGATCCTAGAGCAGCACGTATGTAACTAAAACTCTGGGCTTTGTGGTTCTGTGGTTCAGTGGGCAATTGTCACCTGGAAACACAAAAACGTTACAGGAAAATAAAGGGGATTGAAATTGCGTCCAAAGAATGTCAACAACTTGCTTTTTGCTCCATTGTTATGGTGACAACCCTGACATTTAAAGTCATAGCTCTGTGAGTTATAAGCCTAATAAGGCACCAGGGAAGCACAAAACCCATGAAACTCAACCAGACACCCTCAGCATAAAGAAATAACATGTCAGAGTTGAATCTGCAATGTGTCAACACAAACTAAACATGCAGGAATTTCGAAGGCTCTTGTTGTCATGAGCCAAAAGGTGAGCACACATCTCAATTAAGACAGTCAGAACAGCAGGTACTTTCTAAATATTCTAAATATTTCTAAATATTTGGCATTACTTTCAACGGCAAAACCGCAACTACTTTTTGCACTAACCTAATACTTGTACCATATCCAAATGTAGCAGCTGAGGGCTACACACTCATGGACACAGTCCCAAGCATGACGCCTGTACCAAAATGAGTGTTCAGTAAAGGTAATGGCCATACTCTTTTCTTCTCTTGCTGCTCTTATTACTACCATTATGAAACCATCTTCCTAGACGACTCATAGTGCATACATAAGACCCATTTGTAATTAGCACCCATTTTGTATTCAGTAATAAATAGACTCAAGTGGTTGAAAATAAGCATCCTCAGGTTTAAAAATTCAATGAAAGCATGAGAACATTAATAAATAACATGAACTTGCTAATAATGTGGTGCTAAGCTTTTTTTTTTTTTTTTTTCCCGAGATGGAAGGAGTCTTGCTTTGTCGCTGAAGCTGGAATGCAATGACATGGCCTCGGCTCACTGCAACCTCTACCTCCCAGGTTCAAGTGAGTCTCCTGCATCAGCCTCCGGAGTAGCTGGGACTATAGGCATGTACCACCACACCCAGCTAAGTTTTGTATTTTTAATAGACACAGGGTTTCACCACATTGGGTAGGCTGGTCTCGAACTCCTGACCTCACGATCTGCCCGCCTCGGCCTCTCAAAGTGCTGGGATTACAGGCCTGAGCCACTGTGCCCAGCTGGTGCTAAGCACTGTATACTTAAAATGAGTATAGGATGTTTTAATCCTATTATTTGAACCTTGCTAGCTTTTTGTATATATTTCAAAGCAATAAAATGAGTCAGACTTTTTTCAACATTTTTCATCCAATATTTCTCAAAGCAAACTTTATCAAGTCAAATTAAGTCATTGATCAGTTTCTTACATGGCATAAACAATTTTGAATTTAAAAAATCCATTTTACTTTGCTGGAATTATTTTATTTTCATCAGGATTAATTGTGCTGTGCGTACATTTTCTGTCAACTATTTGCTTCATTGATTGTTTTTTTGCCAAGTCAAATTTTACCAATGGCAACTCCTGACTTGCGGATTTTCTTTGGTAGTCTTATTCCACCAAGGTCAGTTTTGCAGTTGTGTATTCTTTACAAGAAGTTTTTATATCTGCATTGATTTCTAGTCAATAATAAAACCTCTTCTATGTAGTTTTGGCCATTATAATTTTATTTGGTTCTGATTCTTTCTGCCAAGTCTAATTTTTCATAGGTTTTTTTTTTGTAGTTTTTCATGATGCCAGCAATATTTGATCTTTTAGCCAATTTCCCATCTCTAACAAATTTTACTGTGCCCAGTTTTTGCCACTGCCTGTTTTATTTTGTGTGCATTATTCTTAGCAGCAATATTATGAACTGAATTCAAGACTGGTGGTACGCACTTAGTTCTTGGAGCAAGTACTATTGGCAGGGTGAAGACACAAAACTTAATTTCAAAGCACGGTCTAAATTTCAAGGTCAAAACAGCAATGTCAGAATATCTTGCTTTGAAAGTTCTAAGTTAAGCTGCTGGGCACTCATGCCTGTAATCCCAGCACTTTGGGAGGCCGAGGAGGGTGGATCACAAGGTCAGGAGATTGAGACCATCTTGGCTAACACAGTGAAACCCCGTCTCTACCAAAAATACAAAAAATTAGCCGGGTGCCTGTGGTCCCAGCTGCTCAGGAGGCTGAGATAGGAGAATGGTGTGAACCTGGGAGTCGAGCTTGCAGTGAGCCGAGATTGTGCCACTGCACGCTAGCCTGGAAAACACAGCAAGACTCTGTCTCAAAAAAAAAAAAAAAAAAAGAAAGAAAAAGAAAAAGAAAGTTATAAGTTAAGCTATACAAGACCTTGAGGGATGGGGAAATGGGGAATCCGATTTGGACTTAACAAAGATAGGGATTCAGCTTGGCTCAATCTTGATAAAGGATATGGGACAGAAACAGGTCCCCTGTGCTGCAATAAGCACTTTACAACCATCATCACCATCACCCCACTGAGTCTTAATTATAGCTCCAGAGGAAGGAATTATCCCATTTTACAGATTAGAAAACGAATTCTCAGAGTACCTTACCCAAGAACACTCAGCTTATAAATGGTAGATCTGGAATCGGAATACTACATTCCCTAGCTACTAACACTCTACATTGTCTAGGCTTAATATTTTTCTGAGTTTGCTTGGGGAAATGTCTTGACTGTTTCGTAGTCTCAAGACTATGTCTGAGAAAACCTCTCTCTTATTTTTGCCTGAAACCTGTGGTGAACTTGAAAATGCCAGCGGCCTGGTATCCGAGTTTGGTATTTCATTAACCATTTTGCACTTAGGCCACCATCTTTCCATCATGGGTGTACATGCAAAGGCCCTGGTGCCTTGTTAGTTTTCAATTGGAGCAGTTAGACACCTGCCTTAGCTGTAGAAGGTTGTGCTGATTTGAGACAAGTATGTTTAACTCTCTCAGAAAAAGATGTGAGCGGGCACTAACATTGCATTTCATGACGCCATTCAGAACACTTCTGAATTAATAGGTATTCTAAAGAATAAATTAAGGGTTCTTCATTTACTCTGGCAAAATGCCAAATATAATGACTATTGCCCATCAAGAGCCTCAATGTGTCTTAGCATGTTGAGAGCGCTGAGAAGTTCTGTCAGCAAGAAAATAACGTTTCCCAAATACATGTATTTGACTATACCACCCATAGTGATGTGATTGCTCATCTCCCTAACACTTATTTCTCTACTTCTTCTTGCTATAGAACTTGCATTTTGTTTAAGGCACAAATAAAATACAGCCAAATGCTTGCTGTGTCAGCCTCCTTTGCAGCTAAGGATAGCTGTGTCATAACACAGTCCTGGCCTATGAGAGACAAACAGTAGACTTCTGGTGGTTTGTGATTAGACTTTCTTATTCCAAAGAGGACAAGTATGGCTGGCTGGCTCACCCTTTGTGCATTCTCCCAGTCTTGCTGACATGATAGCTAGATACATATCAGCCATCTTGCATGAGGCTGTGATATGGTTTGACTGTGTCCCCACCCAAATCTCAACTTGAATTGTATCTCCCAGAATTCCCACGTGCTGTGGGAGGGACCTGGGGGAGGTAACTGAATCATGGGGACTGGTCTTTCCCATGCTATTCTCATGATAGTGAATAAGTCTCATGACATCTGATGGGTTTATCAGGGATTTCTGCTTCTGCTTTTTTCTCATTTTTCTTTTGCCACCACCATGTAAGAAGTGTCTTTTGCCTCCTGTCATGATTCTGAGGCCTCCTCAGCCATGTGGAACTGTTAAGTCCAATTAAACCTCTTTTTCTTCCCAGTCTCAGGTATGTCTTTATCAACAGCATAAAAACAGACTAATACAAGGGGGAAACTATGAGGATTAAAGCCAGACAATTAAGGATGCTGAGATGAAGTAGAGGAATAGCCTGAATTTCTCATAGCACTGCTGAACAGCTGAACCAAACCCAGTATCATCTACACTGAGACTTCTCATTAAGCAAGAAAAACACCTCTACTTACTTAAGCTATTTTATTTTTTTGAGATGAAGTTTTGCACTTGTTGCCCAGGCTGGAGTGTGATGGCACGATCTCGGCTCACTGCAACCTCTGCCTCCTGGGTTCAAGTGATTCTCCTGCCTCAGCCTCCTGAGTAGCTGGGATTACAGATGCTGCCACCACACCTGGCTAATTTTTATATTTTTAGTAGAGGCGGGGTTTCACCATGTTGGCCAGGCTGGTCTTGAACTCCTAACCTCAGGTGATCCACCCACCTTGGCCTCCCAAAGTGTTGGGATTATAGGCATGAGCCACTGCACCTGGGTACTTAAGCTATTTTAAATCAGGTGTGTTACATATCTGCAGCCAAATGCATCTCTAACTGACATGCACTCCAACATTGAGTAAATAAGTGTATTTTTTCCCCATAATCTTGAAAGTTCAAAGGACAACTGCTTTCTAGAGGCAGGTGATGGATTCTCCTCCACAAAGATACTCTGACAACAGGAGGTCACACAGTAATTCAGTTGCCCAGGGCACTTAAACCTCAAAGAGAAGGTGAATACTTCTGGATACACATGAAAGTAAAAAAGGACAGAAGAGACAAAAACTCCTGACATTCCACGTCAAAACAAACTTTTCCCAGGTCATAGATCCTTCTCCCGACTCCCCACTTGCTAAACTTGCCACAGTCACGCACATCTTCCTCAGGTAATAGTGCAATCAATTGCTCCAATCTTTTGTGTGCGTGATCATCAGTTCAAAGCCAAAGATAAGCAATTTATTGGGTGTGAAAAATGCTACCTGTGGCGTCCAAATTGATTTCTGAAAATTGGTTTTTGCCACATTAGGATTTTAGGACAGCCTCTTCTGGCAGTTGGTGCGGTCACGAAGTGTAATAAAAATTATGATGGGTCCACAGCAGCTTTCTAAACTCATTGGAAATGTCTGGTCTCTAAAGAGCTGCAACTGGTAGAGGGTTATTAACGAGACAGTGAGAGTTACCTGGAGCTATCTTTCTTGATGACTTAATATTGACAACTGAACCTAATAAAAAGTAACTTGGGATAGGCAAATGAGTGGGATAATAGCTGGATGCCCTTCATTATATTTAGCTCCCTGACCAGATGATTAATATTAGGCGTGTTAAACAACGAGTGAGCTGCTAAGATTAAGAAAGTTCTAAGCATTGAGGAGGTGGAAATCACATTCATTTATAGCTAGAGGCTCATATTGAAAAGACACTTCCAGCTATAGTTCTATCGAGTTTCTCTGCGAGTTGGCATCTTTTCCAATACAAATCCCATATTTCATGTTATTGGAAGGCAGCATAGAGTACTAGAGAAAACAACAGAATTTCAGTGGGGCTGATGTGTTTTGGGTTCTGTTACTCACTAGCTCTGTGATACTGGGCATGTCAGTAATCTCTCCAAATCTCAATTTCCATATGTATAACGTGGGGGCAAGGATTTTGTTCCTCCTCCAGCGAATGTGCAGGACTACAGATTGGAATTATGTTCACTTGTTTTGCCTTCTTTATAGCTCTCCTATCCTTACTGTCTTCTCTCTCAAATTTCATCACAGCCTTGTTTATACTGTACGGTAGAGCGTTATATAAATTGTCCTAATGCTTTACTGAAACAGGTGGACACACAGTGACTACACACAAAAACACCAGTTGGGCTTTTCTCCCAAGAGTATTTTGAGAATCAAGTAAGATGCTGTATTTAAAACTGTGCATCCTATCCCAGCCCATGATTGGTATTACTTTTGTTATGGGAGAGTCTGAATTCTTATAAATGTCCAATTACTTCACATTTAGCAAAGATATTTACAGAACATGAAAGAATATCAGCTTCTTTTGTGGCTCTGAATCATTCTGATTCATGATCAAGTTAAATTGCTCTCAAAGTTATCACTTATTTCCCTATTTAAAAAATTCTTACTAGAAAAGTCTCTTGAAAGGGAAGACACCATTTAAAACATACTCTCTGGGAATAGACATAAATCATTTTTCCCTTTGCATGGCTTGAAAAACAAATGGGTGAATTCACTGTTGCTGTTAAAACAGCAGTACCCAATGCTTTGCTAATTAACATTGACTCTGTGGTTGAGGGACTTTTTGTGATCTTTTCCACGTAGGCTGTTCTTATGCTGAATCTCTTGATTCTGTACTTACTTCTACAACCTCACCTGAGAACTGAAATTTCCTCTTTGAGGTTTTAGTCCATTGCTCCAGTTTGGTGGGATCTTTCTGGCGTTTTTATTTCTTTTTTGTTGTTGTTGAGACAGCCTTGCCTTGTTGTTCAGGCTGGAATGTAGTGGCATGATGATCTCGGCTGTCACTGCAACCTATGCCTCCCGGGTTTAGTCGATTCTCCTACTGTCCTGCCTCAGCTTCCTAAATAGCTGGGACTACAGATGCCCACCACCACACCCGGCCTTTTTTTTTTTTTTTTTTTTTTCAGTCGACATAGGGTTTCACCATGTTGGCCAGGCTGGTCTCAAACTCCTGACCTCAAGTGATCCACCTGCCTCAGCCTTCTAAAGTACTGGGATTGCAGGCAGGGAGATCTTTCTGAATCTGGAAAATGTTCATCTCCTGTACTGGCTTGTTTGAGAAGTGACGCGGCAATGAGTTAAGACTTTTGGGGTTGTTGGGATGCAATGAATACATTTTGCATGTGAGAAAGACACAAATTTGTGGGGAGGGGGCAAAGTGGAATGTTATGAGCTGAACTTTTGTGTCCTCCTCCAAATTACTGTGTTGAAGTCCTAAACCCCAATGTGATAACATTTGGAGATTGGGCCATTAAGAGGTAATTAGGTGGCCAGGCGCGGTGGCTCACGTCTGCAATCCCAGCACTTTGGGAGGCCGAGGCGGGTGGATCACCTGAGGTTGGGAGCTCGAGACCAGCCTGACCAACATGAAGAAACCCCGTCTCTACTAAAAATACAAAAGTAGCTGGGCATGGTGGCCTATGCCTGTAATCCCAGCTACTCGGGAGGCTGAGGCAGGACAATTGCTTGAACCTGGGAGGCGGAAGTTGCAGTGAGCCAAGATCGCGCCATTGCACTCTAGCCTGGGCAACAAGAGCAAAACTCTGTCTCAAAAAAAAAAAAAAAAAAAAAAAGACTCTATCTTGCCCAGTGTCCTTACTAATAAGTACTAAAAAATAACCCACTAATTTTCTGCCAAGATTCCCATTCTATTCACGTAATAATCTTCCTTCTGGGTTAGAATAAAGCTACTCCCATTGCCGTCTCTGTGTTCTGAAGGATATACTTGTTTCTGAACAAGATTGTAAGACACAAGCAGACTTTTCTGATATAATAGCACAAGACTCTCAGCTAATACAGTAGCTGTGGACACTGGGCAGGTCACTTAAACTATCTGAATCTTAGTGTCCTCATCTTTAAAATGGGGCTAATAACAGAGTATATTTCACAGATCTGTCCCAAGGATTGCATTAGATAGTCACAGTGCATGCAAAGTGTTTAGTGGAACATCTGGCTCCCAAGAAGGTCAGGCAGATGCAGGAGGAGGAGGATAGAATGTAGTTGAAATCCCTATTCTTATTCATTTAATTGTTGAATAAATACTTGGCATAAGAGTGAGCATGAGGGCAACCAAATTTTCTCTTTATGCTTTTCATACACAGGTGTCTAAATTTTCCTGGGTTTGAATTCCAAGTCTCAGCGAATTGGGACCAAACAGCTGGCTGTCATCACCAATTTGGGAATCGTGGCCGCCCTGAACCATTTCCAGGGTAGAGAAACCTGCAGAACGAGATGAAAGGCTCTTCCCCAGCATGGATGAACCGAGAGAGAAAGAACACTTTATCATCACAGCACTTGTTACTTCCTTCTGAAAAACGCAAAACCTCCTTGACCTTCACCCATGCCACAAGATTGCTGTGGAGATCCTAATACAATAAATTTGATGAAGCACTTCAACCTTCTTGAAAAGCGATGAGACAGATACGTCATTTTTATTAGTTCAAATATGAAAGTACTTTCCAAAAGCGTTCTAGCTTCTGAAATGTGCGACTCAACTTTATCCAGTTGACATTATCTATCAGCAGTAGGCTGAAATTAGAAATAAGCTTGTTTTTAATGACTTATTTCCCCAGAGAAATTTATATAAGGTAGATATGTAACTTATTATTTTCAGACACCATGGATCATCCAAATAAATATTATGCAGTCATTAAAATCATGTTCTCCAAAACAACTTGACGGACATAAAAAATCCTCATGGTATGTTTATTTATAAAAAGGAAGAAACACATTTGCATACATGCCATTTGTTCTCCAGTCTTTTATTTACACATTTATGAGTGATAGCAGCAAGGATGATGGTAACAACGAGAACTACAAAAGGAACTGGCTAGCACCTAATTTGAGTTAATTACACACCAGAGAGTGCTAGGTACTTTACACACACTGTTTCACTAAATTACTAGTTGCATTTGGTGGAAGTATTATTTCCATTTAAGTCTCATTAAAGCACATATTTTTTGTTATTATAATTATCCCATTTTACAGATGAGCAAGCTTGAGCTCAGAGAAACTGTCCCTTGCTTCAGTTCCACATCCAGTAGGCATCACAGTGAGGCTGATTTTGTGTCAGAGGCAAAGTTATCATAACAGAGAACAATACAAATAATATGGGTAACCATCCATAGAAGGCAAGGTTAATAATGGATGGTGTGTTCACACAATGGAATATTCGAAAGCCATCCAAATTGGTAGTACAGAAGACGCTATTTCTGGTATAGCTGAGTAGCCCCTGTTTGACCAGTTCTTCTGTGGAAAACTGCTGTAAACTTTTGGCCGCATATAATAAACAGCTACCTGGGGAATGTGGAGTGTGAACTCTAATGCGTGAAAAAACTGGGCCGCACACGACAGCTCACACCTGTAATCCCAGCACTTTGGGAGGCAGAGGTGGGCAGATCACTTGAGGTCAGGGGTTCAAGACCAGCCTGGCCAACATGGTGAAACCCTGTATCTACTGAAAATACAAAAATTAGCTGGCTACGGTGGTGCACATGTGTAATCCCAGCTACTCGGGAGGCTGAGGCAGGAGAATTGCTGGAACCTGGGAGGCAGAGGGTGCACTGACCCAAGATCTCACCACTGCACTCCAGCCTGGGCCGACAAAAGCGAGACTCTGCCTCAGAAACAAACAAACAAAAAACCAAAAAAAAAAAAAACCTGGAGGTGGGTGAACACTTGAAAGAACATGACACTGGGTGAACTTCCCATTTTTCTGGTTTCGGCCTGATAAGAGGACCAACCAGTGCCAGGTAGGAAACTGACATTCTGACTGAAAACCCAAAGTCTCGGTGGCTTACAGCAGGGGTCCCCAACTCCTGGGCCATGGACCGGTACTGATCTGTGGCCTCTTAGGAACCTGGCCGGACAGCAGGAGATGTGCCTCGGACAAGTGAGCATTACTGCCTGAGCTCCACCTCCTGCGAGATCAGCGGTGGCATCAGACTCTCATAGTAGTACAAACCCAATTGTGATCTGCGCACGCGAGGGATCTAGGTCGCACGTTCCTTATGGGAATCTAACAAATGCCTGATAATGTGAGCTGGAGCAGTTTCACCCCTAACCCATCATCCCTGTCCCCAGTATGTGGAAAAATTGCCTTCCGTGAAACCATCCCTGGTGCCAAAAAGGTTGGGGACTGCCATTTTTCAGAACACAAAACAGAGTTCATGACAACAGTAGCTGCTGGAAAGTAAAGGAGGAAAACCCAGATAGGAGAGACTCGGTGACAGGAAGCCCCAACTTCTGTGTATGAATTCTGCCCAGAACTCTGCTGATACCGACCCCCAAACCATGTGTGCGTGAGCAGTCTCCAGGTATCCCTATTTGAGCCGATTCTCATCTCAGGTCAGATGGAGGATGGAAGTTTTATTTTAGCCAAGCTGAAAACAAACAAAGCCAATAAACGAACAAAATGTTCCTTTGAAGAACAAAACAGAGCAGAATGGTCAATAAGCATACATATGGGTAGTTAGCGTAATGAAAATTAAACCCACAATGGGGTGCCATTACCTACTCACCAGAATCGCTAACAGATGAGTAACAGCAAATGTTTATGAGGATGCAAAGCCGTCTCTCATGTGTTATTGGGAAGAGGATCAACCACTTCAGAAAAATAAGTGGACACTTTTTATAACACTCAATATGAATCTATCTCACAACATACCCTTTTACTGCTAGGAGTCTACCCAAAGAGAAAGAAAAACAGGTCTATACATAGAATTGGGCATGAACGTTTTTATAGCAATTTAATTCACTATAATCAAAAGCTAGAACCAACTCAGACATCCATCAATAGGAGACTGGATAACAAATATGGTCTATACAAGTGACCAGGTGACAGAATATTACCTAGCAACGAAGAGAAATGAATGCTGATGTATGAGCATGAATGAATCTAAAAAATCTTATGCTGGCCAGGTGTGACGGCTCACACCTGTAATCCCAGCACTTTGGGAGGCCAAAGTGGGCGGATCACTTGAGGTCAGGAGTTTGAGACCAGCCTAGCCAACATGGCAAAACCACATATCTACTAAAAATGCAATAAATTAGCCAGGCATGGTGGTCTGCACCCGTAATTCCAACTACTTGGAAGGCTGAGACACAAGAATTGCTTGAATTCAGGAAGCAGAGGTGGCAGTGAGCCGAGATGGCATCACTGTACTCCATCCTGGGTGATGGAGTGAGACTGTCAAAAAAAAAAAAAAAAAAAAAAAAAGAAAGAAAGAAAGAAAGAAAGAAAATCTTATGCTGAGTGAAAGAAATCAAACACACAAAAAAAGTACCATATGATTTCGTTCATATAAAATTCTAGAACCAATGAAACTTGAAACAAGTCTATTATGGGAAAAGTCAGAACATTGGTGGCCTCTAGGAAGGTCATGAAGGAACTTTCAGAGGTGGTGGTGATGGTTTCTATCTTGATGGGGGTTTGGCTTGCACAGTTGTATTCAGTTGGCACACAAGTAATTGCGGTTTTTGCCATTACTTTTAATGTCAAAAACCCCAATTACTTTTGCACCAATGTAATATATGTTTGTCAAAACGTAAACGTTACGCATAAGCTTTGTGGATTTCATAGTACGTAAATTTTCCTCAAAACAATAAAATAACCAAAAGCAAATATTGAATTATAATTAACAATATGCATGCAGATATATTTAGGGGGTGGAGTGTTAAATATCTGTTGCTTACTTTGAAATGCATAAAAAGTAAGGTGGAATTATAGAGGGAGGGACTGGTGTGTGTCTGTGTGTGTGCACGCATGTGTGTGTGTGGTGTGTATATTTATATATATAAAGCAAGTATACTAAAATGTCAAATGTAAACTGTAGAATCGAGGCTATGGGTACATGGTTGTTTAGTGTAAAATTCTTTCAACTTTATGTTTGAAAATGTTCATAACAAAACATTGGAAACATCATGGTTCAGAAGCGATTTTATGAAATGTCAGGACGGGCTCCCCTAATGTTACGCATGGATCTTTGTCTAGCCAAGGAGACACCAGTCCTGCCAGTCTAAGCATCCCAAAACCCAACAATAAGCTCTGAAGGAATAAGACATGGCAATGGATTCTGATCCAGACACTTAGAATACTTAGAAATCAGGGTAAACGCTTTAGTCATTTCCTAGTTTTATATGGAACATTTGGGAAATTTGGCTCTATCACTTTCTTTTTGGAATATTATCAAACAATGTTCAAAAGCTCTTTGTGCCAGAGTGAGAAAGCCTGGTCATGCCATCATGTTGAGTCTGATGCCCATATGGGCCACTTGGTCTCATCATAGCTCATTTACTTTTTGTTTCCTTCCAGTTTTATGTTCATCAGGCAGGATGTCTGGAATCAGCAGAACTCAGGTTCTGGCTCTGCCATTTGTCAGCTTTCAGCCATTTTGCATACTTCCCTTAACACATTTAGACTATTTTCCCCTCTTGTTCCTGGTTTGGTTTTTGTCACAAAGCTGATCCTGCCGCTTAAAAGTATAATGCAGCTCTTCGTCTGCGTTTAGGGGATTTTTGCAGCCATTCTGCCCATGAATATGTGCAGTATCAGAGAGCTTTAACTGATTTG
Organism: Piliocolobus tephrosceles; assembly: GCF_002776525.5. Lineage (NCBI taxonomy): Eukaryota > Metazoa > Chordata > Mammalia > Primates > Cercopithecidae > Piliocolobus > Piliocolobus tephrosceles. Next base: position 67,781,162 of record NC_045450.1, on the reverse strand, counting down.
ACTTCTAACACAAACTCTCCATTTGCAGAGCTAACTCATGAATCTGTAAGCTTCACCAGAAGCACAGGGAAAGCTGATCACAAAGCAAAAGTCAAAGTATTCCCAAGCAAGATTGATATGTCTCTACTGGAAAACTCAAACCATCTAAAATATAGCATTTCCCTACAATTACTTTACAGGGACCTCCTTGCCTAATTCAGTACAGATATAGTATTAACGTCCACTTCACAAAGAATATCAAAGGTCATCTGAATCCAAACATGCTGAGAGTGCAGCAAAGCAACAAGGTCCACACTGGATGCAATGCTTAGCAACCATAACCCTGTTCCCTTTGCATCCACAACAATCTTATCAGACTCTGCCTCGGCCATTCTAGCTCAAGAACATTGTCTTTCACCCCAAGGTTAAGACAGGAAAATGACTGGGAAAGAAGAACCAAGCTCAGATGCTGCATGTAACTGGCACTAACAGGGAGAGTTCAGGTGGCAAACCTTGGTCATGCCATTGTCACAAGTCCATCTTCACAGGGCTACTTAGTCACTCTCTTTGTGGTCCCCTGAGACAAGAACAGGGTTGAAAGTCTTTTATTTGGGAGGTTATGCCAGGAATCACAAGTGAGGGAGTGGGTAAGTAAGAGAGGGCGTGGACACAAGCCAGTCAAGGGTGCATTCATGGAAAGACTTCCACTGTAGGAAACTGGAGCTCAATTCTACTGGGGACTCTCTAAGAGACAGTGAGAAACATCCCCCAGAATTGTCCATTAAGGGTCAAGAATGCTGGACCCAAGGATGTTTATCTACAGAGCTTACCCCTCACTGGCTGAGGATCCCCCATGGCCATTACCAGCCCAGCAAGCCGTAAGGTGAGGTGCAGTGGCTACCTTCAGACATGAGCCTCAGTATAAGGGTTGGACACCAACAGTGTCTGCAGCAATCTCTTTTTTGCTCTTTGTCTAATTTACATCTTTCAGACAGTCCATGTGATGCCTGGAATCAGAAGACCGGAGGGAAAATACGGACTATTTATCAACAACTCACTTAAGCTTTGGCTTTAGCTTCCTCTTCTGCAAATGGAGCTGGTAATAATACCAGTGAGGACTATGTGAGATGATGGCTATGAAGGAAGGCTCCAAAGATGCCTGTTCATAGAAATCAGTCACTGCAAAAAATAACAGATGCTAGCAAGGATGTGGAGAACAGGAAACTCATACACTGCTGGTGGAAAAGTACATTAGTATAGCCATTATGGAAAACAGTATGGATATTTCTAAAAAATAGAAATAAAAATAGAACTACCATATGATCCAGCAATCCCACTACTTGGTATTTATACAAAGGAAAGAAAATCAGTATATCAAAGGGATGCATACACCCTTATATTTATTGTAGCACTATCTACAATAGCAAAGATATGGAATCGACCTAACTGTCCATCAGTGGCTAAATGGATAATGAATTAAAAATTGTGGTATATTTGCACAATGAAATACTATTTGGCTTTAAAAAAGAATGAAATCATATTATTGGCAGGAACCTTAATGGAACTGGAGATGGTTATGTCACGTGAAATATGCCAGACACCTAAAGACAAATATCATATGTGCTCACTCATAGAGGGGACTTAAAATATGGAGATAAAGAGTCCAATGTTGGTTACCAGAGGCTGGGAAGGATGCGGGCGTGTGTGGGTCTGGGAGGGTAAGTGAAGAGAAATTGGTTACTAAGTACAAACAGGCAGTAGAGGGATGGAAGAAGTTCTAATGTTATTGGTAGAATAGGGTGACTACAGCTAACAACAATGTATTGGACATCTCAAAATAGCTAGAGGGGAGGACTAGAAATGTTCTCAACACATAGACATGATAAATGATCGTGATGATGGATATACTAAATTCCCTGACTTGATCATTACACATTCTGTACGTGTAACAAAATATCACATATATCCTAATATGTAAAAATATTATGTATGAATAAAAAACTTAAAAATAAAAACAAATCTGTCACTGGTAGACAATTGCTATGCTATATTATATATTATATATATTATATATACATACTACGCTATAGTATAGTACATATTTCACATTATGTTATACTAAGTATATGATACTAAATATATGATCATATTTTAAAATTTTTGTGGAGAGCTATAATGTCAGGGTAACTGACTAAGCGGGCCACATTTTCTCTGCTCCCTGAAATTCAAAATATTTTTTACAGGAATAAAATCTGCAATAGAGGATTCAGCTTCTTTAAATGCAGCTGTTGTATTCTCAGGAGAATTTTAGGGAGGGTTCACAGGGAGCAAAATGTGGGGAATTCTCATTGCCATGTGCGTGAATGCCTGCCTAACTTTTGTGATAGGTTATTGAACAGCAGCATCTAATTAAATACAGAAAAAGGTCAAGATTCCAATATTCTGTTTAATATAAAATGGAGGTAATATGGTGTGGTAATTAAGAAAGATCTCACATACACACACACACACACACACACACACACACACACACACACACACACACCAAAAGAGACAGCCCATTCCTTGGTGCTGAGTCACCCGCGTTCCACCTCGAGCTCTGTTTCTTACTAGCACAGTGATTTCGTGCCATCTCTGGAACCAAACGACCTGTACTCAAATCCAAGCTTCACAATCACTAGTCACACAAGCCTGCCTGGATCATTTCATCTCTCTCAGGTTGTGCTTCCTTACCTGTAAAATGGGGTTCACGGGGTTCAAGGTTGCCACGAGGAGTTGGTGAGCTGCCAGCACAGTGCTGGACTTAGTACATCTTCACATCATTAACATTTGAAAAGTGTTTATTCCACATCCTACTAAATGAAACTACTCTCTGAAAGGCCACATCATCTTAAAATACCTGCATTTCATTCTAATGTATATTTAAAAGGAATTTTAGAGGCCAGAGAAATTTTAGAAATCCTCCAGGGCAGTCTTTCTACAACTTTCCTCCAATGTAGGGGATCTTGTGAAAAATACAGATTTTGGTTCAGTAGATCTGGGGTAAGGTCCAGGCTTCTGTATTTCTACTAGTGAGAGGTGTTCTGAGGGGAATTTTAGGGAGGTTCAATGGGAGCAAAATGTGGGGAATTCTCATAACCACATTGATCCACACGCAGATCCAGCTTCGAGGTGATTAAACCCCTCATTTCCCCAATGGGACCCAGAAGATCTAAGCTGAGTTACCTAAGATCACACAGTTGGTAACAGAAGACTCATACCCAGAATCCAATGGTTCTGACTCCAAGTTTGTGATCCCATTGACAAAAAACACACAAATACCTCTAGCTTTTGACAGAAAATCCTTCCCAGCTGGTTGCAGAGAGGGCAGGCATTTCTAATGATTTTCCAGAGTAAGAGGTACCCAACAGTGAGTTAGAATCCTCCAGGAAAAACTAAGTCTATTTACGGTCTGGAAGACAGGATCATACTGTAATGTACATGCTCAGCATACGCATTATTTCTAGCATTATATATAAACACATCAGCAATCTAGCCATTGTCAACAGATTAACTAAATGATTACAAACTTTGAAGTATCTTTGGAACACCTTGGACATGTGAGTCTGGTTTTTTAACTGCATGTTTTAAAAACTGAATACAGATCAAGTATTTCCAATGAAAGTTTAGCAACCAAATTGAGATCAGCTTTAAGGGTAAAATACATGCACAGTTTCAAAAACTAAGTACAAAAAAGATGTAACAATAATTTTCAACTTGACTAAACATTGAAATAATCATATTTGCATGTACTCGGTTAAATAAAATATACTATTAAATTAATTTTACATACTTATTTTTAGTTTTTAAAAGCTGATCCAAGAAAATTTAGAATTGTATATGTGCTTTAAATTATATTTCTCTTGGACATTAGAGAGATGGATGATTAGATGACCACATAGATGAAGGATATCTAGAATCAACCCTGTGTATTTTACTTATAATCTCTGCATAATATAAATGGGATATTTATAACTCACATACATATAAACTATTTCAGAACTCTGTCATGCCTACCTATTCTCTCAAATTGATTATGTATGCACCTATACATGGCATGTATTTTTAAATGTTTGTTCAAATATTTAACATGGTTAAATTTTCTCCCCATATTCTCCTATCAACTTACTTTTCTGTGTTTATGACTTGAAATAACTATTCAGTCCAACTTGCTTGTACCTGAAAACCAACTTCATGAATGATGAGTTTCCCAGTGGCATGGGGGAAGCACCCAGAGCTCCCTGAAGTGAACAAGCCTGCCTTACTCACTGACAGGTGTCTATTAATGGGTCAGTGAGGGCAGACGTTGCTCTCCTCCTGCTCAGAGAGCAAATGGTCTGGCACTTTAACCAAGGCTTGGAGGAGCTCTCAGGGAAGAGCTACATGGTAGTCAGCAGCATAGGTTTACCACTGGGCTCTTAATAGGAAGGGGAGCATCTCTGGGCAAATTATTTAATCTCCTTGATTCCCAGTCTCCTTATCCGAGAAAGGGGGATCACGAAAGCCCACACCTTGCAGGGTTATGTGAGGATTAAATAATACGCTGCTGATGGAGGTTTTTGCTTATTGCCTGGCACAGATGAAGCATTCAGTCCACATTTGCTGTGGTGTAGAGGCTTCTAATGCTCATGTATAATCAGGTCTCTGGTTTTCTGAGCATGTTTAGAACTACACTTTCCTGATCCCTTTGCAACTAAATGAGGCTATACATTATTACAATCAATAAATCATAGTAAGAAGCATGGTGTGTCACGTCTAGGAGAGCCTTCAGTTGTGAATGCAGAATCTGGAATGTTCTTTTCTTTTGTCAGGGAGAACTCAGATGCATCATGTTAAGACGGTGCTATCATGACCTCATGTGGCATGACTGCGTGAAGCATAACTCCCCTCCTAACTTAAATTGGTTGTATACTGGCCGGGCGCGGTGGCTCAAGCCTGTAATCCCAGCACTTTGGGAGGCCGAGACGGGCGGATCACGAGGTCAGGAGATCGAGACCATCCTGGCTAACACGGTGAAACCCCGTCTCTACTAAAAATACAAAAACTAGCCGGGCGAGGTGGCGGGCGCCTGTAGTCCCAGCTACTCCGGAGGCTGAGGCAGGAGAATGGCATAAACCCGGGAGGCAGAGCTTGCAGTGAGCTGAGATCCGGCCACTGCACTCCAGTCCGGGCGACAGAGCGAGACTCCGCCTCAAAAAAAAAAAAAAAAAAAAAAAAAAAAAAAAAAATTGGTTGTATATCATGAGCAATAAATAAACTCCTGTTGTTTAGGTCATTGATACTTGGGGGGCTATTTATTACTGTAGCATAACCTAACCCTGCCTGATTTATATACTATTGCTTAAGACAATTCTTTTGCTGAACTAGGTTTTTACATTTGAATTTCCAAGGCTTTCCCTTGGCTCCTGATTTACAACCCCTCACAGATAAATAGTTCAGTCATTCCCTTCAATGTAATTGAAGGTCAATCATCTTGGGCATCTCAGCATTGACCAGTCACACTAGCGCTTTCCTTCCTGAGAAAAATTGGATTATATTAGTCATGTTTGCCTTTCTAAAACAAGTTTTACTTCTAAAATAACTTTTATGACCAAGATACTTTTTTTAATACTGCACCAAGGCTATTAAAAAGAATGGAAACTACAGATCATAAAAACATCAACAGCAAAACACTCATTTCCGTGCTAGTTGTGAAATAAAATCAATGCATGTTAACTTATTCTTTAAGAAGAAAGGAAGATAAAGGGAAAGTTCCAATTTTTGTTATGATTTAATCCAAATTTATGAATTCATTGTTACTTATGGCCAGAAGGGACCTCAAAGGTCATCGTATCCAACACCCTTGAACTGTCAGTATCAAGTTGATAGTGGCTTGTGTCAAATATTTAGTTATGGGGAAAGAGACCACATGTATTTCCAAGAGTCAGTTTTCAAAGGATAGTTAATGATTTTAAAGTTTTCTAGAAGCAAAGAAAGCTGAGATTTGTTGCTGCAAGAGCAGAATTTCTTAATAAGCATGCCAAGAAGCAAGAAGATTTCAGAACCGCTAGTGTGATATTTTAGGTGAAAACAATTTTTCTATCTAAAGAAGCATCAAGTGCCTTGAAAAAAAAAAAGGGGAAGTTGTCCTCAAAAATTTGGGAAATTTTTAAAGTGCCATTGGCCCAATTTTTCTTCATTTCCTTACTTTTATTTCTTTTTCTGGTATCCATCATCTACACTGATTGCCGATTTCTGCCTGCATTTCTAGAGGGAACAAGAATCAACATTTAACTCAAATGGCTCACTGTCCTCTAAAAGACAATTGCTTGCTGCCTGCCCTTGTGAGACACAGAGCCTACGGTGTTAAATGTAAGGTCACAGGAGATGTATAGACCAGGTCCTGTCGACTGTGAACAGGGTTAGTGCTGAATTGGGTGTCAGAGTGAGCCTTTGGGGAGAGCTGATCAGGGTGAGGAAGACCCCAGCCCAGGAACAGACAAGATGGTGAGGCTGGAGGAAGCAGTAATAGCCTTTCTGAGAGGCAGCATAGCATAGCAGATAAGATTCCAGTAACAAATTTCCTGGGTTTTAATCTTGGCTTTGCATGTTTTAGATAGGTGACTTTGGATGGTGACTTACCCTCTTCATGCCTCAGCTTTTCATCTTCAAAACAAGAATGATAATAACAGTTTCTACCTTCGGGGGACTGTTGCATAGATGAAATGTTCACACAAAACAATGCCTGGTGTATAGTAGGTGTTTCTATAGGTGAATCTTACAAAAGAAAATGGTGTTGCAAAAATGATATGATCATATTTACAAATTATTTTTATTAATCAGAAACTTGAAACTCATATTCAGTGCCACAGTTCCACTGCAGAGCCCTGTGGATGAATATTGATTGGTGTTAGAACTCTTGATAAATACGGGTGGCCTCATCTGAATGACATTGAGACTACTGATTACTCCTTTATTGGAAAATGCACATTGACAAAAATAATTCAAGATGCGAACAAATAATTCAAGATGTGCAATTAAATGAAATAATTTAATTAGATGTTTTATGGGATAATTGGAGCACATGCCTTTGGGATTCTGAGAATCTGACTTACATTGAAGCAGTTAATGTTTCTTGTTCTTGGATACCCAGACAACTGAACTGGGGGCATGGGAAATGGATAACTTTTGCCCCAACAGCAAACCTTCTAAATCTTCATAGTGAAAACATCCTTAACCAGTGGGTGGCAATCATGTGTCATAATGCAAAGACCATATTTCCTTTGGGAAAGTTTAGACATTGGCCAGAAATTGAACAACAAGGGTGCAGGGAACGGTTAAGGCAGAAAAATTGGCAAGCAGGGTGCCCACAGCCCTTGCACTCCATGAACTCGCAGACTTAAAATACTGAAGCTGCAAAGATGTAAACCATTGCCAACCTTCTTATGCCAACTGCCTGCTGAATTCTTCTTGCAGAGCTATGGGGCATATTTTTTAAAATAATGGTGTTAAAGATGAAGACCATGCAGGCCAGTCTGTTTGGTGATGGCAAAGGCTTATTGGGAAGTCAGGGGAATTGTCAGGTGGCTGGTTCAGAGGGTCAGACCATAGTGTTTAAAGAGGCGGGTTACAACAAAAAGAGCAATGAGTGTGAGAATTGTACCGCACGACAGCCTCACCTTCTTGGCTTGCTCAATGTTTGCCAAACCCTGAACGTTATCACGCAAGTGAGAGGTTAGCATACTTCTTATGTGACTAGTCTCCATAGTACAGAGTCTTGAGAAGTTCCACTTAATAGTCAAGTAATAGGGAGTCAGTAAGTTTTCCTCCAGAAGCCTCAGTAATTCTAGAGAGATAATAAAGTGGTGATGAAAGTCATATGGCAAATCCTTAGGGTTTTTTAGACACTAAGTGAGACAATGCCTATAAAAGGATTAAAACGATGTCTGGCATGTAAGAACATGTATAGATACATGATTATTATTTCATTGGAAGTTGGCATCTGCTGTGTACAATTCAACCCATCAGATCTGACTGTGGCAATGCTCTCAGCTGTCCACTTCAGGTTGGGCTCTTGTTTTGCTAAGTCCTCACTGTATCTTTCACAAAACGGCAGTCATATGGATCTAACAGAGGAGCTGGGAGGATTGACTGAGATGATGAACTGATCATGCTCTGGTAGCCTCAGAGTTTAGAATGACGATGAAGGCTTTTTAAGCCCAGGCCAGGGATATTTTTCGTAGGTCCTCCTTCAAACTTTTTGGCCAGAGCAGGTGGTGGAATCGAGGATAGTGGGGATGTGAGGCCTGAGACACACCAGTATCTAGAGACCCAGGACAAGAAGAGAGGAGCAGGTAAAGCAGGCTGATGGAGAAGAAGAGGAACCAAGAGAGATTACTACTCTGCTCTCTGTTTTTCCTTTTTCATTAAAATGCTTTTCTTCATCCTGTTCTGTTTCAGTATTTTCCTAACCTACTTTTGTTATTCAGTCATGTTTCCCTTGACTATAATAAATCAATTGCACTGAAAGTATTATAGGTTGTGCACTTGTCCCTAAAGTTAAATATTCAATGAGGTTCTTCGATCATGAATCTTAGTTTGTGGAGGTTGTAAAACATTAATACTTCTAAACTGCAACAACAACAAAAAAATGATTGGCGTTTGCATGGTTGTTTGCTATCGTTTCTCAAGCATGATCACGTCTCAAACACTATGTGGGTTCTTTTACTTGTTTGCTATCACTGAGTCCTTGATACAACCAACTATGGATGGTTCCCATTTTATAGAGCTGGAAACTATGGCTCAAAGGGATACAGTGACTTCCTGAAGTTCTACATGGTAGTAGACAAGTAAGCAGTAGGTATTCCTCAGTTCTAAGCCTGTGCCATTAACCACCGTACTTTGCAGAGCCTCCACAATACAGATCAACATTGCTCAGGGATAGAGCGAGTTGCCTTCTGCTGCTGAAAGATTTGGTAGGAAGAGAATGAAGGCTGCTCTTTGGAATGAGAGCAAAGAAAAATGTAGCAAAGACAAAATGGCTCCTAGGGAAGTGAAACTCTACTACCTAGTTGACAGTATTAGCACATCTAAAGAACGAACCACATTTAAAAAGGTCAGTCATCCATGGCTTAGAAAATAAGACGCCTCCTGGAGTCATCTTTGCAGTACTCATCCTAGAGGTAGGAAAAACTGCTGAAGCAAAAACTTCAGCATTTGGTGACAAAGACAGTCTGAACCCCTTGGTAAAGTTAGGCTTTCTTAGTCCAGTGCCTTCAAGCACTCACTCTAACCAACACTTCCTGCTCACTAAGCAGCCTTCTGATTATGAATTGGTCTTCCATGAAGGGTACAGTAGAAGCAGAAAATGTGCTGACCATGTGGACTTTGAGCATCCCAGTCTCTGTGATAGTAATTTTTCTTTGTAAATTAATAGATTGACTTCACACCGGGAGAGAATTTGCTGATCGTTTGGACTTTGTGTATTTCAATGTATGTGATAGTCATTCTGCTCTTTAACTTAATAGATTGGCTTTACATAGAGAGAGAAAATGCTGACCATATGGACTTTAAGTTTCCTGGTCCTTGTCACATCATTTCTCTTTGCAAATTAAGAAATTGGCATTCAGGCTTCATAATCCCTTTCGTAAGCATCAGTCAGCCTTAAGAGGCAGTTCTGCTCTTTGGGTTGACGATTTCAAGAGGTCCTTGGTCAGAAGGCCTCCCAGCTTGGTTGGGCAACCAACTCATTGCCTTTTGTTTAGGACTCTTCCTGGGATTAGCACTGAAAGTCCCACATCTTGGGAAGCCCCCGTGTCTCAGAAAAACAAGGGCAGCTCTCTCAGGACTATCCTGGTTTTAAAACTGAAAGTCTCATGTTTTAGGAAGCTCCTCTATCTCACGCAAATTGAGAAACTGATTCCCCTAGAGCTTAGTCGCTTGTTGAGAAGAACTCAACATCACCATGTAGCTGAGAAAAAGCCAAAGTGCTTAAGAAATTATTGACAGGTGCCACATTCAAATTTCATATCTAGTTTTAGAAGAATCTTTAAGCTGTCACTATCTTATTACATCCTGATATCAAATCACAATATAATCCATGAATATTTTACTTTACAGATCTTTTGTTTAAGACATTTTATAGAAGGCTAGCTTTACAGTAACACATAGAAGTGAAGGTGGTTGTTTTATAACTGGACTGCATCCAAACTGCAGTTCTTCTGGGATGAAGTTACTTTTAAGTCCCAAAGCCACTTTCCAGTTATTACACAGTGGTGTGGCATGGTCTAGCAGAGGATTTGCAAGAGGAAGTTACCCCAGCTGTGTGTCCTGTGACACCCTTCCCTCCACCACCGAAAAAGAATAGGAAGAGGGTGCAGGAAACAGCAATACATCCAAAGAGTGGGCACCTAAAAGTAGTCTTTTTTTTTTTTTTTTGAGATGCAGTCTCGATCTGTCACCCAGGTTGGAGTGCAGTGGCATGATCTCAGCTCTCTGCAACCTCTGAAACCCTGGGCTCAACTGATTCTCTTGCCTTAGCCTCCCGAGTAGCTGGAATTACAGGCGTGCACCATCACACCTGGCTAATTTTTGTATTTTTAGTAGATACCAGGTTTTACCACGTCGGCCAGGCTGGTTTTGAACTCCTGATTTCAAGTGATCCGCCCACCTTGGCCTTCCAGAGTGTTGAGATTACAGGCGTGAGCCGCCATGCCCAGCCTGGAAGTGGTCTTTATCTCTGTTTCTTTGAATTAGCAGCAGTTTTGTAGAAGTTTCTCCATTCCATCTTACCCATCTTTGCACCAGCATTCAACATAACTGATCAACGCACTTCTTATGGCTTTTCCTACCTGTGCAACACTACACTGTCCTGGTTTTTCTTCTACCTTCAAGCTTTTTCTATATCCAACCATTAAATGCTGGGATTCCTCGGGGATAACTTCTAGAATCTCTTCTTTCTAAAGCTGTGCTGTCCAGTATACCACCAGGAGACAAAGGTGGTCAGTGGATAATAGAAGTATGGTTAAGGCACAGAAGACAAATACCACATGATCTCACTTGTATGGGAAATCTAATAAAGCTCAATTCCTAGAAGTAGTAGAATGGTTGTTAACTGGCGCTGGGGGTGCAGGGGAGGGACTGGGGAGTTTTTTTTTTTTTTTTTTTTAATCTAAGAGTACAAAGTTTCAGATAGACAAGAGAAAGAGGTTTTGAGGCTATAACACAGCATGATGACTACAGTCAATAATAATGTATTATATATTCAACATAACTAAGAGAGTCAACTTCGAATGTCTCAGCAAAAAAAGGATAGGTAAGTGAGGTGATGGACATGTTAATTAGCTTGATTTAATTATACCATTTCATACAGGTATCAAAACATCACATTGTACCTCATAAATGTATACAATTATAATTTGCCAATCAAAAATATAGTAAGAATAATTCTTTTAACTAAATACATTTTCTCCATCAAAAAGAAATTGGCTACTGTGAATTGGAAAGTGAGCTAACATACTGGATTTCTAAAACTTAGTATGGAAAAAGTAATCTAAAATATCTCATTGCTTTTTTTTTTTTTTTTTTTTTGAGACAGTCTCGCTCTGTCACCCAGGCTGGAGTGCAGTGGCCGGATCTCAGCTTACTGCAAGCTCCGCCTCCCAGGTTTACGCCATTCTCTCGCCTCAGCCTCCCGAGTACCTGGGACTACGGGCGCCCGCCATCTCGCCCGGCTAATTTTTTGTATTTTTTTTAGTAGAGACGGGGTTTCACCGTGTTAGCCAGGATGGTCATTGCTTTTTATGTTGATTAAATGATGGAATGATCATTACATAATAATCAGGTTAAAGAAGATGTTACTAATATTAATTTTCCTATTTCTTTTTCTTTTTTAATATGGCTAGCAGAACATTTAAATTTACATTTCTGGCTCGTATTACATTTCTATTGGATGATGTTGCTATAAAATCTGTTCCTAAATGACTTCAACAATACTCATATAACTTGTTTTTTTTTTGAAAGAGTCTCGCTCTGTCACCCAGGCTGGAGTGCAATGGCACCATCTCAGCTCACTGCAACCTCCACCTTCTGGGTTCAAGTGATTCTCCTGCCTCAGCCTCTCACATAGCTGGGATCACAGTTGCATGCCACCACACCCAGCTAATTTTTGTATTTTTAGTACAGGTGGGGTTTCACCATGTGGGCCAGACTGGTCTTGAACTCCTGACCTCATGGTCTGCCCTCCTCGGTCTCCCAAAGTGCTGGGATTACAGGCATGAGCCACGGCGCCTGGCCCTCATATAACTTTATATTGATAAATCCAGAGTGTATATTTCTAGCTCTGAAATGTGAGACTCATGCACTTATCTGACTTTTTCTGGCATCTCCGCTTGGACATCTTACAAATTTTTCATACTTAGCCTGCTTGAATCTTGATTCTGTCCCCTCCACTTGCCTCTCCCCAACTTGTCTCACTGTTCCTAGGACTCTTGCCGCAAAAATGTTACATGATTGCCTTTGAAGTTGTAGGAAAGGGTCACGACTGCCTCCAGAGACTGAAGAGGCAAGGAACAAATGCTCCTTGGAGCCTCCAGAAGAAACCAGTTCTGCTGACACCTTGATTTAAGCCTTGTGAAATGCATTTTGAACTTTCGGCCTCCAGAACTATAAGAGAAAAAAATTGTGTTGTTTTAAGCCACAAAGTTTGTGCTATTTTTTTCATAGAGTAATTAATAGGAAACCAGTAGAGATAAACAACATCTCCCTAATCCAGACACCCTAAGACAACCATTAGCAAGTCTGGTCATGTGTAACTACAACTATATCTTCAGTTAAACCGTCTCTGCCCATCTCTATTGCTACAGCCTTCGGCTGGGTTTATTGCAACAACGTCCTAAGCATTCTGTCCTCGGGGTGGTTTGAAAATGGCTGCACATTCCTTGCCAATCCTCATGAAGAGTTGTAATCTATTTCCCTTCCTCTTGATTTTGAGATAATCTTGGGCTGCTTTGACCAACAGAACACAGGGGGAGTGATGGTGTATAACTTCTGGGCTGGGCCACAAGACAGCCATAGCTTCTGTTTTCACATGGTTGACCTGCTCCCTTTAAAAGCCAGCCAGCAGGCTGGGTGTGATAATCCAAAATGCCTGTAATCCCAGCACTTTGGGAGGCTGAGGTGGGTGGATCACCTGAGTTCAAGAGTTCAAGGCCAGGGTGGTCAAAATGGTAAAACCACGTCTCTACTAAAAATACAAAAATTAGCCAGGCATGCTGGCACACACCTGTAGTCTCAGCTACTAGGGAAGCTGAGGCAGGAGAATCACTTGAACACGGGAGGCAAGGTTGCAGTGAGCCGAGATTGTGCCCTGCACTCCAGCCTGGGTGACAAAGCAACACTCTGTGTCAGAAAAAAAGAAAAAAAAAAGCCAGTCACCACATAAGACATCTGATTAGCTATGAGGGAGGACAAAAAAGCACATAGAAAGAGGCCATGCAAGGTGCCACCAAGAATCACCAAGGTGCCAGGTGTATGAGTGAAGCTTTTTGAATTTTCCAGCCTAGCTAAGTTACCAGATTAAAAAAGCTAAGTGAAAGACCAAGTTGACAACCAGCTGAACCCTGCTGGAATTCTTGACCCACAGGAACATGGCCTCATAGAATGATTATTTCAAGTCTCTAAGTTTGGAGTAGTTTGTTACACAGCAATAGCTAACTGAAACACCTCTCTACCTGCTTTTGTGACTGTTCTAATTCCCCTGTCACACAGCAGGCAGCAGGGTCATCTTGCAGTTTATTCTGAGGGTCACTCCCTTGCTTCCTGTTGCATAGAGAGGAAAACTGAACTTCCATCCTCTGTCACTCTGGATCTCATGATCCCTGGGACCATAAGACATCACAAGAATCATTGACTATTTATGATCTAAGTGCTATTTGATTAGAAATTCACTCACCACACTGATATTTCTCAATGATGAACTATGTGTCAGGCACTAAGCTAAATGTAAACAACATGGTAGGACACTAATAGGAACTGGATATCGACAAAAAACAAGAAAAGAAACCATGCTTTTAAAAATGTGAAACTGTAACAAATACTATGAATGGAAAATACACACAGGTGAGGTACTGTGATAGAAAACTGACAGGGCGTAGCCAATTTAAATAAGTTGATAAGGGAAGGCTTCTCTGAAGAGGTGATATTTAATCCGACACTTAAATGAGAAAGATCTTTGACATCATTATTCCTAGACCAGGCTCTGTCTTTCCAGATGCAAAGCTCAGAATCAGCATCCAAGAGAGACCACAGCACTCCATCTGGTTCTAAAGCCTCATCCATCCTCATAGCATCCGTTTTGCTAAAATACTTTCCTCTTCATTTTCCCATTCTCCATAAACTGTCACCCTGCCCAGCTCACTATCTCAGTTTCCAGCTCCCAGTCACAGTTCTCACAGCGTCTCTAGAGGGCCTCTCCTTCAGGAAAGCATCTCCTGGACTATTGTGACATCTCAGGGCTGACATTAGCATGAGGCGTTACTGCAGGCATTGGCCATGTGAAGTTGAATTATGTTTCAATTTTGCTGGGAGACTGAGACAGAGTTTCTTCACAAGTGCCATATCTGGGGTGAGGCTTCTTTATTTTTGTTCTTTTTACTCATTTAATATATTTATCACTATATACTTTTTAGCTCACTGGAGTTCACTTAGCTGCAGTGCAAAGAGCAGCATGAGCCACTTTAGTGTCATAGTCATTTGGTGATAATTTTGCAGTGGGTGCCCTGAATCCTCCGGTGCTGGTCATTCAGGACATGGGAGAACATCTTCCCTAGTACACCATGGGTGACCTGGAGGAATTTTTAGCTGGGAAAGGCATTGCTTACTCATTTTCTGTATCTGGACCTGCCAGTTACTCATCCCATTGTATTCTGGGGTTGGCACAGGGAGAAGGTCACCAGGAAACTATTTTGGAAAGAGAATTAGCATAAACCATGATGCTGGGAATTCACATGGTATAAGGGACACAAAAAATCCACCCATCCGGACAAAGCCCCTTTGCAGCCCTGATGTACAGCCTCAATTGTCTACCATTAGAGTCACCTCTTGGGTTATCTCCAGGAGATGCTGATTTAAATATTCATGTGTGTGAACTGCCCAATTAGAAATTGAAATTACACTAGATGAGGATCCTGGAAACCTGGGCCCCAGGTCCAATTCTCCTCTACTGTGCTGTGCAACTTTGGAAAAGACTGTGTTATCAGAGAGACCAAGACTAGATTTCTCCTTTGTCAAACGAAGAGCCCAATACCTTAGTCCCCCTATTTATTCCTATATTCATTCTGCCAAGGAACTTGCATTAAGCACCCACTGTGTGCCAGGCCCTCTGTAGGAGTGTAGGGGTGTAGGGGTGAGAGTCATTAGCCATTGAGGGGAGGAGCCTCAGTGACAGAGGCATGCTCTCAGGTGAGAGAAAATGGCTATTATCAAGTGGTACCAGTTGGAATAGGTTGTTTAAGGGGAAGTAAAGAGGCTATGTAGAGACAGCCCATGCTTGGGTATCACAGTGGAGGGCAATAGTGTCCCACATGAAAGTAAGGGTTCACAACAGGCTGTGAAAACAGACAGTAGGTATAAAATAAGACAGTTATTACCTATTTTTAAAAAATGTAAACCTGTGCATCCTAATGCAGAGATCTGAAATGTGCTTGCACAGTGAGGTTGCACTGGGGTTAGGAGTGCAGACTCTGGATTCAGATCTTAACTCAACTCTTCCTGAGAGTTTCATTAATTACAAGTTATGAGGCAGTGGGCATGTTACATAACCTCTCTACACCTCGACTTCCTCTCTGGGCCTCTTTGTGAATTAGGCAATATGATGTGAATTAATGGAGGGAATGCAACAAGCACAAGTCCTGGTTTGGAGTGAGGGCTCCGTAAACGTCAAGAAGCATCTACGGTTCTCTTCCCTTTTACGCTTCCTGTTCTCAAAGAAGGCCTGCAATTCATAATCCAAGTAAAGCTTTGGTCCTGTACAAAAATGCTGGATTTTTAAGGATGGAGACCTATGCATTTGTCAACATCCACAATTTTTCAGATGGACTGACTCTCTGGGTCAAATGATGAGTTTTCTTTAATTTGTTCCAAAGAAGTCGTGGCAAGAAAAGGCATCTGCTTTATACCCATCTTATATTAAGATATTGTTTATCAATCAAAGGGGCAACGATAAAACAGAAAATCTGCTTTTTGACGAGTTCGGAATTTTTGAAGCCATAGTGCCTTTGGGTGTTGAAAGGCAAAAGTCAGCCAGGCATGGTGGCTCATGCCTGTAATCCCAGCACTTTGGGACGCCGAGGTGGGTGGATCACCAGTTCAGGAGACCAAGACCAACCTGGCTAACATGGTTAAACCCCATCTCTACTAAAAACACAAAAAAATTAGCCGGGCGTGGTGGCAGGTGCCTGTGGTCCTGGCTACTTGGGAGGCTGAGGCAGGAGAATGGTGTGAACCTGAGAGGCAGAGTTTGCAGTGAGCCGAGATTGCACCACTGCACTCCAGCCTGGGCAACAGAGTGAGACTCCTTCTAAAAAAAAAAAAAAAAAAAAAAAAACAGGCAAAGTTTTGGATTAAGAAAGTTAGTGATACAGGGAGGTTTGAGGGATGAACACCCTGTCTCCCTGTCTTTAAGCTCTATTGCAGACATGATGTGAGTCACGGACCCAGAAAGTCAACCTGCTAACCTCAGCTGTCCCCTGACTGACTTGTCATGGAACAGCCTGGCTCAACCCAGATTGGTGGCCAAACCATCCTGTGCCCGCTCTGAATGACGGAATCTCCGAAGAGTTCAATCTCTCATAAGAAACCTTGGCCATGGCAGACACCCCAGCACCTGTGTTACATTCCCGCAGCCACCTCTGATTTCAGCAGCAGCTGCGCTGGACAGTTCTTTTTGAGCACACACCTGGCTCTCCCAGATTTCAACCTAAGCTCAACTGACTGCAAATCGTCCTGCCCCAGATCTTCTCTGACAGGTAGAGGAACTTGCTCTAAACAGAAGGCAGTTAACATCCGCTCTTCCTGCCCCCAGGCAATCTCAATCCACGGAGAGTAGGGAGCCTAGGAAAAAGGCTCCAGCCCCTCTGTTTTTCAGATGGGTGACTGAGAATTCTGAGAAGCATTTCACAGGGTACTCAGAGGTTCTGAGAGAATTGAAGAAATGAAGCTTCTGTGTACAGAAGCAATCTCAGTAATGCACTTTTTTGATTGGCCTCCTTCCTCTTTTCCCTGTCCCCATGAACTCACTTCTGCTTCCTGGGACCACCTGTCGGATCAAGTTCCTGCACCCAAGCACTTGTCCTGGACTTTGCTTCCCAGTAAACTCCAACTAAGGCAGATGCAGTAAAACCAGGACATCCATCTTTGAATGAGAATGGATTAGATTTGCACATAACAAGAGGCTCCACCACATAAGAAAATTCCTAAAAAAAAAAAAAAAAAAAAAGCAAAGCAAAGCAAGAAAATATCCTTGCAAAGCCTTGTTAGAGTCCTGGAAGAGAGAGAATCTCATCACCAGATAGTTTCGGTGAGGTCAGCGTGTGTCAGCAGTAATTCTTTTTCTCAGACTGCACATTTGTTTTCAGGACCATCTCAGATGCTGACTTCAAAAGCTTTCTTGTTTGTAATGCACTATATAAGACCCTCCTTTTTTCTTTCCTACATGTCTAGTTCTATTTACACAGGAGACGCACCAGAACATCATTATGGAAACATTATCGTTCTCTTCCTGTGTGGTCGGAGGAGCTCAGGAGCGGAGATTGGCTCCTAAAGTCCATCCCTCACCACCTTTGCCATCCCTCGGCAGTATGTTTGGAATTTGGACAAGAGCATCTGTTAGAATGAATGACATTCTTGTAATCAGTGAGGTCACAAGAACGCATTTGTTGGGAAACGGGGAAATGAATTATTTGATATTCCCATGTTGAAACATAGAAACACCAAACCACCAGAGAAGAACAAATATTTTTCTTGAAGAATTGGCCAGCGGCACACGTGGAAAACCCACTTGAACGAAACGTGGAGGCACTGCTCCCTTGGCCTCTTTATTTGATGAGTGAAGCAAAATCCAGTTTTTCCACAGTCAAAAGCAAAGATGGTAAAAAGAAAAATCTTCACAGAGTTCTGCCATCTCCCCTCACAAAGGAGAGGGGCTGAAGTCACACCTCAAGCCCGACACAGCAGGTAACTCACGAAGTTCAACAAACTAAATTTGTTTTGGAGCTAAAGAATGACATTTAATGACTTACATTTTTAAGAATATATAAAGATTTCACGGTTTTAAAAGTAAATATTCTTACTTTTGAAAGTAAAGTTGCTGTGAGTCATGATAACCAAAGACATTTTGTTTTATTTTTTAAAACATATCATTTGCAAGACATTTCCCCGACCCCATTTGAACGTCTCCAAAATTAGGGAGGAATCTTACAATTGATGTTAAGGAATTACTGTGTGCAGGTTTAAGCATCGGCATTTTTCTTTCTTAGTACCATATAAAATACAAGTGTGCTGGAAGCATACTCTGGTCTTAACGTCAACCCTTACCCATTTCTGGAGTGGGAGGTGATCTTATCTTAGATGGTTTAAAATTAGTATTATCAAATCTTAAGAATATTCAAGACAGCTCAGGCCAAAGGGGACGGCCAGGAAGAGAGGCTAGAAACTGATTTATAGAGGGTTTTGTGTGTTACGCTAAGGATTTAGCCTGATAGCCTCAGTGGTGAGCCTTTTTTTTTTTTTTTTTAACAACAGAAAGTGGCAGTAAAATATATTTGCTAACTCAAAAAGGGCAAGTCATTCAATCACTACTTTTTTAAAGAAAACTTACTTTTAACTTCCTAATTAAAGCAGATGTATAATTCATATATTAAACTGCAAAAGTGTGAGTGTATAGTTAGATGAAGGTTTTTTGAGTGAACACACCTATGTCACCACCATAAAGATGAAGACATACAACTCTCTCATCATCTCAGAAACCTCCCTCAGGCCCCTTCCAGTCATCACCTTTCCAAAGGTAACCCACAAGTATTAGTCTGTTCTCAGACTGCTAATAAAGACACACCTGAGACTGGGGCATGATGGCTCATACCTGTAATCCCAGCACTTGGGGAGGCCCAGGCAGGTAGATCATGAAGTCAGGAGATCAAGACCATCCTGGCCAACATGGTGAAACCCCGTCTCTACTAAAAATACAAAAATTAGCTGGGTGTGATGGCACGTGTCTGTAATCCCAGCTACTCAGGAGGCTGAGGCAGGGGAATCGCTTGAACCAGGGAGTCAGAGGTTGCAGTGAGCTGAGAATGCACCACTGCACCCCAGACTGGCGACAGAGTGAGACTCCATCTCAAAAAAAAAAAAAAGAAATAGTAAAAGAGGTTTAATGGACTCACAGCTCCACATGGCCAGGGAAGCCTCAAAATCATGGAGGAGCAAAGGCACATCCTACATGGCAGCAGGCAAGACAGCATGTGCAGGGGAACTGCCCTTTATAAAACCATCAGATCTCATGAGACTTACTCACTATCACAAGAAGAGCATGGGAAAAACCCACTCCCATGATTCATCCTGCACTGGTTCCCTCCCATGATGTGTGGGGATTGTGGGAGCTACAATTCAAGATGAGAGTTGGATGGTGATGCAGCCAAACCATATTACCACCATCCTGACTCAATATAGATTAGTTCATCTCACCATCTACAGCTCAATAGAGATTAGTTCTGCCTGCTGTTAAACTTCACTTCCATGGGATATTCTCTTCCCTATCTGGCTTCTTCCATGCAGTGTTATGCCTATTAAGTTCGTCCATATTCTTGAGCATAATAACAGCTGCTTTCTTTTTGCTACATATTACATGTCTCATGTATGTACCAAAATTTATCCATTTGTCCCTTGATAGACTTTTGAGTTCTTTTCAGTTTTTAGCTATAACAAAGTGTGTTATTCTGGACATTTTTGTAAGTGTCATTGGTGTACATGTATATACGTTTGGTTTAGGTATAGATCTGGAAGTAGAATTTCTAGGTGAAGAATGTTCAGCTTTACAATGTGTGAGAATTCTGATTGCCACACATCCTTGCCAATACTTGCTATTGTTATTATACTTATTTTAAAAATTCTAATTAATTTTCACATGTGTGCACAATAGTATCTGAATAATTTCTGTGCAGTTTTCCTTTGCGTTTCCTTGATGACTAGTGATGTTAAAAAACATTTTGGCCGGGCACAGTGGCTCACACCTGTAATCCCAGCACTTTGGGAGGCTGAGGTGGGTGGATCACGAGGTCAGGAGATAGAGACCATCCTGGTTAACACGGTGAAACCCCGTCTCTACTAAAAATACAAAAAAAAAAAAAAAAAAAAATTAGCCGGGCGTGGTGATGGGTGCCTGTAGTCCCAGCTACTTGGGAGGCTGAGGCAGGAGAATGGCATGAACCCAGGAAGTGGAGCTTGCAGTGAGCCGAGATCGCGCCACTGCACTCCATCCAGCTTGGGTGACAGAGCGAGACTCCGTCTCAAAAATAAACAAACAAAAAAACCTTTTAATATGTTTAGTGGTCATGTAGATATCCTCTGTTGCAAAAGGCCTGTTAAATATTTCCTCCATTGTTAATTGGGTTCTCTGCCCTTTTGTTATACTTTTGTAGGAGTTCTTAATGTGTCCTGGATAAATGTCCTATCATAGACCCATATATTACAAATATTTTTTTTCCTCTGTGTAGCCTGCCTTTTCACTTTCTCAATGATGTATTTTGATGAGTACGGTTTTTACTTTTAGTGAAGTCCAATTTACCTATCTTCTCATATACATTCATTAGAGAGATTGGCTTATAATTTTTCTTTCTTTCAATGTTTATATCAGTTATTGCAAAGAAGATTATGCTGGCCTTAAGAGAGAAGTTGGAAAGCGTTTCATTTTTTTTCTATTTAGTGGAAGATTTTGCATAAGATAGTGTATTTTCTTCTTTAAAAGTTTGGTGGAATTTACCATGAAGCCATCTGGACTTGGAATTATCTTAGGCTATGATGTTCTATGATGTTTTCATTTAATAAATGTAGAACTATTCAGAGTTTGTATTTCTTTTTTTTTTTTCTTTGGTATGCTTTGGTACACTGATTTTTTATTTATTTTATAGAATTTGCCAATTTTGTTTAATTTTCAAATTGATTTTAATAAATGTATTAACAATGCCTTTTTTTAAAAAAAATTCTTGCAAGATCTCTAGTACTGTCTTCATTTGTTTAATTAGTAATAGTGCCTTTTCTTTTTATTTCTTAATTATCCTTACTAGGGACTACTGAGATCAAGTTATAGATCTTTCAAAGAACAAACTTTATTGACTTTTCCTCTTGCATAGCTACTTTCTATGCTATCAATTCTATTTTTGTTATTTCCTTCCCTCCATTTTATTAGCACTAAATTTGGTGTTCTCTGATTTATATATACATTCAAGGTTGTAAATCTCGCCTCTACTTTATCTGTATTCTCAAGTTTTGTTATGTTGTATTTCCATTACATTCTATTCAAACTATTTTCTACTTCTTACTATTATTTCTTATTTTACCCATGGGATATCCCAACATATATTGCATAGTTTCTAAGTATGTGGGGATCCTTTAGTTCTTTTTGTTATTAATTTCTGTTTTAAATTTAAAATGGTCAGAACACACGATCTGTACAATTTCTATCTTTTGAAACTTGTTTGGATGTACTTTAGGACCAGCCTATGATATGTTGGTAACTATTCCATGTGAACACTGCAGGATGCAAACTCTTGGTTTTTGTAAATTTTGTTAGAACCAAATTTTGTTTAGTAAAACCTATATTATAGATTTTAGTGAAATTTTTATTGTCCTTATTTATATTTAGACTAATTCTTATGTCAGCTATGTAGAAGTGTGTTAAAGTTTTCGCTGTAATGATGGGTTTTTCTGTTTTGACTATTTCTATTATATATATTAGTTTTGTTTTATACACCAGTCACTCTCGTCTGAGATTTTGCTTTCTATAGTTTTAGTTACCTATAGTCAATTGCAGTCTGAAAATATTAAATGGAAATTTTCAGAAAGAAATAATTTGTAAGTTTTAAATTATGAGCCATTCTGAGTAGTGTGACTAAATATCCTGCTGTCCTGTTCTGGACATGAATCATGCCTTTCTCCAGTGTATCCACACTGTACATACTGTCCCATTAGTTACTTAGTAGCTGTGTCAGTTATGTGAACTGCCGAGATATCAGTGCTTGTGTGCAAGTAACCTTTATTTTACTGAATGGCCCCAAAGTTCAAGAGGAGTGATGCTGGCATATGATTGTAATTGTTCTATTTTACTATTAGTTACTGTTTTCAATCTCTGGTTGTGCCTAATTTATGAATTAAACTTTGCCATAGTTGCATACGTATAGGGAAAAGCATACTATAGTCATGCATCAGTTAACAGGGACATGTTCTGAGAAATGCATTGTTAGGTGATTCTGACATTGTGCAAACATTACAGAGTGCACTTACACAAACCTAGATGGTATAGCTTACTACACACCTACGATATATGGTACAGCCTATTGTTCCTAGGCTATAAACCTATACAGTATCTTACTGGGCTGAATACTGTATGCAGTTGTAACATAATGGTATTTGTATATTTAAACATATCTAAACACAAAAAGTACAGTAAAATATGGTATTATAATCTTATGAGATCAGCATCACATTTGTGGTCCATCATTGACCAAAACGTCGTTATGTGGCATGTGACTGTATACATACGCGGAGTTTGCTACTGTTAGAAGTTTCAGGTATCCAGTTGGGGTCTTGAAATGTGTTTCCCACAGATAAGGGGGGCTGCTGTATATGTTACTGGATGCAACCCAATTTAGACTTATTATATCTGCCTGTTGTACAGTTCCATAAATATGATATAGCCTTCTTTATCTGCAGTAATACTTCTCTCCTTAAAGTCTATTTCCTCTGATAACAGCATAGCTATATCAACTTTCTCTTGGTTAATACTTATAGGATGTATTTTCTTACTTTTTTTCTATCTTTCTGTACCCTTCCATTTAAGGTATATCTAATTTAAGAAATACATATCTATTGTTTTAAAATTCAGCCAATCTGTTTTTAATTGCTGTGTTTATCAATTTATGTTCCTGGGTTCTCATGTGCTTCTCCTATACTTCACTTTACTTTGATAAATCACCTTATTGTGAATTGATCTTATCTGCATTATCCTAATATGAGTGTGTCTTCCGATACCCCAGGAGAGAGGCTGTCTAAAAATGAAGACATATAGAAAGCCAAAAAAGAAAGAAGGAAAGAAAGGATAACAGAGTCCTAGTGACACCTCCAGAGACCTAATACTAAGGTTATGATAGCTTTTTAACTTCTATATTAAGTTACAGCTAAAGCCAGAACTCTCCATTCCTAGGCATTTTAACAATGAACACCATATAAAGATATATTCTGTGGTCATTCTCGCTTTATTAGATGATATTATTTAATTGTTATTATGTTCCAGGCATCTTTCTAAGAGCCTCACATCAATTATCTCATTTAACTCTAATTTAACTCTAGAAAGTTTGTACTATTTTCATTCCCATTTCACCCACAGAAAAAGCTAGGCCTTAAAAAAGAATGTGTCCCAAACCACAGGGCTTATGGTCTCACTGCATTGCCTCTTTCACTGTCTTCTTTCGTGGAAAGAATCACCAGAATATCTTTAGGCTTTGGCCCAGTCTATACAACCTATTTTAATTTCCCAATCACCACTTTATAAAATAGCTATTTTATTAATCATTGCTGATGATCTGTCTTTTCTATTTTACTCTTTGAGGTTTAATTTCTTTCTTTTCTTTTTTTGAGACAGAGTCTTGCTCTGTCACCCAGGCTGGAGTGCAAAGGCACGATCTTGGCTCACTGCAATCTCTGTGTCCTGGGTTCAAGCAATTCTGCCTCAGCCTCCCGAGTAGCTGGGATTAAAGGCGCACACCACGATGCCTGGCTAATTTTTGTATTTTTAGTAGAGACAGGGTTTCGCCATGTTGGCCAGGCTGGTCTTGAACTCCTGACCTCAGGTCATCCGCCCGCTTCGGCCTCCCAAAGTGCTGGGATTACAGGCGTGAGCCACCGCAACAGCCAAGGTTTTATTTCTGAAAGTTTCATTTTGGCTTTTCTAAATGTTCTTAAATGTTGTATAGGTTGTCATAACATTTTCTACAAAAACATGATTGCAGTTTTCTGCCATGTATGGTAGAATTCAGGGACAGATGAAAATATATGAACCTGAATTGTTAATCTGACATCTTATTTCTATAGGATGCTGCACTTCTTCCTGCCAAAGAAGTGTTGACAGTTTGGATTTATAACAATGCATTCAAAAACCCTGAAGTTTTATAACATAAAATAATGTATCATTAGGCACTCTGAAAGGATAATGAAGCATTTACTACTTCTTGCTCATTTTGGTAAAAGTTTCTAGAAATCAACATTAAGTCGTATGGACTTGGCATACGGATCATTCATGAAGTAAGCAGAGAATGCACAATATAGTTAGCTGCTTGAATTATTTCTCTGTAAATTATTAATGCTTCTAATTTATCTAACCATTTTCCTTCTCTTACAATATCTGAATTATTCTCATTTCCACATGACATGAGTGCATTAACATCAACAAGGACAAAGTTAACAACAACAACAAAAAAATTAAATGGTTTACCAAAGAAATCATAGTCCAAATAAATCAAGGAAAGAAAGATGTCTCAGAAAAGAGGGCTGTGTCTCTTAGGGGTAACAGACTCCAAGTTTTTGGTCTGTTTCCTGTAGGGATTTGAACACTTCATCCTTCATAAGACAATAAATAATGTGATAGATAATACAAGTTATAACTAGTTACAGGGATGGTAGCAAGAGGCTCAGATCCGGCTACTGTGGTCCATAAGCAAAGGTTTACTTAAGAGATCTTGCTCTAAGCGGAAACTTAGCATGTTTATGAAGGCTCCTGAGTGTCTTAATGAAATCCAGATAACAGAGCCGCCTACAAGCAATCATTGTAAATTATGCAGTTTGCAAATCTTGCAAGTATATGATATTTCTGTAGCATTATTTTCACCATGATTAATTACAGGTCTCAAAGAAAGCAAAAATGAAAAGAAATTCCTAGTACTAGGTTTACCTATTGATATCTAGCATTTGTTTGGCTAAAAATATACACTGTTACATAATAAATCAAGAGTTGATGGTTTTACTGATGCCACAGCTCTTAATCTGATCCTCATTCCTGTAAACCTATTGCAACCCCCTTATGCCAGCCCTTAGAGATAGGTGTGGAAGGGAACATATCATTTTTCAGTGAACATAGAAGATAAGCAGCTTACTTTGGTGGGAGAATCACATGAATAACAGGGAATCGTGAGGGTTGAAAGTGACAAAGCAGGTTGGGGCTCATTTGATTGCTGCTCACTAAGCATGGGAAGACTGATAGCCTTCGAAGAGGGCATGATATGATCACAGTTATTCTTCAGGAAGTCAATTAGACAGTAACGGGCACGCAGATTGGATCACAGGAAAATGGAAAGGATAAACTTAAAAGAAAGTGGCCCTGTCTTGGCTGGATCAGAGGAAATGATGTTCAAACCAGTTGTGACCACTGCAATGAAGAGTTTGCAGGTAGCAACCACATGGGAGAGAGAGAAAGGATAAGAAGTACCACTGACCTCTCTGTTGATGAGGAACTAAAGACAAATCCAAGGTGGGTTCAGGTGCATGGGAAGACAAGTATGGCACTGCAAGAAACCGTGTACTTAGGAAGATGAGGTAATGAAGTAATGAGGTAATGAGGTACGGGTGTTCAGACACACATAGTTAACCCTGGTATGGGTGTTCAGAAACACACAGTTAACCCTGAGAGGCAAGTGAAATGTACAGGTGGAGATGTGCTATAGACACGATGAACCTGAGGTCAGAAATTTAAGCTACAAATATGGAGACATGCTGAAGAAGAGATCTTTAAAGCTGCTAGGTTGGATGAAATTGTTGAGGATGGTAGAAAACAGCAAAGGAAAATCAAGACAGAAAATGGACAGGCACTTCCAATGGCAGGAGGAATAATAAGAACTACCGGAAGAAAATATATGGGTTTCTATACAGAGAAAGTGGGAGAACAAGGACAGTATGCTGTCTTAGACAGCAAAGGGAAGAGCATTTCAAGAACTGTCAAATGCTCTGCTGGGAATTAAAGTGGTTTAGCTGCTGTAGAAGACAGCTGGGTGGTTTCTCAAAGAGTTGAACATAGAATTATCATTTGAGCCAGCAATTCCACTCCTAGGTATAAACCCAAAAGCAAGTTATAAGTAGAGTTATGGTAACAGTAGGCAGAAGGAGGCCTGGGTCTGGCTGTTGTGGTCAATAAGCAGGGTTTTCTTTTAAGAGATCTTGCTCTATGTGGGAACCTAGCATGTTTGTAAAGAATCCTGAGAATCTTAATGAAATCCAGATAACAGACTCACCCACATTCAATCATCATAAATTATGTAATTTGTAAATCTTGCAAGTATACAATGTTTTGTAGCATTATTACTACTAACAATTATTATTTTTGTAGCATCATGTTAATGAAATCCAGATAACAGAGCTGCCCAAACTCATTGTAAATTATGTAATTCATAAAACTTGTAACTATGCAACGTTTTTGTAGCATTATTGTCACTCTATTTACAAATAAAAAACCAGTATTCAAATACATACGTACACGGGTTGGTAGCAGTATTGTTCATAATAGTAAAAAAAAGCTCAAATCACCATCAACAGATGAATGAGTAAACAATTTGTGGTCCATCCATATAATGGAATATTGTTTATCCCTAAAAAGGAATGAAGTACTGATACATGCTATAATGTGGATGAACCTTGAAACATTATGCAAAGTAAAAGAGGTCAGTCAATCATGCCTGTAATCCCAGCACTCTGGGAGGCTGAGGCGGGTGGATCATGAGGTCAGGAGATTGAGACC
Organism: Piliocolobus tephrosceles; assembly: GCF_002776525.5. Taxonomy (NCBI): domain Eukaryota; kingdom Metazoa; phylum Chordata; class Mammalia; order Primates; family Cercopithecidae; genus Piliocolobus; species Piliocolobus tephrosceles. The sequence continues at coordinate 67,754,116 of NC_045450.1, read as the reverse complement.
ATCCTGGCTAACATGGTGAAACCCCATCTCTGCTAAAAAATACAAAAAATTAGCCGGGCATGGTGGCGGGCACCTGTAGTCCCAGCTACTTGGGAGGCTGAGGCAGGAGAATGATGTGAATCTGGGAGGCAGAGCTTGCAGTGAGCCGAGATCACGCCACTGCACTCCAGCCTGGGGCACAGAGTGAGACTCAATCTCAAACAAACAAACAAACAAACAAAAAAAAGAGACCAGTCGTAAATGCACAAGTATTGTGTGATTTCTTTTATATTATGTATAAAAATAGGTGATACATAAAGCCAGGAACTGGGTGAAGGGAGAAAATGCTTAATAGGCATAGAGTTTCCTTTTGGGTTAACAGAAACATTTTGGAACTAGATAGAGGTAGTGATTGCACAACATTAGGAAGGTATTAAGTATCACTTGGTTAATTTTATGTTACGTAAATTTTACTTTAATAAAATTAAAATTAAAAATTAATTGCTTCAGAGACTTCAAGCAGGCTCAGGACTAAGAAACAGTTGAAGGAAATCAGCTGTTCAGTTTCCATGACCTTCAAAAGAGAGAATTTTCAGCAAAATGTGGAGGATAGGAGCTCCATTTTGGAGTATTAAGGTGTGAGCATGCAAGGAAATAGAGATGTTGAGCGAAGATGGCTTTCAAGAAGACGGGGGAAGGAAGCCAGCAATTTGAAGGAGAAATAATTTGGTTTAGCATGGGAAGATCTGACCACGTTTGGAGGCTGGGGGAGGATTCAGAGAGGAGGGAAAATTTAAGATGTAAGAGTGTGAGGGGAAATGCTGAATGAAGAAAGAGGCAGAAAAGAGTGAGATCCAGGGTTCAAGCGAAGGGATGTGTCATGAAAAGCAGGAAGAATTGGTCTTTCTCTGAAAGGAAGGGAAGGAGTTAGGGGTGCACAGAGATGGAAAAGGGAACTGAAACGGATGGTATGAACTTTTCTCAGCAGAGGAACGTGCAAGGCCAGATGCAGAAAACTGTAGGCACTGGGGTAGGACTTATTGCTTTAGACAAATGGAAAAGCCTTAGAGTGGTGCTCAAGGTGAAGAGCAATAAATTAAGGATGAATAATTACAGAGTAGCAATAAGGGCAGGAACCTGCAGAGAGGGAGTTGGCACAGGTCCAGGAGCATGAATACCTCATCAACCAAGTCGTTTTCATATCACCCCTATCCTGTGTTTTAGAAATTCTTTTGCCCATCTATTGGGCTTAATATTTATACCTGCTGAGTATCGCCTTATTAATTTCAGTCAATCCTTATAGATACTTGAGTTCTTTTTGAAACTCAAGGTTATTGTACAATTGGAATGCCAGAGCTTTGAAAGTTTCAAACTAACCAACTTGTCTTCGTATCTTCGTCTCCACCACTGGGATGAAAGCAATTAGATTCAATTAGATTTCTGCATGCAGAAAACCATTCTCCAGGATGACAGAGACTATATTTTAACCCTTTTGGATACAGCTATTCAACCAATCTGAATCTACTTTACTGTAACAATATTCAGTTCATATTTTTCTATTTTGACAAAAAGGATAAGATATTTTGTTAAATGTTTTTTTGAAGAGTCTGAGTGCAAAAGTATGTCTTCAAAATATTCTAGATGTATGACCCTGTGCTGGTCACATATATTTAACCCTTCTTACTTTATTCACCTGTAAAATGAAGATAAAATAGGACCTACATTGTAGAGTTATTATAAAGATTATATGAGTTAATGTAAGAAATGCACTTAAAGTGGTGCCTCGCACAGCGTTTGAGCTAAATAAATTGACTATGATCTGCATTATTAACATCAATATTCATTCTGTCTCTGGCATTTGCTAAGTCATTAAGTAATTATTTACTCAGGGCCAGATATTGTAAGTGCTAGATTTACAGCAACGAGTAAGTCAGTCAAATCTCTAACTTTACAGAGCATATAATTTTATTTATGCAGAATTTGGGAAAATACAGGGAGCTTTTTTTCTGTTTGTATTTTAAAAATTCAGTTTCTAGGTCTTCTTTCTTATCCTCCCCTTCTATTCAGAGAAAATATTATGCAAAGACCTGAGGGAAAGAGGAAATTACAGATAACAAGGTAAATAAGACTGATGGTCATGCTCTTAGAGACTCGGCTTTGTTAACAAGGGCCAAATCCAATAAGGGACTTGGAATAAAAAAGCAGTCAAGTCTCAATTATCTATGTTAACCAGGGCTTATGAGAATGGACAATGCAAGGACAGAAATAATGCACTTTGATTAGTTGACTTAAATTCACAGCAGAGGCTTTTACCAAAAAAAGAAAAAAAGAATACACAGGCCTCTGGGGTAAGAGTGATCGGCAGAAGGTGGTCTTCGGAGAAAGTTGGTTATAGTTTTCAGACCATTCCTTGGGTCTCTCGGAGAACTACCACTTAAAACTTTATATCCTCAAAGGAAGGAAGTTGTAAAAAGTTGCTGTCAAAGGAAGCCTAATTTGCCTGACTTGATGAAGGGGTTGGTTGACAATGAGCATTTCTGTCAAAGGATTTGCTGCAGAAAGAAGATAGACAGTTGAGGAAACCATCTGATTTCCATAAACAGCTGGGAGGCAGAAGAAACAGTGTAGCCATCAGGTGAAGGGAAAGCACTCTCTTGGATCTCAGGCCAAATCTTCTCTGATTGGCAGAAGAAAGAAAGAGCAGCAGGAAAGATTCCACAATCCTCTCTTCTGAATTGTATGTAACAAGGTTAGAGAGGAAGGGTGGGGGTTACCAGGGTCAGAGCAACAACCTCAGGGCAACTGAAGGCAACCTCACCATCTAGGAGGCATTCTGGGCTGTCCCTTGGAAGTGTGAAGTTTTTTGCCTTTGAGTAGCCCTCAAATATCTGTAGTTATTTCTTCCCCTAGGGAAGCACCTGCTCTGTTAAAGGCCTCCCCAGTGGGCTATTTCCTCCAGGCTTTGAAGACAAGGAATTCCTAAGAGCTATAAGATGTGATCTTTGTTTGCATTTGAAATTTTCCTGCCTACATTTTCATGTATTGATGTATAAAATTCTGAAAACATATGGGATATTATTTAAAAGTTTTCTTTTCTTTCTCTATCTTTTTTCTTAGAGAATTGACTTTCTTTGCGTGACAGAGAAAGAAATGCAAATATTTGCCAAATTGGTTTTCTGCTGAAAGAAAAACAGTTGTCATATGTTTTGATGGCCACCTACATACAATATTTGTTTTTTGATTGTTGCTATTTCTTTCCTAATTGAGAAAGAGAGACGCAATTCAGCAAATAACAATATCTGCCCCTGCTATGGTCCCCAGTGAGATGAAGGCATTTCTCTTATTTTTTAAATGTGGCACTTCTAAGGAGTATGGACCAGAGGAAAAGAGGTTTCTACTTATTTAATAGAAGCCATCAAAAAAAAGACAACATCAACTATGATGAGATTAGGCCTTGGGACAAGCTGAATGTGTTTCCTGTTTGTCTGTGTGGTATCTTGAGACTAGACTTGGCTTTGCTTAAACAAGCAATTGAGCTGAGAATCAAACAGCATCAACAGTCTGGCCCAAGAGCAGATGCCACCCTGGCAACTATCATAAATCACTCCCAGGCCACAGGGTCCGAAAGGCCACAGGCATCTGCCCAACATGGGTAGACAGGAGGATCTATTTGGCTAGGGCCAAATAGGCTAATTTTTCTACACACACTTGCCTGAAAACTTTGGGTGAGACTGTGTAATTTGATCATCCCAAGTACTGGGTGGAAAACGACTGAATGAATGGTACCTCTTCCCCTGTGTCTTTACTACCTACTTTTTGAGTGTTGAGAACAAAGAATCAAATAGAGAAAGTCAATGGTCTTTATCAAAGACTGTATTCTGTCATCATTGGAGACCTTTTTCTTTCCTTCAGAAATGCAGACCTGTCTTTTTTTTTTTTTTTTTTTTTTTTTGAGAAGGAGTCTTGCTCTGTCACCCAGACTACAGGGCAGTGGTGTGATCTTGGCTCACTGAGACCTCTGCCTTCTGGGTTCAAGTGATTCTCCTGCCTCAGCCTCCCCAGTAGCTGGGATTACTGGCACCTGCCACCACACCTGGATACTTTTTGTATTTTTAGTAGAGACGGGGTTTCACCATCTTGGTCAGTCTGGTCTTGAACTCCTGATCTTGTGATCCACCTGCCTTGGCCTCCCAAAGTGCTAGGATTACAGGTGTCAGCCACCGCCCCCAGCCAACCCATCTCTTATAGAGAGACCTAGCAGACATTTACATTTGGAAATCTCATGGTGTTTCCATGAGATTCTACTTCCAAAGGTTCTGTTCATGAGGAAAGTTTTATTAATGGGTCATGACGACACATGACTTGTCTTCTTACCTAAAATTTCTCTAGGAGTTTTGCACAGTTTTGTATTAATTTTTATTTCTAACTACTTTGAGATTACTCTATGCCATTTAATCTCTAATAGGAGTCATGCCGACTGCAAAGCCTGCAGTGACCAAGTATCTCCTTGTGAATCGCTCTGGGAGTTGCAGATAAGAGAGGAATTGTAAAAAGAGGTTATCATCCCTATATTTACATTTAGAATTGACTAGTATTTGATTTATGGTAATAATAAAGAGATAGAAGGGTAGAAGCATATCAGAGAGCCTAGAAAATGTACCTTTCATTACATTATCTTGTTTTATCCTAGAAACTAGGTGGAAATTTACCTCTGACAACACTATATTCCATCTACGTGAAAGCCCTGAGCAGCTGCTGGGGAGCTAACTATGGCTGCAGTAGCGCACTCGGGAAAGCCTGTGGATGGCCATGTTGGCTGCCACTCAACCAGCTCCACGACCACGACCTAAGACCCACCTCTGAGTCTCACTTTCCTAACTCAGACAATGAAAATCACACCAACCGTATCCAGGCATTGTTGTCAGCTTACATCAGATAATGCATATATAAACAAAGTTGTAAATTATTAGTTTTAAATATATAAATGCAAGATGTTTTCTCTAGCCTCTGGGACTATGAAAATGAATGAGATCAGGTCCCTGGCCTGGGAGAAATTTACATTTAGAAACCTGGTGCTGTTTCCACGACGGCCTTTTTGTAATGGTTCTATTCACAGGAAAAGGTTTTAAAATGTGTCATGACAATACAGGGCTTGCCCACCTTCATAAAATTTCTTTAGGAGTTTTGCTCAGCTCCGGATTTATTTTTATTACTACTTTTTAATTTCCTATGCTATTTCAAGAAATCTACTGAAAAATAGAAAAGCACAGTAGCTCTGCCCTACATGTCAGTATTATCAAAATAGAAATGACTCCACAAAATCAGAAGGCCCAGCTCGACTTCCAGTCCTGCCACTTACTGATGGGTGATGGCAATGGTTAAGTTACTTAACTTTTCTGAGCCTGAGCTACTTCTGCATCTGGAATATAGGAACAGGCTAGCTATCGGAGAAAAATAGATGGATGTGTGAGGGGCTCTAAGGCCAAAGGCCATGCTCTAACGTGTGGCAGGAGCTCAGTGAATGATCCTTTTCATCCTTTCAAAATATGCAGTATTCCTGTAGAACTGCAGAGCATCCTATCTAATCTGTAGCCATTTACTAGTTGTGCTTATTAAGTATTTAAAAATTAAATACTCTAAATTGAGATATGCATTAAGCATAAAATATATACTACATTTCAGTGACTTAATATGAAAAGAATGTAAAAAGATATTTTATGAATAATGTCCATATTGATTACTTTTTTTTTTTTTTTTTTTTTGAGATAGAGTCTCACTTGCTCCGTTGCCCAGACTAGAGTGCAATGGCATGATCTAGCAATTCCCCTGCCTCAGCCTCCTGAGTAGCTGGAATTACAGTCATGCACCACCAAGCCCAGATAATTTTTATATTTTTAGTAGAGACATGGTTTCACTATACTGGCCAGGCTGGTCTCAAACTCCTGGCCTCAAGCGATCCACCTGCCTTGGCCTCTTAAAGTGCTGGGATTACAGGCGTGAGCCACCGTACCTGTTCTTCATTACTTGTTGAAATGATAATATTACAGGAAATTAAAAAGTGGTTAGTAATAAAAATAAATCCAGAGCTGAGCAAAACTCCTAAAGAAATTTTAGGAAGGTGGGCAAGCCCTGTATTGTATGTGTATGTATATATATATATACATACAGACACACACGTACTCATATACAGAGTTATATATATTATTAAAGTTGATTTCACTGGTTTCTTTTTTAACATGACTATAAGATAATTTAAAATGACATACGTGACTTTCATTACATTTCTATTGGACCATGCTTCTGTATAAAATAAAATTCAGAGTTTTCAAAAGTCAAAAAGAAGCCTCTTTTAGTTATCTATACTTTCTATGGGATCAGTTTTTTCCCCCAAGCATTTCAATTAAAATTAATTTCCAGAATATAGTATCCTCAGATTCTGATCCATAAAGCAATCTGTTATCTATTTACATTAATGAATTGAAGGATGTCTTTTTATCTATATTTGAATAGTATCCTGGAGCTAAAGGCCACATAAATATAACAATTTAGGCATGTGTCAAGATGTAAGAGCCTATTATTGAATTCTAGGCCCAATTCTTGGATCTGTACAATAATTTTCAAGCTATATATTTTCTCCAATTTAGACGACAGTTAAATGGATACTAATTTTCCTTAATAGTACCTGGGGAGGCTTTTGCCATGGAACACGGTACTTCACAGGTTTTTGAAGTTATCACACTTGTTAAATCAGTGCATATTAAGTATCCACATCTTTAACTCATCATTTCTTTATGGTCACAGCAAATGTACAGATTCATTCTCCACTGGGATTTGTTGTAAAACATATTTCATGCAAGCAGGATCGATATAATCACCAACTCAACAGATTCCATATCACTCCCAATGTGAGAAGGTCTAGAGACGAGGAAATTAACTTACCATGAGGTTGTTGCTGTCATTTTCAGGAATGCTTTAGAGCAGCAGTCACCAACCTTTTTTGGCACCAGAGACCTGTTTTGTGGAAGACAATTTTTCCATGGACTGAGGGTGTTGGTGGTGGCTGTTTTGGAATGATTCAAGTGCATTACATTTATCATGCACTTTATTTCTATTATTAGTTCATTGTAATATATAATGAAATCAGTATACAACTCAACATAATGTAGAATCCATGGGAGCCCTCAGCTTGTTTTCCTGCAACTACATGGTCCTGTCTGGGGGTGATGGGAGACAGTGACAGATCATCAGGCATTAGCTTCTCATAAGGAGGGCACAACCTAGATGTCTTGCATGTACCATTTACAATAGGTTTCACGCTCCTATGAGAATCCAATGCTGCTACTGATCTGACAGCAGACAGAGCTCAGGCAGTAATGTGGGGAATGCGGAGTGGCTGTAAATACAGATGAAGCTTTGCTTGCTCACCTGCCACTCACTTCTTGCAGTGCAGCCTGGTTTCTAACAGGCCACGGACTGGTACTCAGACAGGTGGGTGGGGGACACTCTTGTCTTAAAGAAATAAAGCAAAGTCACATGTCTACAGTGTGTCAGGTGTCTTGAAGGTTAGATGGAATCATGGCCAAAACAGAGGATTCAAATGGTTGGCTCAGAGTTGAAAAAAATTGCAGTTTATCTCAATAACAAATGTGCAAAAGTATTTTTGTCTAGAACGTGTGAGATCAGGAAAGAGGGGAAAAATGTATAGAAGTGATAGCAACTTACTGGCTACTTCACTTAAGAATAATTGATCAATGATTGAGAATCATCCATTAACGAGGCATTGAGTTAGGCATGACACTTGTTTTATTTCACGTGTCTCATGATGGTACCCACACAAAGCCAGGTATTATGTCCATTGTACGGGTGAGAAAACTGAACCTCAGAGAAGTTAGGTAACTTTTCAGTATCATGTGGCTGATAAATGTGTGGTTCGTTTCCGATTTTGGGTGATTTCAGGTGCCTCTTAGTATCATCCACAAAAATTTTTGCTAAATATCCCCATGAATGTATGTGTATAGCAACAGGGGGCAATTAGCTCCAGGTTTTCCTCAAGGTACTTACCAAATGGATCCTGAGATTCTGAGAAGTAGTGGATTTAAAAGTTGTCACCACCCAGTGGAGCAAGCGACATATTAGCAGTGACATTGGCTTTTGGGCAATTGATGATATATTTTACATTTTTATTAAAAAAATTAAAAACAAAAACAACTGTTTCTCCCAAGTGGCCCCTTCTCCTGATTGCTCCTTTTGTTTTATTTTTTGGAACCATTTCCATCCTGATTCTTAAAACTGGATTAGGAGCCAAAATTATGTCTTTTAAATTGCATGTTTGCCATAATGATGAACAAGCAAAATAAACGAGCCTTAAATTTAGCGTTTTCAGCTTCTGTCATTACTTTCCCTTTTTGTTTTATTTTTGAGAAATTCTTGTAATTACAAAAAAGGGAAAAATATATTTTTTTTGCATTTAATTGAAGCAACTTGATTAAGAGACCAGTTTCCCTTTATTGAGGCAACTTGTATTGACTTCTAGTTAAGAAGTGTAAATTGTTCATAATCAGCTTTTAAATACTGCCAGGTCTTTTGGAGTTTATTAAGTGGACCTGTAGAAATAATCTCTTCTCTAGGAAGTTTAGTCAGTGCTTCCCATAAAGTGAGCAGCCTCAGGAATAAGACTGGTGATGGTGTAAGTTCGCCCATAATCCTGAATCCATACAGGTTGCAGAAACCATAGAATTTGGTCACGTTGGGCATGGATGGAGGAAGGGGCCATCTCAGTTTGCCTCGTTCATTAGCTGAACATTTATTATAGGCCTGGCTTTGGCAATGCAATCACTATGAGTAATTCCAGTTTCTTGTGGGACACTGACTGTCCCAAGTTCTTTGGATGCTGTGATGGTTAATAGTGAGTGTCAACTTGATTGGATTGAAGGATGCAAAATATTGTTCCTGGGTGTTTCTGTGAGGGTGTTGCCAAAGGAGACTAACATTTGAGTCAGTGGACTGGGAAAGGCAGAGTACTCTCAATCTGGGTGGGCATCAACTAATCAGCTGCCAGCATAAAACTAGGCATGGAAAGAACAGACTGGCTGAGTCTTCTGGCCTTCATCTTTGTCCCATGCTGGATGCTTCCTGGCCTTGAACATCAGACTCCAAGTTCTTTAGCTTTTGGACTGTTGGACTTACACCAGAGATTTGCCAGAAGCTCTGGGGCCTTCAGCCTTCAGACTGAAGGCTGTACTATCACCTTCCCTACTTTTGAGGTTTTGTAACTCAGACTGGCTTCCTGGCTTCTCAGCTTGCAGATGACCTGCTATGGGACTTTACCTTGTGATTATGTGAGTCAATTCTCCTAATAAACTCCCCTTCATATATTCATCTATCATATTAGTTCTGTGTCTTTGGAGAACCTTGACTAATACACGTGTTAATTCATTGAATCCTCACAACATCCCCGTGAGGGTCACACAATTATGAACCCCTTTTCCAGCTGAGAAACCTGGAGCAGAGGTAGTGAGTGTAGCACTGGGATTCATGCCAAGTTGGTCTGGCCGCAGAGTGATCTTAGTCTGCTGCATGAGAGTGAGGGCTGTGAGCTCAGGAGCTCAGCATCAAGACAGACACAAGCAGAAGAAAGCAGACTGTTTCATTTAGTACTATGAGTAGAGAGAGCCAGGCAGGGGTCTACAGGAGCCTAGAGAAAGAACACCTAACCAGCTGGGGGATATTCAGAGAGCTGTTCCCAAAGAAGGAAAATCTTGGCTGGTTCTGAAATATCAATGGTGCTGACCACAGGGTAGGTGGAACCACAGCAGAGGGAACAATGTTCAGACAGAGGAGTAGCCAGTGTGAAGGGATGGGAAAGCTTGGCCAATTCAAGAAACCACAAGTGATTTGGTGTTACAGGAGGCAGAGTTCAACATAGGGTGTAAGAGGGGTAACTTGCTCCACTCATATATTTATTCAAAAGGCATCTACTGAATACTATGTGCCAGGCACTAGGCAGGGTGCTGAGGACAGAGAGGTGAACACACAGGAAGGAAGGAGGGAAAGAAACAAGGAAGGGAGGAAAGAGACTCTGTTCCTATATTCATCTGAGGCAGACATTAAACACCTGAACAAGAAAATAAATACATAATTACAAATTGAGAGGAAGGCCGCAAAGGAAAAGCATTGATGCCAAGAGTAAGACCAGCAGGGGAGATCCTTCCTTGGGATGGGAACAAGAGGTGGGGGTGACAGGCAGGGAAGGCTCTTGGAGAAGGTGACATTTCCACAGGTCAAGCCACTTAGAGATGAGCAGGAATGCAACTTGAAAGAAGGCTGCAGAGATCAGTCAGACTAAACCACAAAGGACCTTTTCAGACATGTGCTGTCTTTAGAAATCATCCCCAAGGCCAGGTGAGCTGATTAGGAAGTGAGGGCCTATTAAGCAGAGGAGTGAAGTGATCAGAATGCATTTGAGGAATAACTCCAGACTGGGAGCGGGGAAGCTGGATCCAAGCCCATAGCCTGTGGCCCCTGTAACTCTCTGTGGGAACCTGGGCCATGTGAGACTTTTGCTTTGTTCATAAGGACCTGGCTGCCTGGCCATAGGCATCTAAATTCTACCACTGCTGAGAGTTTGGGCTTCCATGTTTCAAGATGAAGGCTGGAGGTACAGTCTTTTTAATTCCCAAACCCAACGTCAGAATAAATTCCTCTAAGCTCCTTGATGTCACTTCCCAACCTGACTTCAAGTTCTTTAACTGATGTCAGAATTACTTGCCATGATCTGTAGTCAGGCAAGCTACAACTTCTTAACTCAGAAAGAAAGAATAAGTACGGTGTTTTTCATTTGTGAGTGTTTTTGTTGGCCAGGCCAGAAAATGAAGTCGTTGAGTCCCATTTACATGGCAGATAAAGACATTTCTGCATGAGGAATGAAGCACAGAGCTTTTCTGTGTAAACTTTTCAAACTACATAAGATAAACACATATGTGTGCACATAAACACACACACACATACACACACACACACTCTTCATCTACTGTCTTTCCTTTCATCCTTGTCGGGCCATGAGAAATAGCAGATTTGGTGGGGAAAAGTCATGGTTCTGTCCAGACATAACTTGGTGTGTCAGGTTCATCTGACCTTCCATAGACTGGAGAGCCCTCTTGTGCATGGAAGGTTAACCTCACTGTCTTCCATAACAATTTGTCAGAGCCTGTCAAAAGACTTGGAATTAAACTGCTCTTCTGCCTACTCAGATCTAAGGTGGTCTTACATAACCAGGCAGGTACTAGATTCTGGGAAGCCCACTAAAAATGCAGAAATAGCTTGTGAGTCTATAATTAAATCATTAACAACCAGACTTCACAGATTTGGGGTCATAAATAGCAGGTAAAAATAAGAGAGGCCAGGCTTCTTTTACTAAAAAAGAGCCAGGCTCCAGTTACCACAGCTAAAATAGGCTTCACTCTGATTACATTTGCCTTAAAGAATCTTCCCTTCCAAAACAGTGACATGAAATGAGCAAGTGTGAAATCATCCCTGTTTTGGTTAGGCTGGCGGTCCCACCTACCTCTCTGAGTATGCCTTCTCTTTCTTTTCATTGGCTTTACTTTCTCCTCCTGTCCCCTATCTCTGGCTTCTGTCTCAGGGCCTCAGTGAATACACTTAGCCCTCAGTTCCTTACCCTTCCTCCAGAGGCTCCAAAATTATACCATTGATGGGAACTGTGTCCCTTGATGTCTGGTGCTATGCCCAGGAGAACAAGTCTGTGACAGAGACTATTCTTATCCCTATTTGATAGATGAGGATATTGGGATTCAGAAAACTGAGTCACCTGCCCAAGTCACACAATGAGTAAGTGGCATAGCAGAAATTTGAACCCACTCATGTTCAACACAAGCCAAAACTCCTACCACTATGCTGTTCTTCCTTCCAGTTTGTATTCTAACAGCCAGTCCCGTATTGCTCATTGACTCCTGGACATCTCTATAAGGATGTCCCTAGGAGCATCTAAGTCAACACACTCAAGGCTGACTAGATATCTTTCCCTAACATTTCTTTCCTGACTGGTCCAATTCGTCTCCATCCTCCAGGCTAGACAATCTGGAATCATCCAGATACTGGATCCTGGCTCTTTCTTCCTTTTTGGCAAATCTTGCATCTGATTTCCCTCCATTGCTCCTATGTTGCTCTAACTGATGCTCTCATCTCCCAGACCCACGGGCAATGGCAGCAGCCTCCCCTGGTGGCACAGCCTTCTAGCAGCAAAGTGGCAGGAAGGAGAATGGGTATTTCGGCAGAGGCCAGAATTTCAATCTCATTTCCGTCAGTTTCAAGTTAGGGTCTCTCGGCCAGGTTCTCATATCTGCAGGAAGGGGTAACCTCAGCAACCCCACAGGGAGGTTGTGAGAATTGAAATGACATATGCTAAACATAGACTGAGATGCATGACCTTAATAAAGCTTCATGATATCAGTTCTCGAAAAACAGTGGTAGCCATTATTTTAACTAGTAGCTCTAGTCTCCCCCTACTCCAGTCAAGGCTCCTGGATGAATATCACCAAGGATTATTTTTATCCTGCCTGTTTCTCTGCTTAAAAACCTACCATGACTTCCTAGCTCCTGTCACATCAATCTAGAATCCCTCCTCCTGGTCTTCAGATGGTGTCTCCATCCTGTCTGCCCACCCGTTCCCATGCTTTTATTTAGCATTCCCTTTCTGTTCCAGCTTCCTCTGGCCCAGAAAAGTGGACCCTGGGATGCCGGACCGTGGCTTGTGTGGGGAGTATGGGTGTGCAGGCTAATCCCTGAGGTAGAGCCAGATCACCTCCGGGAACTGCAGAGATCCCAGCTGCGAATGTGAAGATGAATTGCACCCAGGCTGCACAACAGCATCACCAACCAAAGGGCTGGGAAGAAGCGGGATGCATGGTGCAAGGAAGAGGGATGCAGAGTGGGAGCCATGCATCAAGAGTCAGAATTTACAGGCAGCCGCAGGAGTGTTCTATCAGGTTCAGCCATGGGAAGAGGGAAAGTGGGAAGGGCACTGAGCTGGTCCTGACGATCTGACATTCTGGGTTGCAGGTCTTGCTTGCTTCTGTTATAATTGCCTTTGTGAGAGTGAACATTGTGCAGGCTTACTCTGTTGCAGATGCTGAGCCAGTAGAACCTACTGATAAAGCAGAGAGCACCAGGTTGGGGACTGTGGCTCACACCTGTAATCCCAGCACTTTGGGAGGCTGAGGCAGGAGGATCACTTAAGGTCAGGAGTTCAAGACCAGTCTGGACAACATGGTGAAATCCCGTCTCTACTAAAAATACAAAAAGGAGCCAGCTGTGGCGGTGGGTGCCTGTAATCTCAGTCACTCAGAAGGCTGAGGCAGGAGAATCACTTGAACCCAGGAGGTGGAGGTTGCAGTGAGCTGAGATTGTACCACTGCACTCCAGACTGTGAGACTGAACTGAGACCCTAACTCCAAAAAAAAAGAGGAGAGCTCCAGCCACTGCTGAAGTCTGGGCCCTAGCTCTGCCACCTACTAGCTAAGTGGCCAGAGCAAGAAACAGCCCCATTGTGTCTCAGTCTCCTCACCCAGGAGATGCAAATGATAATAGCACCAGTAACAGCTTCTGTTAGCATGTTGTTGTGAGGATGAAAGACTTGGATAAACCCAGGGTTTAGCACATAGTAAGTATTATGTAAGCAACAGGTATTGGTCATGGCTGTAGCATCAGCTGAGTGCTACGTATTACTGCTACACATATTGTCTCATTTAATCCACATGAAGATCCAAACAAGTCTATTAACCGTATGTTACAGATGAAAAAATCAAAACTACACAGAGGCTCAGGAGGTAAAGCAATTGGCTGAAGGTAACACAGCTACGAAGAGAAGCACTATGTGGACAGTCCAACATTTCTCTTGTAGACCCTCCCAACTACGCACAATGACCCGTCCTTCAAAGTCCAGCTCATCGAGGAGTTAGAGGCACGGACTCAGAGGCCAGGCTGCCCGGGCTCAAATCTCCTTTCCATCCATCTTCTCATTCATTTTTAGACCTTGGAAATGTCACTTGCCTCTTAGTGCCTCAGTTCTTCCATCAGTAAAATCAGTAAAAAGGCACTACGAGGCAGAAGACAGCAGCATCTGCCTCCAATCGCTAAGGAGGTTACATGAGTCAGCGCTTGTAGTCCATGGAGCAACACCTGGCACATGGTTGTGCTTTGAGGACCAGCCCAGCTGCCCTTGACCTCTCCCCTCTCCAAATGCACAGATCATCAATCATTGTTAGCTTCCCGCCTGCTACCCAAGCATCAATGCACACATTTATATTCCCTCCCCAGCAGGAGCTGAGCTGATTCAGGCACTCTCTGATTTTCCTCTCTAGCTGCTGACCCACTTGGCTGCACACAGTAGGACCTGCAAACATACCAACTGCATATCCATTGAGGTATGTGCTCTCTTCAGAGGGATTCTTTGGCTATGTATTTTGTTTTCCCTTCATTTTCTTTTTCTTTTTCTTTTTTTTCCTTTTTTGAGGCATTTTTAGGAAGGACACAGCTACACATCTCCACAAAGCCCTTTTTCAAATCTTATAAAATTACTGGAGGTGGGAGACGAACGGCCTGTTCTGCTGAAGTCTGGCAAACTGAAGGACACGGCAGCCTCCGCCCGCTTTATAAGAAGCAAAAACAATCACAGCCAAGTTTTGTCGAAATTGTGTACAGACAGTGGCAAGCGAGAAACAGCCAGGGCTCCGGGGAGCTTTGTCTCTAGATGGCATCTCATGGGAACTCAGGAGACCAACAACGCGTGGTTGAGTTTTCATAACGAACCCAGCTCTCCCAGCACCTCAACGTGGAGTTGGTCCCGAGAACCTGCACAGAACCCCTTCTGCTCTCTTTCGAGCAAAATACTATGACAGCGTCTTTTGCAGATAAAAAGATGGGCTACCATTCATGATGAACAATCGCTATCTAAATGCATTCAAGCCCATGGGCAAACCTCCTAACCATACCATTTACGTGTTTCTATGGAACATTGTTTTTGCTGTACATCCTGGCAACTTTGTTGCTTTAGATATTTGCCACATAATTTGTATCACAGATTAGTGAGATGCTGTGAAAAGGGTCATGGCTAAGTAAGAGAAAAGCTTGCCTTTGTGGTGTCAACGGATTTCCACACTGGTATGAATTCACCAATATCCTATTTGCTCTGAAACATGACTGACACGCCGGGCATTCGTTTTTAGGTTGCCATCTACCCTTAACTCACAGCTTCACAGATACTGAAGGGGAATTGGGAAGTTCATCCAGCCCAGGAATGGCAGATAGATTCTATCCTCAGAAACATCGCAAGATGATCAATTGATAGTAGGTTCCAGAAGCACTGCACTGAGAAGGACACTCAGGCTAAGCCGGGGGTTATTAGCATGAGCATGGTGACAGTAGAGTGGCACATGAGCCACTTATTTGCCACTGCAGGCTGTTTAACCTCTCTACTCTGTAGATAAAGAAGCTATATGATGCTCTCAAGATCACACAGACAGCACTGGCAGGAAGGTAACTCTCACATTGCCAGTCGTACTGTCTCTGCTCCCAGCTGTGTGACCCACGCTCGCTCCACCACTGAACAAAATGAGTAGATCAAGCAGGGATATGGGTAATATGGGAGGTGGAGAAAAGGGATGTGAATTACGGGCTGTGAAAAATTGAGGAAGACCAAGCTCACAGGTAGGAGAGAAGGCTAGGCATGCCAAGCAGGGGCATGCCACTGTTAAGTCATTGTTTGGCTGGAGTCCTGCTGTGTGTCTTGCCCTCCTTTTCTCATGAAGGTAGAGTTTCTGAGCTCCTGGTGAAGGAGTGAGTCAGTGGTAGCAAAAAGTCTCTGAATGGCACAGTCAGGAAGCCTGAATGGTAGTTTGTGACACTCCTAAAGTATGCATATGTGTGGGAGTGCAGGGATCAGCATGCATGTGCTTGTGGAAGGGAACAAGCACTGCTGCCTGACAAAGGAGAAGCACCATATGCAATCACACACACATATAATACAGATATACCATGTGTGTATGCACATAGTATATGTGCATATACAGTATGTGTATGCCTGTA
>NC_045450.1:67703652-67738026 GCF_002776525.5 Piliocolobus tephrosceles | reverse complement strand
CATATACAGTATGTGTATGCCTGTATATACATATACACATACACACATATACATATATACAGTATATGTGCATATACAATATGTGTATGCTTGTATATACATATACACATATACACACATATATATATATATACACTGAAGTCACCAAAAGTCATTGGGAAACAAAAACAGAAGGAGCAGGAGTAGGTTGGGCAGTTTAGCTCTGAGATACCTATGACCTGTTAAATGTGGATGTATATGCATAGACATACATATACACCATATACATATACAAAACCATAAACAATTACCATAAACAATTACATATACATATACATATATATGTATACACACATACATATACTGAAGTCACTGAAGGTCACTGGGAAACAAAACAAAACAACAGAAGGAGCATGAGTAGGTTGGGCAGCTTAGCTTTGGGATATCTCTGACATATTAAATGTGGATGTGTACATATGTGTATATATTATATGCACATATACCCTATGTATGTGTACATGTACACATAGGTATATGGTATATAAACATGTATAATGTATACACATACATATACACCATATACACATACAGCACCATGTACATACATAGGGTATAAGTGCATGTAATGTATATGTGTACACATATGTACACATACACATACACCCATATAGGTGTACAGCACAAAATGCAGCACCACATATAATTCTAGTGGGCCACTGTTTCTTGCCTATCCACCATCCATTTCCTTTCCTCTGAAAACAGCTCTTTAATTTACTTTGAGGAACTACATTTCTTTCACTCTCAGTCCATGTGTTTTCAGGTGAATAGGGCTGACTCTGCCCTGGCTTCAGGAAAAGAAATGTGACCAAGACATGGCCAACCAGAACATCACAACCCAATGGACACCATGTTTAGTTCAGGGGTAGGCACATGATGCAACCTACGAAATTCAATTTCAAGGTTTTGTTAGCATTGTCTTGAAGAGATGCTTTCTCAGGCACTTCAGACCAGGAGAATGAGGGGAGTTCCAGAGACCTCCACCTTGGGAGGTAGGAAGACATGTGACTGTCTCAGTATATCCAATAAAACGGAAATGGAGCCACAAGATGCATAGGGATTAAAGCTGATTTGGACACCACTACATAGCCATTCCTGAAGGCAAAAGTATCCCTTAAATAGTTCCATGAATTAATCCATGAACTATCCCTAAATTAGTTACACGAGTCAATTAATTCCCACTGCCCCTCCCCCCTACATTTTTAGAGTTGGATTTCTGTCATTTGCAACAACAATAACAAAGAGAATCTTAGCCAACATAATAAAATGAAGACCCACTTTCCACATAAGACAGACAGAATCTAATGTCCTCCTTGAAGCCAAGTTATCTCAAACAGATGTGTTACCTGCAAGGAGCCCTGGATGTCTCTCCCTCCGACAATCACGAGTTCTGCCATATCTTCTGCATGGGGAGTCCGTGCATGGACAAACAGAGTCTTGCCCACTGCAGTTATGTTTCTCAGGGCAACTAAGCCGCCATCGCTGTTCACCTTGAAGTATGGGCTTGAGACCTCATAGCGTAGCTTGTCATTTCCCTTACAGTCACTGAAGGTCACTGGGAAACAAAGAAAACAACAGAAGGATCATGAGTAGGTTGGGCAGCTTAGCTCTGAGATATTTCTGACCTGTTAAGTCTGAATTGCCACATAGTTCCCCACCCCAGAGTTCACAAATGCTACCCTTTATCCCACAGCAAGCCGCTTGTACCCAAGTGACTTTGTGCTAATGGACTTCACTCAATCAAGACATGTCCTTGACGACCTCTCATGTTCCAGGCAGGTGCTAAGCTCTGAGAATGCACACTTGAGTGTGTTCTCAGTAGAGTGAAGAGTCAGATCTGGCAGAGTGACATTTGAGGGAAGTGATCTAATCTTGGCATGTGTGGGTGACTGAGCAGAACCACAGGGTGCTCAGGAGCATTGAGGAGAGCTGACAGAGATGATATTTGAGCTGGGTATTGAAGACAAGCAGGAGATGAGAAGGCTCTTAAGAATGTAGAAGACATTACAGGCTATTCAAAGGCATAGGGATGAGGGCTAAATAGCAAAACAGATTCAGGGAATGAGAATTAACGATGTGCATATAAATGTATACAGTATACACATATACATACACATATATATAGTATATACATATATACACCATATACACATACAGGACCATATACATACACATGAGATATGCATGTAATGTATACATGTACACATACCCATACACCATATATGTATACAGCACAATATGCAGCACCATATACAATTCTAGTGGGCCACCTTTTCTTGTTTATCCATCATCCATTTCCTTTCTTCTGAAAACAGCTCCTTAATTTACTTTGAGTAACTACATTTCTTTCACGCTCAGTCCATATGGAATAGTCCACATGTTTTTAGGAGAATAGAGGCAAACTTAAAATACGGCAGGGATGGTGGGAATCTAGAATGGTGGGGATCTAGAAGGGAAGGGTGGAAATGAGGCTGAAAATGTCTCTGGGAGACAAGTTGGGAAAAGTCAGTAAGTTAGGGTGCTTTCTGGTAGCCCTGGACGATTTGTTGTGTGGAGAGGGTCAAGATCAGGTGTGTGCTCTGCTTTCAGTGGAGAGCAGTGCTTCTCAAGGATTGGGGTGCATCAGAATCACACAGGGTGCTTTTTTTTTTTTTTTTTTTTTTTTTTTTTGATAGAATCTTGCTCTGTCATCCAGACTGGAGTGCAGTGGCACGATCTTGGCTGACTGCAGCCTCTGCCTCCAGGTTCCAGCAATTCTCCTGTCTCAGCCTCCTGGGTAGCTGGGATTATAGGTGCATGCCACCACGCCTGGCTAATTTTTGTATTTTTAGTAGAGATGGGGGTTTCACCATGTTGGCCAGGCTGGTCTCAAACTCCTGACCTCAGGCCTCCCAAAGAACTGGGATTACAGGCATGAGCCCCTGTGCCCGGCCCACAGGATGCTTTTTAACAATTCGGAGGACCCAATACAAAGATTATAACTTGGCAGATCTGGGTTATACCAAGTGATTTAAAGAAAGGCAGGAAGAGAGGCCAAGAGAACCACTTTCAAGTTCAATGTTGTATCAAAGATGGCTGTCCAAAAAGAAGGCAGTGGTGCTGATATGGAGAGTGGACAGATGTGAGCAAAGTTCCTGCCATGGAATGGCTTAGTCATGTGTGCGAAGGAATGGGGAAGATGGGCCCCCTGCATGAACCACATGGAGCAAAGGGCATTGACACAAGCAGAGGCTGTGATGGCTGATCATGCTCCCCTCAATGGTGACTCTGCATGTGGTACCCAATTCTATTATTATGGGTATCACGACTCATTATCTGTACGTGCATTTGCCTGTCTGCCTCGTGCTGTAAACTTTCAGGCCCCTTATGGGTAAGCAGAGAATTGTACTACGTGCTTTTTGCTCTCTGCTGAATAGGCTCATTTGTTTAGTAAACCTTTAATCGAAGCATAATGTAGACACAGAAAAGTGCATAAATCAGAATATACAACCCAATGAATTTTTACAAAGTAAGCACACCCAACTGCCCAGCACCCAGACCATAACATGACACATTACCAGTCCCCTCCCTTCCTGAGTAAAATTCCTACCCTCTTCCACAGAGGCTACATTATTCTAGCTTCTAATACCATAGATTTGTTTTACCTGCATTTGCACGGCATCTAATGGGATCATACAGTATGCACTCTCTACTGTTTGGCTTCTTCATTCAACATTACATTCCATGAGATTCAACATGTGACTGTGAGTCATGCTAGTTTATTCTAATCACTATAATAATAATCACTGATCACTGTATAGTATCCAGGTTACCATATTTATCTTAATCATCGTATAGTATTCCATTATGTGGCTGTATTGAGTCTATTTATCTATTCTACTGTCGATTGGTATTGCGACTATTTCCAGTTTGGGGCTCCAAATATTCTCGCTAGGAACTTTCTTGTATATACCTTTTGGTAACAACAGCTAGATAGGTTCTAGCACACTGTTAAAGTCAAATATCTGAAAATCTAAGCTCATCTGCATAGGTCATAGCACACTGTGAAAGCCATATAAATATCCGAAAATCTAAACTGGTATTTCTACTCTGGGAAGATGATACTTAGGGTGATAATAATCATATTAACTGATAATAATAGTGGATAATTCAGACTGAGCACTTTCCACATTCAAGGATCGGTGCTACACATTTTGCACACATCATCTTAGTTAACCTTTACAAGGACAACAAATGAAGTACTATTTTGATTCCCTTCTCCTACAGTTTCTAGATAAGGAAACTGAGGCTCATAGAGGGCAAAGTTGGTGCCCAATACACACAGGTTGTAAATGATCAGCCAGGATTTGAACCCTGGTCCACTTGCCTCTCACCACTGCACGTTTTCAATAAAGACAATACCCCATGGAGAACACAATCCTTCTGAAATCCTATCAAAACCTGAGTACAGTAGTTTCCCCATCTCCATGGCTTTGCTTTCTGCAATTCCAGATACCATGGTCAACGCAGGTCTGAAAATATTAAATGGGAAATTCCAGAAATATACAATTGATAAGTTTCAAATTGTGTGCCATTTTGATTATTGTTATAATTGTTCTATTATATCATTAGTTGTTGTTCTTAATATTTTACTGTTCCTAATTTGTAAATTAAACTTTAATATAGCTATGTATATATAGGACAAATTACCATATATAGGGTTGGGTAGTATCCATGGACTAAGGTATCCACTGTGGGTCTTGGGACATCCCCTAAGGAGAAGCAGGGACTACTGTAGAGAGCTGTGATTGCCCTTCTCAGTCCTGTTTTCACGTTCCTGCTTGGTTCAGAAGAGCACTGCATGGTCCAGTGCCTCTTGGTCACTCTGCAAAGGTTCTAAGGCTTTCCATGGCTAAGTCAGCTTTAGGGCCATCTTTGCACGGACACACAAGGGGACTCTGGGGAGCCTGCAGTTCTCAGACACTTGCTCACTTTCTCTAACCATGTTGGTAGCCAAGATTAATTGAACATGCTTAGTTTCAGTTTTTGGAAGTGAACTATGAAGGAGTGACACCAAGGCTGCTTTCATTGTTGTTATCAATTAGTACTCACCCACTGGAGGCAAATTACTCAAATGACAAGGCCTGATGGGAAATTACTGCTTCAATTGCCAGCATGAGGTTCTAGTCCTAACCCTTGAACAGAATCAAAGAAGACAGTCTCAGCTGGGGAGTCAATGGGGTAGAGGAAAAGGCATACGAAAGTCTGTGGGGGTTCTAGATTCACAGCTAAGTTCCTTCTTCCTACCCTTTCATCCTTCCATAAATATTTACTGAGAACCTACATAATGCTAGATGCTGAGGTTATGATGTTGAACAAAGACAGGCACAGTCCCTAGTTTGAAGTCTAACGTGGAAAACAGACATTAATTTAATACTCATAAGTAATTGGGGACCTATTACTTAGGCAGAGAAAACCACAACATAGGCAAAGGTCCTGTGGCTTCTACAGAACTGGAAATAAGCCAGTAAGACTGGCACAGACAGCAAGTGAGAATGCAAGGAAGTTAGAATGGAGATAAGCTAAGCTCGGGCAATACGGGGTACTAGGGGCCACACAGCCCTGTTACTTGGAGGAAGCCTTGGATTCTCCCGTTGCAACTATAAGACTAGCTTTTCTCCACCTGAGTCTCATGTAATTATGGATCTTCATTGCAAAACAATACTTAGCACTCAAGGTCCTCCATGACTAGGCTGTCCATCAGCCTCCCCTCTACCTTTGTCTTCACTGCGTACCTCACACCTCACCCACTCTTGTGTCTCCCTACTCTACCATCGCACCCTTTGTGTATAGTGCTCCCTCTCTGCAGAAGGCATTTCTCACCTTCTTCACCGTGTTAACTCGTGCTTATTCTTCAAGATTCAACTCAAGCAACTTCTTCAAACATTCTCTTTGTGTTCCCAGAATTTCCTGCATATAGAACCTTTTATATCATGTTATATCAGTGTGTCCATATTATGTATTTGTTTTTTGCACCAGAACCACGAGCAGAAATTGAGTCTTGTTCTTTCATTCATCTTTACATCTCTGGCAATGAACAGAATGTTTTTCCATATGGGAGGCCATCAATAATAATTCCACTTTGCTCAGTTACTCTCCAAAGCAAAATGATGCTTTAGTAATGGTAGAGGATTGGCGGCAGGGGGGAGGGGAGGTCTCCCTTCTGTGCTGTGAGCAAGAGGCATCCGGTAAGCCTGTGAATTGGGATAAGAGGCCTCTAGTGACCTCTTGACTTCATTGAACCCAGCAATAGGGAGTGGAAGGAAATGAAGAACTTAGCCATGCTCTCCCCTTGGCCCCTAGACCCCACGGGCATCCATTTAGAATGGCCCTCAGCCGCTGTGCTTAGCTCTGACCTAGCGCATTGGTGAAGTCAGACATGGTGCCTTATCTGTCCCCATAATGCCAGTAAAACTAGCATAGCCCCAGAGAATGGATGCAATCAGTGTGTGCATTTTGAATGAAGTGATGCTTGGACAGACAACAGTCATGGCATCTACTACTTATTGAGTGGTCCCTGAGAGCTAGGCTCTACGCAAAGGACTGTACACGCTATACCTCCTTTTAGCCTCATAGCAGTTCTACAGCAGGGTTGCTCAACTTTTGTTTTTTTTCATTACTCCCCTTAAGACTCTTCTAAGAATTTTTTTCTAATTGCCACTATTCCTGTTAAATTTTAATATCACAGATATACTTATATCTGTGTAGGTACTACAAGTATATCTGTACTTTACATTTGTAAGTGCAATTTTTGTACCCCCACCCTTGAAACTTTTTCACCCCCCTTGGGGGAAATATAGCCCCACCGAGAATGCACAGTCTATAATCTATAAGCATCATATTCAATTTTACAGGAGAAGAGACTAAGTCTCAGAGAGATTGACTCGCTCGTGGTCCCATATCCAGAAAGGTCTAGAGCAAGAACCTTCCCTGATCTGTTCAGTCTGCCTCTATAGCCCAAGCTCTGGGCACATCTGCTTGCTAGGAATAGATGGGCAAGAGGAGAAAGGACAGTTGCCCCAACATGGCCCCCTTGGGCATCTCACAAACCCCTTTAGGGTCATCAGAGGTACCAAGTAAGGTCACACTGAAAGAACAAATGCAGTTTCATGACCTGGCACATCATAGGCACTCAATACTTTCTAGCACCCTTCCCGACTTTCTAAATGAAATAGCTAACAGATGCATAATTGGGTCTTCGTACATTTTTGATACCACTTACCAACTCAGGAGCTGGTGCTTTAGGCCATGATTCTTTCTCAAGACTGGCCATCTATGAAATGCTGAAGGAGCATTAAAAAGAATAGCAATACCTGCCCCTGCTCTCTCCCAAGATTATGATACAATTGTGCTGAGTTGGGTTCTGTGTGCATTAGTATCTCTTAAAAGTTCCCCTGATGAATCTAATGCAGACAGAGCCAGGAACCAGCACCTAAAATAATAAATTGTTTGTCAAGGTGCCAGGTCTCCACATTTCCCAGTCATTCTTGGAAAAGAGTAGAGGTTGGGGACATGGCATGCCAGCAACTGTTATTTCTGTGCTCCAAGAAAGGTAAGTTTTAAGGTAGGTTTTTAAGCGCTTTTCTAATCCTGACTTACGTGTAGGAGCCCTGTGACTTTGGGCAAACCACCTGATACTGTTTGTCTGTGTCCCCACCCAAATCTCATCTCGAATTGTAGTTCCTGTAATCCCCATGCGTCATGGGAGAAAGCCAATGGGAGGTAATTTAATCACGGGGGTGGTTACCTCCATGCTATTCCTGTGATAGTGAATTCTCACGAGATCTGATGGTTTTATAAAGGGCATTCTCCCACTTCACTCTGCACTTCTCCTTGCTGCTGCGATATGAAGAAGGATGTGTTTGCTTCCCCTTCTGCCAAGATGGTAAGTTTCCTGAGGCCTCCCCAGCCATGCTGAAATGTGAGTCAATTACACCTCTTTTCCTTATAAATTACCCTGGCCCAAGTATGTCTTTATTAGCAGCATGAGAATGGCCTAATACACCACCCATATTCTTCACTCCTCAATGTCTTTATCTGTAGAGTGGGCATCCCCCTGAAAGGTACTATAATCCTTATGGCATGTGTAAACAAGATAATGCATGCCTACATGCAGGAAGTACTTAGGACAGAGCTTGGTGGGAGCATGAATGGACGTGCTCTGAATGGACAGAGCATGAATGAGAATGATCACCTTGATTACCATAATTCTGGGCACTAAGGAAGCTACCTTTTCCTTTTCCTACACAGCTTCCTTCTTCCAGCTGGTTTTGCTACTTCCTCCTCTGTCATTCCTTCTAGCCAGTTACCTTGCCAGTCTCAGGCTGTTGTCATGGAAATGGTTACTACAGGCATCACTGCTAGGGTTAAAGGGGTGGGGCTGATTGTTCTGATTCAGGCTTGCCCATGGTTGAATCCCTTCACTTGTTTTGGTGAAGTCCTACGTACTTCATGTGAACCGTTGTGAAGGAAAAATGATATTAAAGGAGTGAAATTACGGTGTCCTGCTCAAAACAGAATCAACGAAGTTGTGTTCTATATTCTCCAAACAGATTGTTGGTGAAGACAACTTCATACAAATGTAAGGGATGAGTTTTTCTAAAGTAATGATACTATGCTGTGAGCTTTACACTCATGATTGCAATAAATCCTCATGTCCTCTTCTTCACATCATCAATTTGAGGGAGGAGCTTTTGTTGCTCTGTGGAAACTGAGACTTAGTGAGGTTGCATGACTTAACTGAGACTATGAAGAAATTATGTGAACTGAGGAGTGTGGTTTCTGGTTCTAGAGCCCAAACTCAGGAGTGTGGTTTCTGGTTCTAGAGCCCACACTCCTGAGTGCTATGCCAGTCTTTCTAGATGAATGTATTCTTTTCTTTAGCCATTCAGCTTCCAGACTCACAATTTCACTGCCACCTCTCATACCACATCAATTATGTACTTAATATTTTTTTAACTGACTGACACTTGAAATTATAAAATTATTTGAAGGTAATCTTTATAATACATGTTGAATATGCCAGGTATTTTTTCAAATAAATATTAAATCTAAAGAGCCAAATTCAAAAGAAGTAAGTTTGTCCTTGTATCTACTAAAACCTCCACAGTGATGTTTGTTGCACCCTCTAGAAATGCTGGCCCCGGTACTGCATTCCTCTCTACCCAACCTCAGTTAAACAAATGCATGCCTGGATCCACCCTACTTAGATTTATAATCCAGCAGGGCTCTGATATCCAAGTATCTGATAAGAAGTAATATATTTAATATAAACAGTGAAGTCTTGATAAAAACAGAAATCCTAGGAAGGGCAAAATCTAAATTGCTCCTGTTGCCACAGCTTTGGCAATATCTAAAGGACAACTCTGATAAATAGGAAGACATTGACTCAAAAGAGAAACAAGCCACAACATTTTCTTTTATGTTTTCTTCTTTCTCCTGGAGAAAACAGACTCTACATTCTCACCAATTATGATCTTATCCTAAATTTACCATTAAAGGGTGCATCTGATGATGTCAGCCCCGCATCATTGTTTGATGTTATTGACTTTGTTGATGCCACCAAAGTGTCAGTGATTCTCAAACTTTTAAGTAGATATCAAGACCATATGCATCTTGAGCACAGAGTTCAAAGACATATTTAAGGATAAAACTGAGTAGTTTATGTCCATTTAAAAATTGCTTGTTTCTATAGAGACAGCTTCCTAGGTGGCTCAGACTGACACCATGTGGATAACTGAAAGATGTGACTAAACAATTAAACTTGCGAACAAATACTCAAAATCTCTATCTGAAGGGGGAAATGAACTATCTGTACTCTTCTGAACCTATGAATGGCTTCCCTACATAGTTTATCATGGATTTGAAATAACTTCTGGAAAGCAAAAAATATACACATATAAGATACTGTACATGGGGATTTATTGGAATAAATTGCATGACATCATTCTTTGAGATAATCTTTGAACACCCTGGGAGAGGAGAGGGGGAAGTGAAAACGCCCCACCTGGGGGAAACTGCAAATTAGACAAAAGGCACCACTCAGAGTTTCAATTATGCTTTCAGCGCTTTTCCACTCAAAATGTCCCCTGGGCTTAATGCAAATGTCACAAAAAGACAAACTTCAGCTGGGAGACAAAACCACAATTGAAACGGGAAGTTTGACATGTGAATTAAGGGGCTTAATCTTCCCAACCTTGATTTTATGCTTTTCCATTTCTTCCTTTTGAAGGTGGTTCTTGGGGATGAAAATCCAAAAGGCATAGATTTCTTACCATCTAAAAATGTATAAGGGAGCAAATTAAGCTGTGTTATGATCCCAGAAAAAATGAAATGCAGATGGATTTAAACTTCTCTGCCAAATATAGAACAGTCCTGCTCGCAGAGCTAGGTATGAACTAATATATGAATTTTGTGCTATTCTTGTAAGTGTGCTTGGGCCAATCTATGATTTATACACTCACATCTTATATGGGTAAATTGTCCTACAGTTTACATGCATTTGTAGAGGCTTTGCAAATTGGTCTGCACATAAGTTGTGGGGCCCTTTCAGAGTTGATGGTCAGATTCCACTTGTACATGTGTGCAAGGATGCGTATGAATCAGAATTACAGGTTCTGAATCAGTCATCCTGGAAGTTGTAGCCCTCCCACAGACAGATACGCACAGATCCACTTCCAGGATCTTTATATGCACACACAGAAGAGAAGGACTTTCAGTGATGTGCTAGTCATAGAAAAAGTTTCGAGTTGTAGCATTTGCTGATTTCTGTGGTTTAAATGCTCTACACATTGTTTATTTCAAGGTACCAATGTACCTTCAATTGGCTTGCAACTTTTCTAACATTTTTACCAGCTCTCAGAAGTACCTATACTAGCTGTCTCCAGCACATGACAGAGACTAGGCACTGCTCCAGTGCAGCACAATGTAGATTGTCTGTTCTACCTGAGATGGAGAGACTCAGCTATCCTGGTATTCCTTGCCTACTTAGAAAAACAGAATTCTGGCTGGGCATGGTGGCTCACGCCTGTAATCCCAGCACTTTGGGAGGCTGAGACGGGCGGATCACAAGGTCAGGAGATCGGGACCATCCTGGATAACACGGTGAAACCCCATGTCTACTAAAAATACAAAAAATTAGCCGGGCGACCTGGCGGGCGCCTGTAGTCCCAGCTACTTTGGAGGCTGAGGCAGGAGAAAGGCGTGAACCCAGGAGGCCTAGCTTGCAGTGAGCCGAGATCGTGCCAACGCATTCCAGCCTGGGCGTCTGAGCAAGACTCCGTCTCAGAAAACAAACAAACAAACAAACAAACAAACAAACAAACAAACAAACAATTCAATTCTTCCTCAGCATGAAGGGCCTGCATATTGGTTAATCTGCAAAGTCTTTGCTGGGGCATGGCAAACAACGTCTTTCTGACAACTAAAGTATCATTTAATTCAGAAACATCAGACAGACTCCAGGATACAGACCATCACTTAATTATTTTTCATATCCCTCAGTATGCCACTGGCATCCAGAGGCACCAGCTTCCTTTTAAAGCACTCACAGGGTTTAGTCCAGAGACTCTTTGGACTGGCCCAAATGAAAGAAACAGGAAGCATTTCCTTTGATTTTCCTGAACACTCTCATTTCTCCAGCATTCTAGTCACTCAAGCCTTCATTAACATACGTTCAATTCCGCCCAGAGTCAGATTCACGAGTGAATCAGTAAGCACACCCTACAGCCTTCATTCTTTTTTTTTTTTTTTTTTTACATTTAAAAAATTTTAATAAGAACATACAACATGAGATATACCCTTTTAACAAATTTTAAGTGTACAATACAGTATTGTTAGCTATACCCATGATGTTGTACAGCAAATCCCTAAAACTTACTCATCTTTTGTAACTGAAACTTTGGATGCAGCTGGAAACCATCATTCTTAGCCTTCATTCTTTTTACTCTTCTGGTTCCTGAACATACGTATTGGGCTTCTGTGTTCCATGTTTGGCCTAGAGTCAGCACTGACATTGCAGAGCTTCTGTAAGGTTCTGGGAGTATTCTAACCACGACTGATTAACCCAGGAGTGAATTTCGCCTCCAAAGGCTTTATAGAATTTGATAAGTGCAGAACAAACAAAAAACAGTCTTAATTCCATTCCATGCATCAGTTCCAACTTTGATAAAATGGAGTTTCAATTCTATCGTGTCAGCAGAAGATATCGTAATGAATGATACAGTCAAACGATCTTCAGCAGAAACCTATTTTTGCCATGTAACCCTGAAGGGCTTCCTCTTGGTAAAAGACAGAGGCCACATCTGCTTTTAGGGGATTTTTCTCCACCTACCATTAAAAACTGAGCTGTTAGCTTTGAATTCAGTTTCTTTCTTTCTTTTTTTTTTTTTTTGTCAGTCTTACGTTTTCCTCTTGCCATGGATTCCTTAAAACGTGGCAGGTTGTTTCCTGATAGAATGCTATGCGTCATCTATCCCACGGTGGTTATAATCACTACGAATTTGTATTTCCAGTTGGAATTACTTTAAATATAGCATAGTGCCTGACAGTACATACTCAACCCTGTTTGTTGAATGAATAAATAGCAGAACTGCAACTTGGCAGCTAAGCAGATTTGAAACTCGCCAAACAAAACTAAGAATGATGGCACAAACTGAAGTGAAGATTTGGGTAAGTTGATTTGAAAATCACCCGTTCAGCGAAACAAAAATCATGGATTCAGCAACTTTGAGAATCGCCAAGTCTCGGATTTACAGAGATCCCTTCTTGGTATTTTATTTTCATGACTGTCACACGTCTCTGACAAGGCCCTTAGTTTTTAATGCTTATAGAAATTATGTGTATACGTCTCTCTCTTAATGTGCATCTCTAGGGCAAATTAATGTGAAGAGAGATTTACTCCACTCTAACTTTAAGGGTGTTTGGCCTTGCAGTTGGAGTTGTCTAGGGACATGTGGTAAAATGTCCTGGCTAAGCCTAAATTGGGATTCAGAGCCTGATTGTGTTCTGATGCCTTGAGAGTCTTGTGATGTCCCAGTTACCTCTCCATTGCAAGAGCAGATACACCTGGGGAGGGAGGGGGACTCTGAAGAGGCCCACTTCTGCATGAGCACCTAGAGAGAGAGGCAGAAGCAGAAGAAAGAGAGGAACATAGTACTGGTTTCCTAGTCCAGCCCCATGGATCCACAGTCCAGAGAAAAGAAAGCTACATACACAACGCAAAGATTCACAAACCACAGACAACTTAGGTATTTTCAACCACTGTTATTTTGCTTCCTAAGAGCAAACTGTTATGCTGAGCAGCAGTGTGGCCCCATTTTTGAGTGGAGTACAGCTGGGCTTTGTTCTGGTAGAGAGAAGACTAGAGCAGTCATAGGTTCTGTTGTCACCTTAAGGGGTACATGGCTTTGGGGATGCTGGAGATGGACTTTGCCCATAGAAGGCAGTGGGGAGGCCCTTCCTCCAAGAGTTTCCCTGGAATGTTAATCATTAAAGAGGCTAGAAGGAGAGGACATGGAAGAAGAATTTGTGAATTCATGTGACAGATGCCCTGAGGTCTTCCAGAAATAACCAGAATAAAAGGCCAGGAAGGAGAGTATGTTGAGGTCCTACAGCTATGCAGGTGTGGGGCTACAAGTCAGAACATTGCAAATATTCATATTTGCATGACCTCATATTGGTCCAAATATGGTCATATGCCACATAGCAATGTTTTGGTCAACAGAGGAACAAATATATGATAGCAACCCCGTAAGATGATAACAGAGCTGAAAAAGTCCTATTGCCTAGTGACATAGCTTTCATAATATTGGAGTATAGTGCATTACTCATGTGTTTGCAGTGATGTTGGTATAAACAAACCTACTGTACTTCCAGTCATAAAAGTCAAGCTCATACAATTATGTGCCATACATAATATTTGATAATGATAATAAACAACTATACTACTGGTTTATATATTTACTGTACTATTGTTTTTATTATTTTATTTTTATTTTTATTTATTTAAGTTTTTTTAGAGTGTACTTCTCCTTCTGCCCATTAAGAAAAGGTTTACTGGCCAGGCGTGGTGGCTCATGCCTGTAATCCCAGCACTTTGGGAGGCCCAGGTAGGCAGATCACTTGAGCCCAGGAGTTTGAGACCGTACTCGGCAACATGGCAAGACCCCATATCTACAAAACACACAAAAATTAGCTGGGTGGGGTGGCTGGTGCCTGTGGTCCCAGCTAACTGGGAGGCTGGGGCAGGAGGATCACTTGAGCCCAGGAGGCAGAGGTTATAGTGAGCTGAGATCGTGCCACTGCATTCTATCCTGGGTGACAGAGCGAGACCCTGTCTCAAAAAAAAATAAAAGAAAAAAAAGTTAACTGTAAAATAGCCTCAGGCAGGTCCTTCGGGAGGTATCCAGAAGAAGGCATTGATATCACAGGAGATGACAGCTTCATGCATGTTATAACCCCTAAAGACCTTTCAGTGGGACAAAATATGGAGGTAGAAGACAGTGATACTCATGATCCTGACCCTGAGTGGGCCTAGGCAAATGTATGTGTTCGTGTCTTAGCTTTTAACAAAGAAGTTCAACCAGTGAAAAAGAGAAAACATTTTAAAATAGAAAAGCTTATAAAATAAGGATATAAAGAAAATATTTCCTATAGCTGTACAATGTTTGTGTTATAAGCTAAGCATTAACACAACTGTCAAAATGATAAAAAATTTAAAGTTTATAAAGTAAAAAAGTTACAGTAAGCTAAAGTTAATATGATTGAAGAAAGAAACCTTTTTTATAAACTTAGTATAGCCTAAATGTGCAGTGTTTATGAAGTCTATAGTAGTGTACAGTAACGTCCTCGGCCTTCATATTCACTCACCACTCACTCATTGACCCACTCAGAGCATCTTCCAATCCTGCCATCTCCATGCATAGTAAGCGCCCTATACAGGTGTGCCAATTTTATCTTTTATACTATACTTTTATTGTACCTTTTCTGTGTTTAGATATGTTTAGAGACACAAACACTTGCCGTTGTGTTACAATTGCCTATAGCATTCAGTACAGCACCATGCTATACAGGTTAGTAGCCAAGGAGCCATAGGTTATAACACATCACCTAGGTGTGTAATAGGCTATACCTTCCAGGTTTGTGTAAGTCTACTCTGTGATGTTCAAACAATGATTAAATTACCCGATGGTGCATTCTCAGAGCATATCACTATGGTTAAACAATGCATGACCGTACTGGAGGGGCCTAAAGCAATTCAGGTTACCATTTGGAAGATCTAGTTCCTTCTGGATGAAATAATGTGCTTGTCACTGGATACTTTCAAGTGGAACCTAGATGACTTCATCAGGAATATTGTGGAAGCAGTTCCAGCATTGAATGATGTCTCTTACAATTGGGAAATTCTGTTATTCTAAAGCTCAATATATTCATCCATTAACCCATTAAAAACATCATTTGTTCACTTACGATGTACAAGACAGTAGGCAGTAAGGGATAAATGTCAACTAAAGATGAATGTGGCATAGCACCTATCTTCATGAGACTTAGAGTCTAGAAGCTTAGACCCCATAATTATTGACAGGGCTGTCACGTTGAAGGGTCAGTGTTCCATTTCACTTCAATCTTCATAATCCGATATTTCAAGCATTTTACAGAAGGCAAAATGAGATAAGCTGGGAGACACAGAACCACCCATAGTGCAAAGGTTTACTCATAGAACTGGGGTTTGAGCTCAGGTTCACCATACTCCAAAGGCCAGGCTTTTCACTGCCCCATCCTATTTCTTCCAATTACTGTGTTTTTAAAAAATCCAAAAATTACTGAGTGAAAAAGAAGAGATTTTTTTCACATAAAATTTACCAAACTGTTTTTTGCTGGGCTTGTTTCCCAACCTACTTGATCCACAAAAATGGATAAATTGACCACTGCATATCAAAACTTTGTAAAACATTAAGCTTTGGTTTATGACCCAGCTGAGGTTGCCAGCAGGACATCATTTATGCGAGTTCTGCACTCGTCCAGCTGGTATAAATGGCTGTGACATCAAAGCGTGTTGGTTCATATGAACACACCTTGGGGATTACATGAATTGTTTCCCTATATATTCAAGTCACTCTACAAAACGCTAATAATGCTAACAGTACAAAGCCCTAATAGCATTTCATGTTTGACATCTATCATATATAATACCTACCATTTATGAAGCATTTTCTATATGTCAGTCACTGGACTAAATACCTGATAAACATTATTTCTTTCAATTCTCCAACAGTATCATGAAGGTAGGGAAGAAAATCTGAAGCTCAGAGAGATTAAGAAAATTTCTTAAGGTCACATATCTGTAAGTAGGAAAGCTGGATTGCTTTTTACAAGTAATCTAGAATCCAGTTCCAGGTCCTTGAGAAAGGGAATGGATTCCTTCAAATGATGGGATCTAAAGTCAATGTTCGAAGTTATTCTACAGCCTAGCAGCACAGGACTTAACGGGGAGTCAAACAGTCTGTGTCTAGAGCTAAAAAGGTGTCAAAATGGAATTGAGTACAATCTTGAAGTCAGTAATTAAATCCACCAGCAGAAATCCAGAGAGCAGATGCCAGAAGACCCTGTGGGTCAAAGCTTAGGAAACACTCAAGCTCTGATGAGGGTCAAGGAAAATGAATGAATGGGGTCCAGGCAAATCCTTATGCACCCATCAAAGATAGTCAAGAACACCTAAATGTAGTCAAGAGCTGTTACTAGTATACTTTCTTTAATGGCTGGGGAAACATAAGTTTGAAATTTGCTATCATTGATCTGTCTATAACTTTTATCAAAGAACTCTTGAGATTTGAAGTTCCTGTGGATCAACACCTGCTATTCCACTACAAAGTCATCACACACCCCTAGGTCGCATCAAGTAAAACACCACGGAGGAGAAAAGAATAGCACAGAAGTTTGATCCATGGACTTCAGAATGTCAAATTTGGTTTTCATAAATGTCATAAATGATGGGTAGCTAGTATGTGGATGAGCATCCTTCGTACAAAAAAAAAAAAAAATCCAGAAGCATTTTAAACACCCCATCCTTCACTCCTTGTGGATATCTAAAATGCTTCTAAGCAGAGATGGCCTCGTGCTACCTGGATTCCAGAACAGGGTCTAGAAATGTTTCTAGATGGCAGGGTAGTGTTTAGGGGCTCAAGAACATCATCTAAGGCAACAATGGGTCTCCTTCTTAAAGGGAATGCACAAGGCTTTGACAAGGTTGGTGGCTTGATAATAACCAGCAGGGATGCCAATCAAACTGCAACAGACTGCAGAAGGCCAACTTCTACACCTTGAAAATCTTTTCCTGACCTAATCTGCCCTTTGGTAATCTGGAAGATCCTTGAGGGCAAGAGCTTCCTACAGTTTTATCTCCATATCTCTGGCTAGGCTTGGCGCTAGCCCTAGAACAGAGTTGGCAATAAAAAAAACATTAGCAGACTCTTTTCGGTTGTAACCAATTAATTCATTTACCTCCTCCCTAATTACAGTGTGTGAGATACTCATCAGCTGTGATTACAAATTGGTTCTGTCTAGTTGACAAGACTTTATCAGGAAATTAAAAGACAATGATTTGGCTTACAATACATGAAGCACAATTAATTCTTGTGTGCATATGTGGGTTTTCTGGTGTAAGCAAGAAAATAATCAGCCCTATAGGTCATGCCTATTCATCCTCCAGTGGCCAAGTGATTTTTATTACATCCCTTATGCCATATGGCATCATCTCTAGTTCCAGTCTCGCGGGAATGAAGGAGGATGCCTGCCAAGAGTGTCTTGTCACTTGTTAAAGGTATCTCATTTTTCTGTGATTTCTCCACTTGACAACAATGGCCCTCACATATTTCCTTAAGAAGTAAAAGCCAGTGCAGCAGAAGGCTTTTGTGCTGCTTTCCATCCTACTTGAATTATCATGGGAAGTGCACAAGCCAAATGTAAATCATAGCTTTCCATCAAAAGTGGCAACTTTCACAATTGAAGAATTCTTACATGGGATCTCAAGTACATTACTGTGATTATAGACAGCCCCATGTGTTTGGAAATGTTCTTTTTGCACATACCCACAGCAAGTCTAGGGTTCCTGAGATTTATTGCTCGTGCTTTTTCTTTATATATATATATATATATATAAATACATATATATGCTGCAAGCTGAAGCATATGGTCCCCACAACTGTGATATTTACGATAATGAATCACAGATGTTGAAATGGATGTAATCTGAAAACACTTAAATGCTAAGATGCTGGAATCTTCCTGCAAACATTACAAAGTGAGGACCTTTGGATTATGTTGATTTTCAGATACTATCACTAGGAATACTACTTTACATATGCTGGGAAGATATCAGGCAGAAAAGAATGACACTTTTTTTTTTTTTTTCTCTTTTTAGCAATACGGTTTTCAAAATAACCAAGGAACTTCAAGAGTAGAGATTTGGTTATTCTATTGATCAGTGAAATGCAGCGCCCTTTAGAATTAAGGGTGAGATTTCTTAGTGGTAAATAGGTACACATCCTTTAACTCATATTATTTAATAGTCATTTTAAAATACAAAAATAACTAAAAATGGAATCAACTGGAGTGAAATGGGAAATGCAGCCTGTTACCATCTCAACAAGTCCCAGCTTCCCCCATTAGCCACACATTTTGATTATTAAATTATTCTACCAAATTTTCAAACTATATATATACTTAAACACCTCAGTAGGTAGGTTTTCTCTTAATAGCTATTAAATACTGTTTACATCAGTTTATATAGATTGCTTTTTTATGACTGCATATTATCTCTTAGTATGGATCTGCTCTCATTAAAGCAGCTCTTATTGCTGAACGCTGAGGTTTTCTCTGTTGCATTAATTACCAGCTGCGTAGTAGTAAATGTAAATATCTTTTTTTTTTTTTAGACGGAGTCTCCCTCTGTTGCCCAAGATGGAGTGCAGTGGTGCAATCTCGGCTCACTGCAACCTCTGCCTCCCGGGTTCAAGTGATTTTCCTTCCTCAGCCTCCCAAGTAGCTGGAATTACAGGAATGGGCCACCACTTGGTTACTTTATTTTTAGTAGACACAGGGTTTCACCATGTTGTCCAGGCTGGTCTTGAACTCCTGACCACAAGTGATCCATCCGTCTCGGCCTCTCAAAGTGCTGAGATTACAGGCATGAGCCACCATACCCGGCCATAAATATCTTTATACCTGCCTTTTGTACATACATTTAAGTAGTTCAGAGCCATTCTGAAAGTGCTGATTCAAATGAAACGTCAGTTAAAATTTAGTTAGATGCTAACTAATTTAAGGTTTTTTTTTTTTTTTTAATCGATTTGGGCTCTACTCTCAGAGTTGTCTCCTCACACTAACGATTGATAATGTAATGTTTATTTTTGTTGGCCAATTTGATGGTTGGAAGAGAGTGTGGTATTAGTTTGAAGATTTTTCAATGAATAGGGAGGTTAGACATTGTTTTATAATATTGGCATTTTCTATTTCCTTTGTGTGTGTGTGTGAATCACCTGATCCGTCAGAATACTCAGGAGTTCAAATTGTCATTACTTGTTCTTTTTGCTTTTTTCCTTATCAGACTCTGAACTTCTTGAAGGAAGAAAGTGTCTTCTTTGCCATTTTATCTCCAATACTTAGCAAAGGCCTATTATCTGTGTTTTATTGAATGAAGACGTGTTATATAGATGAGGCTGATGTTTCTTTCTGTTATCACACAGCTGCTTACCAGAGTCCCGATTTCCAAGAGGAAATTCAGGGCAAACCCTCCTATCTTTTGGATTCCTCCCTATGTTGTGTCTCTCTTGCTAGAGTAAAACCTCTATGCTTGCAGGGACCGGGCCATCCCAGCAACCTTTGCATCTCTCACACTAGCACAGAGCTTGACAAACAGTAGCCACTCAGTAGATAGTTTCTAAATGAATCAGACTTTTATGATCTGTCAGATTGTGTCTATGTCAGGTACCACACTGACATCTAACTCTGGGGGACAGGCAAGTTATTGACTTTCCGCTTTTCTGTTCATCTGCTTTTCTTCAGTGAGAGGGACAGGAGAAGAGGATTTATCTGGAGTCTTCCTGAGGTTCTTAATCCCACTTTTGAGGATTGGGGTTTGAGCTGTGTACAGATCATGTGAAAGGAAAATACGATTATGACATTAAAGCGTGGGCTTCATGGCTTGCTTGGTTTGTTTATGGCAGCTGCGTAAAGAAGGCTGCACTGCTAACTTACAGGAGTGGGCCTGAGATGCTGAATCCAGGAGCTGAACTCATATTCATAAAGGACAACACAAAGTTGTGAAGTCAGGGCTCCAAACCAGGAGTCGGGAATCTACAACCTGCGTGTCAAATCTGGCCCACTACTGTTTTTGTAAATAAAGTTTTATTGGAATACAGCCACACTATTCACTTACATGTCTACGGCTGCTTTTGCACTGCAACAGCAGAGCTGGACAGTTGCAACTGAATATCTGGCTCATAAGCCTTAAATATTTACTTTCTAATCCTTTTCAAAATAAGTTTGTTGATCACTGCTGTAGGCCAAGGTCATATTTTTTCATATATTTTGCAAGACATCTACTCTAAGCCATCTAAGTGCTCAGGCCAGTAAACTCATCCACAGTGTATTCAGCACCATCAGTTCCATGAGTAACTGCAGAGACAATCAGCGGAGTGGGGAAAATGATTCACAAACACCTGGATGTTATCTCTATGTATGCGTATTGTAATGCCTTTAATTTTTTTAAATACAATCTGCTGGGAGATATTTTCCATTTAAAATAAATTCTCAAGAGGCTTAACTTTTTAAATACACTTAAAAAATCCATTATCTGCAGTCTTTAAATACATGGACAAGCACTCAGAGAAAATAAATATACTCTCAAGTGCCAAATGGAATTGTATCTATATTTTTGGTATCAAAAGCAATAATTTAATTTAGAACCAAACAATTAGCTGGGAATCATGCTTAGATCAAGTTCGGGTGCAAAGCTGTTTCTCTTCAAGGTCTGTTTCCCACACTTAAAGTGATCTGTGATCTTTGAATGTGATGTGTCACACACACACACACACACACACACACACACACGTACATATTTTTTTTCCTTGTACAGAATCTGTCATTATTTCCCCCCAAATAACTAAGATGTCTAATTTTTCTGCATTGTGTAAGTGAAACCATTTGAAAATTTAGCCTCTTGGAAAATGAGATGGGAATTACATAGCCCAAAGGTGGTAGGAAAATCGTGATTTTATTTTATATTTTCCTTTGACCGGGGCTTAGTTCATTAGCAGAAAGCAAATCACTATTTCTTTGAGCAAAGGGGCAATAAAAGGAAAGAAACCAAACAACCCTCAAATTGTCTTAACATCTCTCCAAATTTAGATCCTATATTTGGAAAACTGAAAAGAGATAGTCACTGTGTATTTTAAGTACTTAAAAATCCAATGAACTCAGAAAAAATATTGCATTTAATCTATAACACATATTTCATCTGTAATTTTATAAGTTATTCTTGGATGGTTTTCTGAATTCCTAAAGTTTTTAAGCCTGTATATCACCAGTGAATTCCTCTTTCTACTTTCAAATGGTCCTGGGTAACAAAGACTTAGTCCTGGTCTGGGGAAAGCGCATAAAATTAAAATCTAGTGATCTGATCACAACAAGAGTGGGTGAGAAATAAAAGGAGAATGAGGCAGCATTGCTTACTCTTTCATTAATAACAACTTTGAAAACATTAATAATAGCTGTAATGAATGAAACAGTTGTGCAACCCCAACTCTCCTCTAAGAAAGAAAGGTAGATCCAGCGGAGAGCAAGACCCTTTGTTTTGCTGAGCACGTGCTGGGTTTTGGTGTAGAAGTTTGGGAGAGTAAAATAGTGATTGCTGAAGAGCATTGGATAATGAAAGCTTAACTGGGAGTAGAAGAAGAAGGGAAGAAAGGAAAGGGCTGGAAAGATGGTAGAAGATCACACATGTGTCCCCTGGCCCGAACTCTCAGTGGCATTCACCTTGCTCAGTGATACGTGTATGCGTGCGCGCGCGCATGTTTCTTGTGCAATCTGGTACAGGAGCCACGTTTTACTGCCTGGTTGACTCAGACAGGGAAAGAGACAGCCTTTCAGGCACAGGACCCAGAAGCAAGATGGGTCATGACGGCACAGACCCCTGGGGATTGGCGTATGTGAGAGGAAGGGCTTTGGATTTGCACTACTTGTAGAAGTTGAGGGCTCACCTTCTTTCAGACTAATTCCCTGGGGGTTGAATGTGCTTATGAGCTCTGGTTTATATTTAATATTTATTCAGCTGTTTCCATGAGCTGAGCAGTGTGCTAAGACCTTGCATGTATGACCTCATCATTTTAGGAGCTTTTTACAACTCTGTGTGATATTACTATTATTTCTCCATTTAATAGAGGGAGAAACTGAGCCTACAGTGAAGCTGTGTGGTAGATGTAGGAAAACCTAGTCTCCAAAACAATCTGCTTGGCTTCGAAGCTCACACCCCTTACTACTTTGTTCTGCTGTCTCGAACTCAGTAAATTGAGCCCCAAAGACTGTGCTGTGTTCCATGTGCATAAAATAGAAGAAAGGTTCCACACCATCTTTAATAATCATGAGTCTGGCCAGTGAGCAAGGCATTTAAAATTAGGCGACAATGTTGCATGTTCTACACACTAGAAGTGTGAACTAAGTGCTCTGGAAAGAAAAGAAGGCGCCATCTGGTTTGAGCTTGAGCCACAAAATGCTAAGAAATTACATTTCAGTTTCACCTTAAAGAATGGGGAGAACCAAAGAGCTGTCTCCTACAACCAAATACATGTAAGCTCCACTACTGGTAAATGACATTAAATATGAACTAGTAGATGTCCCCGCAGGATGTGTCTAATCATAAGTTCACAAACCCACCACTGATTCCTTTTTTTAAAAAAAAATAAGTATTTCTTTTGATTGAGCAGGGCTCTGGGTAACAACCACTAGGGACTTCATCAGCCCCGTGTGTAGCAGATTCACCCACAAGGAGGTATTTCTGAAAATACTCTGAACAACTACAAAGTGCAACATAAATTTCAAAGTGAAAAGGAAAAAAAATAGGCAGGAGAAATAAAATGTGCGTGTGTGAATGAGTGGGGTTCCTCTTGATTAAATTCTGAAAAGGAGATAAATTAGGAGAAAATGAGAGCACAACATTACCTATGGTTTATACTCTTGAATTCAAACAAGCAAAGGGGCCAACAAACCCTACATTTCCATTTCTGACCGTCGTGCATCTTTGTAATTCAAGCTTTCTCTTACAGTTAATGCAGGTGGGAAGGGTATTGACTGATCATTGAAAATAGTATTAACCTCTCTGACCTCCAATTTGTTCTTGCAAAAATGATGAGACTGGCGCAGACCAAGGATTCTCAAAGTGCGGTGCCAGGATCAGCAGCATGAGCAACCTCATGAGCTTGTTAGAAATGCAGATTGTTGGCCCCCACCTGAGCCCTTCTTTGTTTTTTGTTGTTGCTGGTGGTGTTTTTGTTTTTGTTTTTGAGACAGAGTTTTGCTCTTGTTGCTCAGACTGGAGTGCAGTGGTGTGATCTCAGCTCACTGCAACCTCCGCCTGCTAGGTTCAAGCGATTCTCCTGCCTCAGTCTCCTGAGTAGCTGGGATTACAGGCGTGTGCCACCACGCCCGGCTAATTTTTTGTATTTTTAGTAGAGATGGGGAATCAGAGTTCAGATTTGATTCTGGATAAAACTTGAAGAGTTATATAATCTTGGACAAGCTAATTGACATTTTGAACCATAGGTTCCTCATCTGTGAAATGGGTTTCATGTTAACATATATAATTCTCAGATTATAGTGAAGATTACATGAGACAGCATTCATAGATCACCTGTCACGGTGCCTAGCACAGAGTAAAGTGTCAATGAATACACCATTGCTACGATCAGAATTTAAGTCATCAAGCTGGGCGCGGTGGCTCACGCCTGTAATCCCAGCAGTTTGGGAGGCCAAGGCAGGTGGATCACCTGAGGTTGAAAGTTCGAGAACAGCCTGACCAACAAGAAGAAACCCAGTCTCTACTAAAAATACAAAAAATTAGCTGGGGTGGTGGCACATGCCTGTAATCCCAGCTACTCGGGAGGCTGAGGCAAGAGAATCGCTTGAACCTGGAAGGCAGAGGTGGTGGTGAGCCGAGATCGTGCCATTGCACTCCCGCCTGGGCAACAAGAGTGAAACTGTCTCAAAAAAAAAAAAAAAAAAAGAATTTAAATCATTCAAGACTGGGAATTTTGAAGAAAAATGAAATATGCAAAATTTTCATGGCAAATTACATTGTTCCTTACTTTAGTGAATTTCAAGAAATGGAGTTATTCTATTCTAAACCATCCAAATATCTTACTCGGATGAAACCAGTTTCTGAAAATAAAATTGCCACGATTTTGCAAAGAACAAGTTTTTAAACATCAGTAAAGGCTCCTGGCTCCCTTCAAACTCTGCTGGAGTTACAGCTCATTTCATCATTATTTGCTTCTTTAGACGCTATCAGAGGCAAACCAGGGGTTACAAAAGTGAATAATCCTCATTGGGATATGGGCTGTCGACAAGGAGCAAATGGCACCACCAAGAATGGTGTTATCAAGGCTGCACTGAGCAGTCAAGCGCTTGGCTAGTCTTTTTTAAGTCACCCCATCGTCCTCAGGCTTAGCCTTTGATTTGTCCCTGAAAGGCAGGCTTTGGCAATTTTTATAGAGGAGCTATTCTGGGGGACAGTAAGTTGTGTTAGTCAAAACTGTTCAAGAGACATACCTGAACTTTTTTTTCTGATGCACCTGGGAGAAAGCCTCTTGGATCAAAATTGTTTTCCTCTCTGTATTAACGAAAGGTTGTATCATCACTGGGGTCTAAAAGCATACACCCAACGTGGCAATAAGCCATTGGTCATTTACTATTGCGTTAAGGTCTTTTTTGTTTCTCTATTAGAGTGATGTGATTGAGACTTGCAAATGCTCCCACTGAGCTGCCAGTAGATGAAAATTACCAGAAAGTTTTGAGTTAAAGGAGAGCTGAGCCCAGTATTGTGCAACTGAAGCACAAGCTATCTTAAGCTACCGACCTTAAGGACACAAAATGTAACGCTGACTCTGAACTGAGTACATTTCAAAAAAAAATTTAAATTATATTGTCAATTACATATTAAGGACTTCTGCCACATTAAAAACAACTGAACAAAACCAACCAACTAAAAAACCAAACACCAGTGCTAGGACAAGAATGTTCTGAATAATACAACAGAAGTCATACTTTAATCTTCTAATGTCTGCTATCTGATTTACCCATTATCAGTGAAGATGACTGTACAAGCTTACATAATTTCTGCCAGGCCT
Organism: Piliocolobus tephrosceles; assembly: GCF_002776525.5. Lineage (NCBI taxonomy): Eukaryota > Metazoa > Chordata > Mammalia > Primates > Cercopithecidae > Piliocolobus > Piliocolobus tephrosceles. The sequence continues at coordinate 67,712,554 of NC_045450.1, read as the reverse complement.
CTTAAATCCTCTGCCAGGAATTGTTTTTAATAACTGAGCTCACCACAAACATTTTCACAGGAGCAAATCAAAACAAAACAAAGCAAAAGAAACAAAAGCCTAGCTCTCTTGTTGGAGTCAGAGAACCAATTAGGGTACTTCTGGTGAGAAGGCATGCATGAGCTGTGATGAGAATTTGATGCTGTTTCTGAAACAAGCTATAATGGTGAGACAACTCCCATTTACCTGGGAGGGAGAGAAGATGAACACACAAATAATTGGAGAATTTCCTTTGCCCCTCACAACTGGAAAACACTGTTCAAAGCTCTACACAGAAATTGGGCATCTGAAGGCCTGAGGTTGTTGGTGGGAGTGGCCCAGCTCAGTGGTGGTGGCGGCAGGGCACTGAGTCATGGGGGTACCAGGCCTGCAGCTAAGCGTACCTTGGTACTTTAGTATGCCCACAGGTTACAGAATGTAGGGAAGTGGAAAGAGATGAGAATGAAAAGGGAGAAAGAGTGAGGAGGGGCTGGGGCCTGGAGTTCCTATGCTTTGGTAGAAAAATTCCCTCTTTTCCAAACTTAATCTTTAAGTGGAGACAGTGAAATAATCATCCAAAATCCAGCCGTGTCCAGCTGTGAAGGGTAGAGCCACTGGTTAGGGCCCTGGCAGAAACTCTGTCTTCTTGTAATAATGGAATCTCATCTCCTACCCTCTGGGTTTTATTCAGGTACCTGGCTACTTAGCTAGAAACTACACTTCCCAGACTCTATTGCAGCTGGCCATGGCCATGTGACTCAGTTCTGCTCAATGGGGAACGAAAGGAAGTAGTAGGAGAAACTTCTAGTCAATATCCTTTAAAAGGAAGACGCTCTTCTCCTGTTCCTCCCTGTCTGTTTCCTAAAGCCTAGCTATGGTGCAGGACGTAGGAAAGAGGACACCACCCTGGGGATGACAAGCGCCATCTGTCCAATGCTACTTGGAGTCACAAAGCTGCTGTAACTTGCTGGAGATGTAATGTGAGATGATAATCCACAGCCTTTTCAAAACATGGGTCCTTGGCTGGGCAGCACAGTAGCTCACTCCTGTAATCCCAGCACTTTGGGAGTCTGAGGTGGGCGGATCACTTGAGGTCAGGAGTTTGAGGCCAACCTGGCCAACACGGCGAAACACTATCTCTACTAAAGAGACAAAAAATTAGCTGTGGTGGTGGACACCTGTAGTCCCAGGTGCTTGGGAGGTTGAGGCACAAGAATTGCTCGAACGTGGGAGGCGCAGGTTGCAGTGAGCCAAGATCACACCAGTGCACTCCAGCCTGGGTGACAGAATGTGACTCAGTCTTGAGAAAAAAAACAAAACAAAACTTAGGTCCTTGCATAACATTCAAAAGAAGAGCTACCTTACTGCTCTGGACTGGTTTATGAGGAAGAAGTATAATTCCATTTTGTTTCAGCTTGTGTTTTTGTAGCATTCTTTATTACAGCTGTTAGCCAGTAACCTAACTGGTTTGGATGCCCAGGTCTGAGCTGGCATAGTGTTTTGTGAATTCAGAGTTCTTCCTTTTGAGCCTCCAGAGCCTTTTGCCGCGTTCTATGACCCTTTCCTCCTGCTTTCTTATCTTTATCCCTGACTCCTACAAGACTGGCTGCAAGGGAACGCAGATACCCACGGGATGAGGAAGGGATTCAGCTGACCTGGGGCTGTAGGTTTCTGCTGGTAGACTCAGTGTTCTACAGTTGCATTCATTAACCCAAGAAAATTTCCTCATCAAATCAGAATTCCCTCTCATTGACTGAGAACAATTTTTTCCAAAGAGCATTTATTATCTACTTTAGTCTGACACATTCAATTGTCTTGATTCTCCTACCTCTTCCTTTGTTAATACAATGAGGAGGTACAGTATTTACATGAAGCAAATTCACTTAGGATCTTCCCCAAAACAAACTAAAGGAGAATATAAAAGAAGTGACAGGCATCATAGATATGTAAGCTCTCGTTTATACTGAATTATTTAGGGGATGGAGCATGCTTGTTAAGCCCTGTTCACATTTCTGTAACTGCTTCCATCAAACACTCTAAGGAACCTTTGAATGGAATAGTCACAGATGCCCAAGGGTAGCAGTAATCTTCTCTGTGATCTAATGCTATGTCAAGAGAGAGGTGAGGTTAGTTTTGGTTCCTCCACCTGTCTCTCCATTGCTGCTTTCTGTAACATTCCAGGACATGATATGCCGTGATCAACGTGAACTATTCAAGTCTGAGAGGTTTGCAATTGAGCTATACTTGCTTGCATAAGAAATAAAGCTCCTTCTTTGTTCTCTTTTCCTTGCTCAGTAGCTGCATCAATGATAAAATGTTACTAACCTGATTATATTTATTTATTCTCCCTATACAGCATTTTCCATATTGTCCCTATTTATGAGCCTGGATTTTTGAGATATAAAATTTAAAAAAAGCCCCACTTAAGCCAGTTAAAGAGATAAATTATCAGTGCTATGCTACCTGGAGTCATAAAGCTACTGAAACATTCTGAAGACACCATGAGAGACAGCAATCCACAGCCCTTGACCTTTTCCAAAGTACAGTCCTCTCACCGCCCAAGAGCAATTCTCAGCTCAAAATATATTTGCATTGGCCTCAGAGGCCAGCTGGGCTTATCAAGACTGTCATATGGGACTGAAAACACAGACAAATTACAAATGAGATAAATATTTACATAAGTCATTCCAGTGTTGGGGAAAGGACATTGGGGTTGGCATCAAATTTAGATTTCTATTCTAGTACTGCCATATATGAGTTGAGTCATGCTGGGCAAGTATTCAGTGTCTTCCTCTTCAAAGTGGAAATTTTATTACCTACCTCTCCAGGCTTTTGCAAGAATGTCGTAAAACAATATACTTGGTACATGCTCAACAGATAAGTGTTAAGTCAATGGATAAATATAAGTAAAAGCCCTACATAATCTGGTCTTCTCACCCTTTGCTGACTTATATCTTCTACAACACACTAGGCACACTCCAGTGTCACGGCCTTTGCGATTTCATTCCTTCCATCTAGACAGCTTTACCTCCACATACCTACACGGCACATTCCCTCACCTCCTCCCAGTCTCTGAATGCTCCTTTTCAGTAGCATCTTTCCTGACGATCACTCCACTCACAATCAAACCTCTTCCCCACTTGTTCTGCTTCGTTATTCTGTTACATTGATCACAACCCAACATTGAATACATTTTATTTGTTTATTGCCTGTCTGCACCAAGCTAGAATGAACACATCCCAAAGGCAGGGGTTTTTGTCCGTTTAGTCTATTGTACTAATCTCCTGTGGCTGCTATAACAAACCATATAAGCTTTGTGGCTTAAAACAACAGAAATTTTTCTTTAGCAGTTCTGGAAGCTGCAAAATCAAGATGTTGACAGGACGACACTTCCTCCATAGGTTCTAGGAGAGATTCCATCCCTTGCCTTTTTCACCTTCCTGTGGATCCAGGTGTTTCTTGGCTTGAGGCCACATCACTCCAAGAGTTGCCTTGAATTCATATGGCCTTCTCCACCTTCTGCTGTGTTGTTCCTCTGTGTGTCTCTTATTAGGACACATGTCATTGGTTTTAGGGCTCACCCAGATAATCCAGGCTCCTCTCATTATGAGATTCTTAACTACATCTTCAAAGACCCCTTTTTCCAAAGAAGGTCACAATCACAGGTTCCAGGGACAAGGATGTGGACATATGTTTTTGGGGCCGACATTCAACCCATCATATCCACTGTTGGATCTTCAGTGCCTAGAAGACAGCATGGCACATTGAGGTGCTCAGTTCACATTTGTGGAATAAATGAATGAGTCAAATACAAACAGTCCCTGGAATGTGGTTGGAACTTTTAAGGTGAGCTTCTTTTTTGTCTTCCCTTTTCCATCATGTGATATTCCTGAGGTGTACAGCTCTCCTGAGACAAATTTAATGAAACAGTAATTGTACATTCTGCCCATTTGGAAGGGCTTCCCATAGCTCCCCCAGTCAAAAGTGATCTTCTCCATCATGTGTCTCGAGCCTGGATCCCACCACCTGGACAGGACTCATTGACATGCACAAAACATCCTTTACATCAAATGTCCTCTGGGTCAGAGCCAATCATCCGTAGGTGTAAATGGCCACACAGAATTCCTTCTGACAAGAGAAGCAAAATGTGAGATTCACTTCTCAGAGTGGCACATCCATTAACATGGCTGCCAGATAATTCCTTAGAACTTTACTGATTTACATAAATACCTCCCAGTCAATTTCTCTTTTTTTAAATTAAAATGAAAGTGGCAGCTCCCTGGTAGAGGCCCTCGACACGGTCTGGCGGCTCCGTTTTCATGTGAGCAATGGCATTTTGAATACTGGCCCATTGGAGCAGGAAGAGATGAAAAAATATCCATTATCATTATTGGTCACTATTTGCTTGAACATGCTGAATAACCCTCACTTGAATGCACAATAAACTCATTTAACAGGTTGGAGGAATTCACACCAATGCAACACTCTTGTGCTAAGTGGCTCCAACAGAAGGCTAGAAAGGCATTCTCAATTGAAAGAATGACTTCAGAAGATGGAATTGCTAAGCAAACATAAGTTACTTGCCCCCTCTGTGCAGATTTCTTTTTTTTTTTTTTTTTTTTTTGTGTAGTTAGACGGAGTCTCGCTCTGTCGCTCAGGCTGGAGTTGGAGTGCAGTGGCCGGATCTCAGCTCACTGCAAGCTCCACCTCCTGGCTTCATGCCATTCTCCTGCCTCAGCTTCTTGAGTAGCTGGGACTACAGGCGCCCGCCACCTCACCTGGCTAGTTTTTTGTATTTTTTAGTAGAGACGGGGTTTCACCGTGTTAGCCAGGATGGTCTTGATCTCCTGACCTCGTGATCCACCCGTCTCGGCCTCCCAAAGTGCTGGGATTACAGGCTTGAGCCACCGCGCCCGGCCCTCTGTGCAGATTTCTATGCTATGTGGTCACCACAGGGTTTTCTTAGAATAAATATAAAGTCATCTTTTCCTTCCTTCTATGGTCTACTAGAAGATCATGACAATATTCTCACATAAACAGATTAAAAGCAGTTAAGTAGAGCAGTAAGAATTCACGAAGGAAGCTCTATGTGTTTTTCAGGAGAGAAGTGATACATCTGGATGGTAGTAAAATCAGTTGAGGTTTGGAAGGGGAAGCTGAGAGTGAAAGTGCTGAGGAAAAAGAGAAAAGCAAATCGTCATAGAACGAGTAAGCTGTCCCTCAAGTAATGTTCTGTCCTTAAGAGATAAACTCGGGGTTGGGTAACATGGCTCACACCTGTAATCCCAGCACTTTGGGAGCCCAAGGGGAGCGGATCACCTGAGGTCAGGAGCAAGACCAGCCTGGCCAACATGGTGAAACCCTGTCTCTACTAAAAATACACAAAATTAGCCAGGTGTGGTGATGGGCGCCTCTAATCCCAGCTACTCGTTTTATCATCATGCTTTATTTTTTACCAAGAGGACAGGTTGTCCAGAAAAAAAGTTACATGTCACTCTACAAAAACAGGACAAAACAGAACAAAATAGGAAAGTACTTCACCAAAGTGATATTCCCGTTTATTTATGGAAGTTGGAAATGCTTTTTTGCTATGTTCTTTCTTTCTCTTTTGTCAAAAGAGACAGCCTCGTGAGGCTGAGGCAAGACAATTGCTTGAACCTGGGGAGGTGGAGGTTGCAGCGAGCTGAGATCACACCTTGGCACTACAGTCTGGGTAACAAGAGCAAAACTCTGTCTCAAAAAAAAAAAAAAAGCTAAACTTGTGGATGTTCCTAGGGACAAAGCATTTACATAGAATTGCCCAACAGATGTAAAAATGACTGACATGTACCGAGCACTTACCAGGTACCAAATGCTCTGCAACATCCTCCACCCTGTATAGACCAGGATTTCTCAGTCACAACACTACTGACATTTTGGGCAGGATATTTTTTTTTGTTCTGCATGGATGTCTTAAGCATTGCAAGATGTTTAACAGCATCTCTGAATTCTACCAACAAGATGCCAGTAGCATCCCCCAGCTGTGACCACCAAAAATGTCATTAGACACTGCCAAATGCCCTCAGGGGGAGAAATTGTTCCTGGTTTAGAGCTACCGGTGCACACTCTTTTATCCCATCTGCTTCTTGAAGGACCGCAGAGGCAGTGTCATTAGCCTCATCTTATTGATGAGGAGATAGATATATGGAAACGTTAAATATGTGCTGGACGACAGCTGCTGGAGAGGGGTCCTTGCCCTTTGGAATATATAGTGCAAATTGTGTTTTTAAACATGTCATTTGCTTTCATACTTATACAGTTTTTATTGTACAGAAGCATTAAAATTTTATGTAGCCAATGATATCAATTTTCAGCTTATTTTAACTTTTGGTGACATGCTTAAACTGTGCCTGACCATAGATTAGAAAAAAATCACTTCTGATTGATTTTTTTTTTCCAGTGTTTTACGGTTTCCTTGAACATGTATCTTGGTACCATCAAGAATTTATTTTGATGTAAGGACATATCTGTATACATAAACATGTGCTATGTGGCTATGTGATATTTCTTCCCTGTTAACAGAATTGAACAGGTAAGAACAAGTGGTATTCTCTTAAATCCTATTATTTGGAGTTTGTCATACAACGTTTTGGTAAAATTTCTTCAAGTCACCTCCCTGTGGTTATGTGCAACAAGAGTTGAGCCGTAGGAGCTTTGGGACTGACAAAGGAAGGGGGAAAAAAAACTTAAATGCTAGTAACATTAGAAAGTATCTACAATAAGAAAGTTGAAAGAGAAAAGGGGGCTAAATGGAAGTTACAAGATACACAGTTAGATAAGAAGGCAAGTCAAAAGAACGTAACATAATGAAAAACAAGAAGAGGGATGCTTTTACCATAGGGATGCACTTCAAGTATCAAACGCGGGAAAGTTTCTGCTGATGGAACCTGGAAGAATATGCGTTTTGGTGTCTGAAGGGATGTTCTCGGGAGGATAGAGTGAGGAGTTAACTGTGAAACTTGATTAAGATAAATATTCATGTGCACAACGAAAATTATGGCACGGAGAGTGAAAACTTCTTTATCAGGAAAAGTGTTGGTGAAAGTTAAAAATGAGAAGGGGCAGTATCTGCAAAAAAAAAAAAAAAAATACGTGGCTGGGTTTCTTAAGTTAGGCTTACGGGGTACATGAATGAGATTTAGGGGAGCCTGTGAAACCCCTAAGATTATATTGAAGTTTTGTTTATATGTATATGTTATTCTAAGTATATGGAACATATTAAATCCAATTATCAATAAATGCGGATAACTACTTGTCAGAGGACAAGGTCAATGTCTGCTAATTCGTAGCAGAGGAGAATGACCCAAGAGAAGGATCTAGATTGGAAGGCTGAGAGTGGCATGAGATATTGGATGGAACAAGGTCCAAGCAGAGGTAAGGACAGATGAAGTCAAGAGTATTTCCTGGACAGAAAAGTCTAGTCCTGAGATCTCATTTGTTTTATCATCATGCTTTATTTTTTACCAAGAGGACAGGTTGTCCAGAAAAAAAGTTACATGTCACTCTACAAAAACAGGACAAAACAAAACAAAATAGGAAAGTACTTCACCAAAGTGATATTCCCGTTTATTTATGGAAGTTGGAAATGCTTTTTTGCTATGTTCTTTCTTTCTCTTTTGTCAAAATGTCCTCAGTTAATATATGCTGATTTTTAAAATTACATAAGACACAAGATGTTATTAAAATCAATGCATTAATGTGTCTTAGAAAATAGTTATTCTAGGGAATATGATACAAGCAAAGTGAGTATCTTAGGAAGGTCTGTATGGCGAAATATAAAAAGTTCCAGGCTCAGGAGACAAATGCGGATGTCTTTGAAGCCATAGAAAGGACAGGATTATGTCAATATAGAAAATTTGAGCTGGTCATCAACTCTGCCATGAATTGACCATGACTGTGAGTGCTCAACTCTGAGATTCTCTTTCTCTATTTGTGAAATACAACACTGATGTCTTCTATACAGAGTTTCTAAGTAGGTTTAATATATTATTTATATGAGTGCATACTTAATAAATGCACGTTCTTAGAGTTCTACTAGTATCAGATTCACCTTAGCTGACACTGTTAGCCTGATAAGAACTGCAACTGGTAGTTAATCTCTTTGACTCCCTACCATTTAAAAATAGCCCAGAAAATGATAGTGAATATTTAATGTTGTGACAGAAACTTACCTTAGAAGCTAGATAGACTGCTGAACTTCTATGTTAGATATAGCTGAGCTCAAATCCCAGCTTTTCCACATATTAGCTATGTGACTGTGGAAAAATCTCTTGGGCCCAGTATTTTCATCTACAAAATGGGGATAAGAAAAACTTGGGCTCAGACTGGTTTTATCAAGTATAAAATAAGATTGCCATTGGCTGAGACATCTGGGTGGGATTAGGGGGAGGTGAACAGAATGTATTATGCATGTACAGGACCTTTATTTAAAATGTTGACATTTGTTTACCATGGATTTTTGCATTAATTTTTATTTTTATAAAATATTGCATTAAATATTATTTACTTTGATTATTGAGTTTTTTGGTATTCCTTTAAATTTTGACCCAAAGAGAGTACCTCATTCACCTCACTCTAGTCCTAGCCTTGAAGCCAACAATTAGTGAAAATGTATTAGGGTCAATCACAATACTGAGCACCGTGATTTTCCACATTTGCTTGTTAGTAAGATGTTTAGCACGATACCTAGCCCAGGGTAAGGCATTATCATCATTACCACCCATTACCATCATCATCACCACCATCATCACCATCACTATCATCACCGTCATCACCACCATCAGCATCACCATCACCACCATCATCACCACCATCCTCATTACCATCACCACCATCACCATCACTA
>NC_045450.1:67689038-67703642 GCF_002776525.5 Piliocolobus tephrosceles | reverse complement strand
CATCATCACCACCATCCTCATTACCATCACCACCATCACCATCACTACCATCGTCATCACCACCATTACCACCAACACCATCACCATGACCACCACCATCATCATCATTATCACCATCACTATCATCATCATCACTACCATCACCATCATCACCATCACCATCCTCATCATCACCATCACTATCATAATTATCATTACCATAATAATCATCACCATCACTACCATCATCATTACCACTGTCATTACCATCACCACCATCACCATCACTACTATCATCATCATCACCATCACCACCATCAGCATCACCATCACTACCATCATCATCACCACCATCATTACCATCACCACCATCACCATCACTACTATTATCATCATCATCCCCATCATCATTACCATCACCACCATCACCATCACTATCATCTTCATCACCACCATCACCATCATCATTACCCCCACCATCATCAACATCACCATCACTATCATAATTATTATTACCATAATAATCATCATCACCATTGCTACCATCATTGTCATCATCATCACTCTCATTGTGATTTTCTAAGATATCCTAAACAAATTTCCTAATATTTCCAAGTTGCAGTTGCCTCATTTTTATTACAAGGCTAATATTGCCCCCTTATAAGGTGTAAAACTTAAACAAGGTTGTTTTTGTTGTTGCTATCATTAATATTTTTGCTAATATCAATGTATGACCTGACTCCACAGCAAATCCAAAGAGTGCTTGTCAAGAAATCAGACATTTCTAATGAACATGGAGACTAGCCAGACAGAGAGATAAAGCAGGACCATGCTGGATCCTGGGCTGGCTTTTGCACAGCTGCCTAAGATCTTCACACAAAGAAGCATGCACTGTTCTCAGAGCTGACATTTCCATGGTCATAAAGCTCAGTGTTGTTCCAGTTCAGGAAGCTGATGAGTCATGGGGTAGAGGCCGTCAGGAGAGGAAGGAGGCTTACTCTTTTTTTTTTTTTTCTTACCCTTTTCATTACTTCTCAGCTGATTTTCAATATACAACAGGAAAGGAATATAATGACCTCCTACTCACTGCCCCACCCAGAAAACCTCAAATGACTAATTGCCTTTTTTCCTAAAAGGGAAGAGTTATTTCATCTGCCTGAAGGTTTTACTTCCTTCTGCTATGCTTTCTCCCAGTAAGCCTTTTAATCTTGCAAAGCACAGCCATATAAACAAACAAGGGAGAAAACAGGAAGATGGAAACTTTCCAAGTTCATCCCACTTTGAATCTCACTTGACAAACAGGGGCGCATGGTTTTGATAAAGGGTGTGAGGATTGTGATTTGACCTTCCTCTTGTCACTGTGTAAAATGTAAACACAATGTACTTTCTCACAATTAAAAGATATCAATTTCCCAGCAGCCCGTGAGGGGGCTGAATAATCTTTCTCCTCAATGGATGCAGCATGATCCCTGTTATCAACTAGTTATATCCAATCAGAGGTAAACCATGCCAAGCTGGGTGGGGGAATGCAATGGCTTTGTGCTTTCAGAAGTTGTATAAGTGGGAAGAAGTATCACATCTATTTTGAAAATAGTTGTTTGGTGTGTTTTTACGATACACCATGGTGTTATAATAGGTGATATCAGACTCAGTAGTTTAAAGTAACAAGAACTTTTTTCTCCCTTATTTAAGAGTCTAGGTTGGCAGTCCAGAATTGGAATGGTGGCTTGATGGTATTGGGGATGCAACCTGTTGCTATGCCATCTATTCCATGTTACCCTTTTCAGCTTAACTGAAGATTGATTCATCACCATGTCTGTGTTTCAGCTGAAGAAGAGAAAAATAGGAAGAGAAAATAGATTTCTTAAGTCTCAGAGGCATGGATTAATGTGCAAACATCACATCCACTAGTATCTTATTGGCCGTCACCCCGTTCCATGGCCACAACTAGATGCAAGGTGGCTGGAGAAAGTAGTCTTTAGCTGAGTGACCATGTGCCCAGCAAAATTTGCTATTGAAAAACGGAGGATGGCCATAGTGGGATTCACTATGAGTGCTGGCCACAGTTGAGCTGAATAAATGTTTCCCCTAGAATGGAGAGAGCATCCTAGTTGGGGTCCCTCCATCCCTGAGCCACTTGGGTTGTGATGATAATTGATAGTGGTGATTAAAATGACAGGAATAAAGATAGCAGCAGCTAACATTTACTCACTTCTTGCTTTATGCCTCTTTGTACGAAGTGCTTCGTAAACATTATGCATTCTATTTTCAGGATAATCCTACAGGATCAATAGTATAATTATCCCAATTTTATCCGTGAAGAAATGGAGTTGCATCAAGTTCAGAAACTTGCCCAAGGTCATGTAACTAGCATGTGGCCAAATGAAACCCATGTGTCTCTATGTCCAAAGTTATTCTCTTAACACTTTACTCAGGTATTAACAGTGGTCTGAGATGCGTCAGTATTTCACAAAACTGAACTAAACTGACAAAGTTCCCCTTAACCAGATTATCTGAGTCAGCTAAGAAGTGTTTGGGGCTTGAATACTATCAATGTAGATATCAGTGTAGATTGGTTTTTTCATTTGTCAAAGACTAATAAGTTTTTCTTCCTTACAGAGAACTTGATTAATTTTTAAAAAGAGGGAAAATGAATGAATATTTATTAAGTGCAATTTGTTCAGTACATCAGCTCTTTCTAAACATGGCTTCCAGAGTGAGAGAGAAATAACCAAAGGGACCATTAGTTGAGTAAAGTTTGGGAGATTAGGATGAAAGGCTACGCTCTCCATGGTGTCTTTGCTGGTGCTGATAGAAGCCCTAGGCCAAGAGCAGAGCAGGGAAATCCCTGCCCCTTCCTAAAGGTGGGGGTCTCAGGCACCCCGCTGAGGCTTGAATCAGTGAGCAACATGGAATCTGGGGCAGTCTAATGCAAGGGTCAAGGTGTATTAAGTCATGATGAGGAAGAGTTAGAGATGTGGGTCTCTAGCTATAAAGAGCTCCATCCAAGAACTGAACAGAAAAGCAAAGCCAGTGAGCATGATGCACAAAGGATGGGTTCTGAGGTGCAGCTGCTGTCGTCTTCATGCATCAGCACATTAAAATGTTTGGGAAGAGAAGGGGAATAGAACATCCCTCCCCTCCCCACAAACAGATGGGTAATTAGATGGAGGGTGGGAGGCAGATGCTGTACTTCCCCTGAGACCAGCACCAGAGTGAATGGGCTGGCTCTGCAGAAGACATTTCCGTTCCTGAAAAGGGATATAATGATGGGGAAAGAATCAGGACTTCAGGATCTTGCAGGGAGGGGTAACAACGGAGGGGGAGTGCGTCCTTCTTCCGTGTTAATCCTCTGCAGTCCCCTCTCTGTGCACTAAAGAACCAAGCGCCAGGTGAGCACTGTGCTTAAGAGATTCCACCTGACTATAACCCTGTCAAAATGACATTTCAGGAAAACCTGCTGTTAGATCCTGCCAGCGCTATGTCTGCTGGTGTTTGTTTCAGTGGCCTGTTTTCTGTGTTTTTTGGTACAATGCTATAGACACTTCCCCAGAAGTGTAAAAAGTGTTCAGCTAAGTCCCATCTGAGAAGCAGCATCCTCTGAACTACAAGACACAGTCTGATATAACATGTCTTTAATGCTGACTCATCTGCAATTATTTGCTATTAATCCAAAATAGATTCTTACAGAAAACTTCTTCAAACATTGCCCAATGCTACTTCACAATGATCATGAATTTGGACTTGGCAAAGAGGCTGGTGAGGAAATCTAAGATCAGTTCCTATAGTCCTCGTGGGGTCAACTGACACACCTGTCTCACCCTGGACCATTCTTTTTTTTTTCAACTGAGTCAAAAGCCAGTGGTAACTCAAAACCTGCAACAACTTAAATCAGTAGTTTAATGAGCGTAAGTATTTGTAAGATGTAGAATATTCTCTGAAATCAAGAACAGCAGTATAGGCAGCACCAGTGCTCTATGGTGGGAGAGCCCAAGACATCTGGAAAGGAGGGAACTTGGGCTGCCTTTGGGAGATAAAACGTGAAATTAACCCACAAAGAATAGTCAAAAACTGTTAACAGACAGAAGCAGATATCAAGAGCAGAAAGAGTACAGACAGTTATTAATATATTAACTGAATTAACCTACCTAAGATCCAATGTGGAATCAGAAGATAGGGCCTGGTAAGTCTCGAGTAAACGAACAAACAAAAAAAAAATAGTTGGCATGGCCCAACGGAAGCCCTGTTTAAGGAAGACTTTGCTTCAGCCAAGAGACTTAGAGTATCTTGAGGCAGATGGACACATGGGGTGGTCTCAGCTAAAGGTCATTAAACCTGCAATCCTGAGTCCTTCTGTAGCCAAGGACATGCCTAATCAGCACCTTCATTTTTACCAATAATTTGATTATCTTCTCAGCATGAATTGATTTTCTGTTCCTCTGAACTTCTTCCCATTATTGCTTAATTTTTATGGGGTCAACTACTTATTATCGACTTTGTTTCAAAGTAGACTTTAATCTGCTTGATGCCAAGAACCATATAGTAACTTTTGTTTTTTTGGTATATAACCCTCTTGTCATGTAGTACTGAACTTAAGCATTTGCTTTAAAAAAATGTATTTATAGGCTAATGTTAAATCAGACCAATTTATTGATCATACAAACATTTAGTTAAAGCTTTTTGACCTTTGGGTATTATTCCAGAACACTGTAGAATTCTAGAATGCTAGATTATCTCTAGAATTCTGAATTATATCCCCACCCTGCTCCTTGACTGGTTGTTAACCAGTCTCTCTCCACATAGAGCACAAAGTCTCACTGACATGAAACTTTACCCTAAAGATTTTTTTATATATACATATATTTAACTCTGATTGTATACATCAAAATCCCCATTTGATGGAGTCTTGAAAATTGACTTTTAAAACATTTACAAATGTCCTTGGTGATTCTGATGCCCAGGAAAGTTTGAGAACTGCTGGTTTCAGGCCAAGCTCTTCATTTCACAAATAAGGATACTGAAACAGATAAGGCCATGCTTGCCCAGCTAGCTCACAACAGAGGTTGGGCTAGGACATACTTTGACATAGTACTGGTCTCATTCTGAAGTTTACCACTTCCTATTAAAGCATGAGGAAGTCATGTCCTTAATGAGGTTAATCAGTGCCATTTCACTTCTATGAAATACTCTTCTACTTCCTCAATGCTCCTTTCAGTGGAACACAATCTGCTAGAAATGGTTTCCTCATCCTTTTCTGAAATTTTTGACACGATTGACCCTCCAGCTCATACACTACCTTCTTTTTGATTAATGGAAAAAGTTCTGGTAAATTTGTATATATCACTTGCATCCTAGATAATGATATCAAGTGGTTTTGTTAAATTGGCAGAACTAAGGTTTTAAATTTCTCCTTTTCTCTTCCTAAACCATGTTCAAGGCTAAGATCAGCTGTGCTCAAACTTCTATAATTCTCTCGGTTTATAGACACAATCGTTTTTATTGCCAAAATCAGCAGTCCTTTGAGTTTCACCGTGCCACGCGCAATGTTCACATCAGCAGTTGCTTGAGATTACCGTGCCCTCAGATCATGACTTGCCCTTTGATCACTTATTTGGCCACCCACATGTTGAGGGAAAGTTTTATAAATTATGTCCTGGAGGTTGCTGTGAGATGAGGGATTGCAGTAGTCTGGTTGTTTCATAAGAGCTAAATTGGACTTGGGCAGGAAAGAGATGAAAAGCGAGACTGAACAAGGGCCTTGCAGTTTATGGCATCTGAAGTGAAGGAGTTGAAATCTGCATTAAAGATAAATCAACATAAGGCTGGCCAATTTATATAAAAATTCTACATCTTCCCCCTTACTAGAGGAATGTTAAGAGGAAGGCATATTAAAATATGTACTTTTCAACTATTTGATTTTTACCTTAAATTTGTCTTTCAGCAGTAAAAACCAAAATTATTACAAATGTGACCCATGTAATACCTAACAAGAGTGTGTGATCAATTTTTCAGTTGAATGTGTCATTAATAATGAACTCTTGGTAGATGCGTTGCTATTGGTTTGAAATAGCTTTCCAGGTCATTTAAGTTGTCACTGTTGCTTCAGAGAAGGCCATTGTGCAAGGTGGTGTGATCAGATGTGCTTCTGGTCTTTATCAAATCAAGGATGACAGGTGCATGGCAGAGATGCTACCACTGCTTCCTCACGCCCTATCTCTGGCAGGCACCACTCCTGCCCTCTTTTCTAATGAGACCAGTATGGTTTCAAAATTGTTCTCAAACCAGAGCCATTGAATAGTGCCAGCACATGAAACTAAAGCCCTTTAATTCTTGAGTCAACACATGTATGAGCCTTGGTGCTGAAATCTGATAAGAAAGTCTTCATTTTAAAGAGATATGCCATGGGGCGCAGTGGCTCACACCTGTAATCCCAGTACTTTGGAGGCCAAGATGGATCACTTAAGGCCAGGAGTTCAAAATCAGCCTAGGCAACAGAGCAAGACCCCAAGTCCACGACAAATAAATAAATAGCTGGTCCTGGTGGCATGCACCTGTAATTCTAGCTACTCAAGGGGCTGAGGTGGGAGAATCACTTGAGCCCAAGAGTTCAAGGCAGCAGTGAGCCGTGATTGTGCCACTGCACTCCAGCCTGGGTGATAAAGTGAGACTCTGTCCCAAAGAAAAACTCAAACGAAAAAACCCACACAAATGGCAAGAAAGATATGGAAACTTTTGGCTTCCTTGGCTAGACTGCCATCCAAGTGATGTGAAATCCTGAACGTAAGTCCACGAGGGACCCAGGTGAACCCACTCACAAGATGGGCTATACCTAGAAAGATGGGACAGTTTGGTAGGCCAAGATGAGTGAGAACCACAGTAATGTATTCCTGTTTCCTCACTCCTGAGTCATTCCAAGGGAAATATAAAGATGATGTCATCCTCCTTGAAATGTAGTTTGGATGTTTTTTCTAGGATCCTTGTTTTTCTACAGAACAAGAGGCTATCCATTCCAAAGGTGAACTTTGAAAATGCTGAATTCTAGAATGATTGGCAGTTGGCTCTCTGACTTCTAGTCACTAGAGATTGGGGTTGGAACACAGATAAGGGTAAGTTGTTTCAGGGGGAAGGGGGAGGTTGCAGAGAAAAAGAAAAATCATGATGTGATCCAGTATATAGATATTTCACTGAAGGGCTGAAATAAGAGAATTGGCTGACAAGAAAAGACTCTGGGCTTCAAAACACCTTGAAGACAAGAAATGGCTATTGAGGAGAGCTGGTAAAAAAAAAAAAAAAAAAAGTCGGGGGACTTATGAGAAATTTGCTAAGCAGTTGTTGAACGGAGAGCCGGGGCTGGAGAGAATTTCTATAATTAGATCCCAGGGATTTTAACAAGGGCAGCTTCATTAAGAAACAAAGGGATGAAACTAACATCTAAATGTAAATCACATTGCTTGGTTAAAGAGTCACTGACCAGGATGGGGATGAAAACAAGTCACTTCTGGATTGGTGGGTTAATCTAGGAGAGCCAGCATTGAGAACAGAAGCTGGCAATATCCTGCACCTTGAATACAGCATGACTGCTGAGATTTCTTCATCCTCTGCACTAATAGAGAAAATTCAAGTCTCCACTGCATCACTGGTCCACACAGCCTCATCTAGGCTCTGGGACTAGAGAAAGTGCCAGAGAGAAACAAACAAACAAAAACTGACATGACTGGATTCCCAGCCTTCAGGCACCACTTTGCTGGTCACCCTTGCCATTGCCTCACCCAGAATAAGTTTATAGGATCCTGATATTCCTGGGACATGTGGCTTCTTCATCTCCCTATCCCTCTCCAACTCACACTGCCATGTCAAAGGCAGAACAGAACCTCCACAGTCAGCTAAGATTCAAAATCAGTGATTACTAACACGAAAGGTAATATGAAGTGCAAACTATATGCTTGTCTAGGACACCCAGGAATGCAGACTTATACTTGTGAGTGACATCAACATAAATATAGGCCCCAAAGACAGCCCCATTCCTTGGGGTCATCTTCCTTTTTCAGCTACTCACAGTGCCATGTTCCAGGTAGCAGTTAGATACCCATTCAGTCTTCATTCTCCCTCTCCCTCTCCCCTTTGTCTGCTTTGTACATTTTTGAAAGTTGATTTTCTCTGTGTAAGTGCAGGCCTTATCCTATATTTCAATTTCAAATTAACTTACTAGTTCACTCTTTCATTCTTTAATAAGTTAATTTATTTATCTAATGTCCATAGGGCTTACTTAGGTCTTTGGCACGGGAGATATAAAAAGAAATGAGACAATGGAGGCTTCAAGGAGCGCAGAGTCTCACATGGAACGTTCTGACCTGATGTCCTCTCTGTCTTTGGCTTTCATCAGCAGAATACCTCCTATCTTGTGAGACACAGCAGTCTACTGAGAGAGCATCCAGTCTCACTCCTGAATCTGCCCTTCATTACTTGCTCTTTTCTTTCTTTTTTTTTTTTTTAAGATGGAGTTCCACTGTCTCCCAGGCTGGAGTGCAGTTGTGCAATCTTGGCTCACTGCAACCTCCGCCTCCCAGGTTCAAGCAATTCTCCTGTCTCGGCCTCCAGAGTAGCTGGGATTACAGGCATCCACCAACATGCCTGGCTAATTTTTGTGTTTCTGTGGAGATGGGGTTTCACCATGTTGGTCAGGCAGGTCTCGAACTCCTGACCTCAAGTGATGTGCCCGCCTCGGCCTCCCAAAGTGCTGGGATTACAAGCATGAGTCACTGTGCCTGGCTGATTACTTAGTCTTTATGGACATTTTCAGCTCTGCTAGAAGCTTCCGCATTCTTCAGGCTCTGCCTCTATAACTCCAGCCTCCAATTTCTCTACTTCACACTAGGGGTCACCATACTTATCCTTCCATCTTTCATTGATTTGCCAAGAAAAAAACAAAAAACATTCCCTCAACTGTCCTCACCTCAGATGCCCCCAATGCATTTCATTCTCTAAAGGCATTTCTTTATATTAAAAAGAACACATGTGTGTGCATGCATACACACACACCACACACATATGTGTGCTCACACATACACTGCATGCATATATGCACACATACACCACATATGCATGTACACACACGCCCCTGGGTTATATTGCTTTGGTTTTGGCCCAGCTGCCTTTTATCCTCATCAGTCTTCAATGATTGAGGAAGGAGGGTTTTTGCTACAAGATGTAAAAACATTGCCGTACTTCAATTGGCAGTGGCAGTATCATGCTCTGGCAGGGAGTGCTCTGTAGGGAGGGTAGCATTCCAGCCAGCTAGTGTAGGAAACAATGAGACAAGGCAGTGTTGACTCATCAGATCATGATGAACACTTCAAAGGGAGAAAGACCTCTCTGTGCTGGATTGAGGTTATCTTTCCAAATCCCAAGAGGCAGAATCACAAAGCAAGAGACGGGGCAAGCCAACACAAAACCCTTGAGTCTCTAAGCAATAGTAAACACGCAGATCCCTGCTGAAGAATGCAGCCATAGGGAATTCCTTGCATGGTCCTTACAATCTTCACGACTGAACCAGTGACCAGCAACTTAAAAAGAAGCCTTTTAAAACTGGCTGATTCACGGCCTGGTGTGGTGGCTCATGCCTGTAATCCTACCACTTTGGGAGGCTGAGATGGGCAGATCGCCTGAGGTCAGGAGTTTAAGACCAGCCTGGTCAACATAGTGAAACTCCGTCTCTACTAAAAATACAAAAATTAGCTGGGTGTGGTGGTAGGCGCCTGTAATACCAGCTACTGAGAAGGCTGAGGCAGGAGAATTGCTTAAACCTAGAAAGTGGAGCTTGCAGCGAGCCAAGATTGTGACACTGTACTCCAGCCTGGGAGACAGATCAAGACTCCTTCTCAAAGTCTCAAAAACAAACAGACAAACAAAACAAAACAAAACAAAACACAAATTGTCTGATTCATGCCAACGAGGCAGCATGTCATAGGATCTCTGCCCAGTAGACAGAAAGGTAGCTAATTAATGCAACAGAATTCTATCTTTTTGGGGAGTTTAAGGGATACAGCAGTAATTGGAAGAACCAAAGAAGACAGGGAAGTTGAATCATGAGTATATTGATGACCATAGAGGAGGAAGAAATGGAGGCTTTTTCTGGGAAAATGGCAAGGTGACCAGTGCTACAGCTGCTCCTCACTAATTCAGTGTCCTCTCCATAAACGTTTCCAGAGTAGCCATTTTGTGTCAGGCACTTTCCTGCCTGAATGCTTTTTGTCCCTGAGGAGTGAATCCCCAAATTCTAATTCCAACAAGATAAGATGGAATAGATGGGATAAGTGTCTCCTTACAAGTTCTCTGTCCTCTTTCCATAGACTTAACTCACCCAAATCAGGTGAGTATGTTCTACATGACTTGAAAGTACCTAACTCATACAAATTTAAAAGCACTGGGAAATGTGGAGTTCCAGGTATGATAGAAAGAGATGTGATCTTAATTCTTCGCCCATTTGCAGTATTTGTAAACATTCATCACCTTGCCATGGTCTTACAGTTGGGTTATCCTTGTAACTTAGTTTGACCAGCAGGTACTATTGGATGTAGTTCAAGCAAAGGCTTGAGATGTGTTTGTGTGGTTGCGCTTGCCTCTTTTATTTCTGCTATCCCTAGAAAAATAAGAGACATAGAGAGCAGACCTTAGCCCAACCCATAGTTTAGAGTTAAGCCCAGCAGAGGCCCAGCTTAGAGCAGCCACATTCCAGATAACACTCGGGTGTGTACGCCAGAAATAAATGCTTGTTGTGGTAAAGGACTGAAATTTTGCAGTGTTTTTGACCTAGAGGGCAATAAGAAATCTGAGAGAATTGGCAAGCTAGAGATTCTGAAAAAGGGCTTTTGTGACAATGACTCTTTTACATTCACAGTTTGCATGGTAGGTATTTGATAAGCATTTTAAACAAAGCAGCTTGGTTTTGATTGCATCAAATGTCAAAGGTTTGTCATTGACCTCAGCATAAGCCAGTTCTGGGGTTCACTCTGGTTGCCAAGTGTTACTCAGGCTCAGACGTACCAATATGAAAATTCACAGCATCCTAGGTCCAGTATGAGTCTCTACAGAGTGCCTGGCTGAACTTGCAGGCACAGATTGCATTTACACATTGTCTTACTTTGTCCCACAACATCTCTACAGTAAGTGTAAGAGTATTATTGTATTACTGTATCCATTCTTACATTGCTATATAGAAGTGTCTGAGACTGGGTAGTTTATAAAGCAGAGAGGTTTAATTGGCTCATGGTTCTACAGGCTTTACAGGAAGCATGATGCCAGTGTCTGCTCTGTTTGTGGGGAGGCTTCGGGAAGCTTCCAGTCTGGTGGAAGGTGAAAGGGAAGCAGGCACATCACATGGCTAGAGCAGAAGCAAGACAGAGCAAAGTGAGAGGTGCTATGTGCTTTTAAATGACCAGATCTCATGAGAACTCACTCACTATCATGAGGACAGTACCAAGAAGATGGTAGTAAGCCATTCAGGAGAAATCTGCCCCTATGATCCACTCACCTCCCACCAGGCCCCACCTCCAATGCTGGGGATTGCAATTCAACATGAAATTTGGGTGGGGACAAATATCCAAACCATATCCATTACCAACATTTCAGAAAGAAGGAGGCCAAGGTTCAGAGAGGGGGAGGGTCCTGCCCAAGATCTCACATATGGAAAGTAGCAAAAGTGATCTTAAACCCAGATCTGACGATCTCTAAAACCACGCACTTATCTCTGTAGGCCTGAGTGAGAATTTATCTGTAAGAGAAAGGAGGAGGAAAGCCACAAATATGTCTAATGAATATAGTTGTCATCAAAGCACCATTTATTACCTTCACTGAAACCATCAGATTCTGCGTTCGATGGTACTTTATTTTCTTCCAAAAGTAACTACCACGTTTTACTTACTTCAAGATCTCTGAGCAGAGTTCTGCTTTCCCTACAGAATAGGATGAATCAGCCCTCTAATTTCTTTTTGCTATAATAGAGATGCCTTTCAACTCCCCCTCCTTTAGATTCAAAAGAAGTTCTCCTAAGGTCCCAGAGATACTGACACTTCAGTTTCCCGGACACCTGTGCATCCTGAAGAAGTCAAAATACATTAGGATTAAAGAGTTCATATTTTATTTCTGAAAGGATTCCTTTTCAACACTTATGAGAAATACAGCAACTACTATTACTTACTGACCTTATTCAACAGGTCTTGAATTTGACGTTCCCAGTCTCAGTAAGTTAATGATCCATGCATGCTGTCCTGCTCATCACTGAGACAGCAGCTGGGCACAAAAAGGAGAGGGCATGAAGACACAGGTGTTCCGGCTTTGCAAGCAGCTAAGTAGGAATATTGCAGATGCTGGAGAGCTGTGACAATTGCACTGTAAGTCCCTGGGTAAAAGCAGTGATTATAACATTAGCTAATAGTTATGGAGCCCATAGTGTGTTCCAAGCTCTGGGTAAAGTGCTTTATACACAGATAGCATAGTATGTGTGTATAAAGCATATTATCCCGAAAAGTACATTTTGACTGAATTGCCTAGGTTTAAATATCAGCTCTATCCTGTTTAGCTGTGCAAGCCTTAGCAAGTTATGTAACCTCTTGATGCCTCCACCTTTTCATCTGTAAAGTGGGAATCATAGCTGAACCTACTTCAGACAGTTGTTACAAACCAATGAGCTAATAGATGAGCTGAAATAGTGACTGGCACATAGCAAGTTGAAAATGAGTGTTAACTGTTATCATTACCCCATGTGATAATCTCAATAAATTTAGGAAAAAAGGTGTCATTACCATCCTTATTTTATAGCTAAGAAATCTGAGGTTCTGAGAAGTTGAATATCTTATTCAAGATCACTCAGACAATAAGTAGCAGAGCCGGAATTTAAACTCAGTCCTGCCAGATTTGGAGGTACATTGTCTTAAACACATTAAAACCAGCAATTCAACTTCTGATAGCATAACACATTGCCAGTGTGAAGACACAGGTGAATGATGTTTCAAATCTGGGGTGGTTCCAGGAATTTTGTTCAGCAAAGCAGTGTGGTTTTCAAATTACATTGGCTAATTCAATTGTAAGGGAAAGAAGGTTTTAGAGTTTAATCCAGGTTCCTTGCTCTTCCTTTCAAGCCCTTCCCTTGAAATCCAAATTTAGAACACTTGGGGGGGTTTGATGGCCTCCCACGTGATTCAGGTGACCTGCCAGGTTTAGAAACTTGCTGGGACTTTTGAATTTATACAACTGTCTGAGACAGAAAGTCTTGTGGGCTGCCCAGTCCAGCTTCCCACCCATGGTAGGAAGTCCTTGTAGTCTAAGGAAGGTCCTGCAAGACAACAGGGAAACCTGGAGCCGAGATCAGCTACTGAACGAGTTACAAGATTCCCAGAAACAGATCTGCCTTAGTATCCCTCCCTTGCTGAAGTCTTCGGTGAGGAAAGATAATAAAAAGCGTAGCCTCAGCCCATATGCTGTCATGGACTTCAGAGTGCAGCATCTGGGGTCATGTGTCAGTCATGTTCCCTGTCGGGGAGGCTCTGGGAGGCATATTCTCAGGGCCGCCATGCTTAGCAAATGAAACAGCTGATTTAAACGAGTATCCCTTTCACTCAGGTTCATGGGGGTGTCCATCAAAGCTGTTTTTTATTTTTATTTTTTTGAGACGGAGTCTCGCTCTGTCGCCCAGGCTGGGGTGCAGTGGCCAGATCTCAGCTCACTGCAAGCTCCGCCTCCCGGGTTTAGGCCATTCTCCTGCCTCAGCCTCCCGAGTAGCTGGGACTACAGGCGCCCACCACCTCGCCCAGCTAGTTTTTTGTATTTTTTAGTAGAGACGGGGTTTCACCGTGTTAGCCAGATGGTCTCGATATCCTGACCTCGTGATCCGCCCGTCTCAGCCTCCCAAAGTGCTGAGATTACAGGCTTGAGCCACTGCGCCCGGCCTATCAAAGCTGTTTTATTTACTTATTCTCACTGAAAGTTGACAGAAAGACTCTTATTCTTCAATAAATATTGGAAAATGGAGGGAACATTAGGGCCATTTGTAGAAGGAAGTTCATCAAGACAAGCAACAGAAGTCGTTATAGGATTGTGATGAGTTTACTTGTATTTGTATGGAGTGCAGCCACAAGGAGATGGCCTGCAACTACTAGGTTGATGCAAAAGTAATTGCGGTTTTTGCCATTACTTTCAATGACAAAGAGTTGGGAGGATAAGAACGGATTCCTTTGGGGGTATGAGACTGGCCTGAAAATCAGGAAAAATCTTCCGCATAGAACTGATAGTTGAAACCATGGAAATTCAGCTTTGAACATGGAGGAAGAGTCCCTAAGCCAAGGGATACAGGAAAAAGGCAAAAAAGCAGATTCTCTGCTATGGCTCTGCTGACACTTTAGATTTTTTAGGACTTCTGAGCTCCAGAATTGTATGATAATAAATTTGTGTTATTTTAAGTCACTAAGTTTGGGGTAATTTTTTAATACCCCAATAGGAACCTAATACAGTTCTACAAGCAGAATATTGGAAAATGTCAACGTGTAGATATTATTGGCGTAAATAATATTTTATCATTTATAAGAATTCTTATTTATAAAATAAGGATAAATTCTTATTTATAAAATAAGG
>NC_045450.1:67416066-67689028 GCF_002776525.5 Piliocolobus tephrosceles | reverse complement strand
AATTCTTATTTATAAAATAAGGATAAATTCTTATTTATAAAATAAGGATAAATTCTTATTTTACAGAGCTTGCATAATTGGTTTATATGAATTAATTCATTTACCTTCCTACAAAGCATTATTATCTCCATTTTATAGCTGGGTAAAGTGAGATTAAGTTTTTTCTAATAAATTGCCTAAGATCATACACTTATTAGCTAATAAGTGCTGAAGCTAGAAGTTAATCCAGGGAAATATGGTTTCATATACCATGCCTTTAAACAGAATGCTATACTTCCTGTTCCAGAGTGGTCCAATGGCAAGGAACAGCATTCAGACAGCAAGGTAAGAGGTGGGACTGAATGTTTTGCCATCCTTGATACCTATTTCAAGGCTGGGGTAGGAAAGGAAGAAAGTCAACAGTGTTGGAGCTAAAGAGATTGAGAAGCATACACTGTGAATGGTCATTAGGAAGCCATTAGTAGCTCTTGAAGGGCTTATCTTAATGGAGAAAATTGGGGAGAACATTCCAAAAGGAAGGCAACGTTGCAGCAAAGGCTGAATGTGAGCATCCCATGCGGAGAGATGTATAAAAAAATAAAAGCACTTGCAAGAAAGGTAGAAATTGGAATTTTTTTTTTATTTTATTGTGTTTTTCATGAATTTCTTTTTTGACCTAAAGAAGGAAGGAGAACACCTGAAGAAGATGGAGAAGAAAGAACCAAATGCCAGAGCAGGCTCCTTACATGGACCCTTGGGGGAACACTGGCTTAGCAAGAAAAGACTCTTGCCCCCAGGAGAAGAGCAGAGCAGGGCAAAATTGCTGCGGTGGGTGGAGAATGATGAGACATGTCTTTGATGAGACAAAGGTGAATACACACAGCTTACGTGATCTACCACATCACCCTCCAAAGAGGGGGTCAGGGAGAGGGCTTAAAGACTGGAGATTCATGGTGAGACAGCAGGATTTGAAATTGGACTGCAGTGTGTGAGCTGGAGACCTGGGGATAGGTGAATTGAGCATTCTTGAGGGAATACATTGATCAGGACACCAACTTTATTCACACAGGCTGATAATTAATTTAGTTTTGAGATAAGCTGGTGAAAGGGAAAGTGGAAGTTTATTATTTCCCTCCTTTTGAATCATTTTTAAATGACTAAGTGAAAGTTCATAACAGCTCAATGGAAAATATTCCCATAGAAATGGAGCCCTTTTGGAAACCACCTAGGATGGATATTTCTGTGTATGCAGGCCAATCGCAGGAGGCCGGGGCTCCTGAGGCATCCGAGCTCCCTTTGTGCTGAAATGGCAAAATTTGGGGGGATGAGAAAAAAGCAGCAGCATATTTTGTCCTGGAGCACTAATTACGAAGCACCAGAAGGGTTTCAAGACACTCAATTAACAATGGGAGCAGTCAATAAGAACTTCCTGACATAGAGACTTTAATAAATCGTTGTTTCTTTTTGGCTCTCATGAATGTTCAGCCATGAAACAAACAGATATTTTCTTGACCATGTTGAAAGATGAGGGCCAGAGAAGACAAGGAGGTTCTTGGGGACAAAGATACCCCAAAAGGATACAGTTCACAGTTTGAGGGCTCTGACTCTGTATATGGTAGTTTGCTTGAACAAGTCAACAAAGTCTTTAAAGTCTGTTTCTTCTACTAGAGAACATGGAGACCATCACCTGTCTTCCTATATTCTTGGGAGGACTGAAACAGATGTTTGACTTAAGAGCTCCCCACAGTGTTACCATGAAATGAGCCCTCAAAAATCATATTTGCATTAGTTTTAAAGTACATTATCTGGTCCTCTAAGACTTAAAATACTGTGTTGTGTTTAATCATCTTCAATGCACCATCTTGTGTATAGCACTGGATAAATAAAAACCAGGCTGGATGGCTTCTGTTTACCCAGCTCCTCCCTTCACCACCTTTCTTTGGTCCCTGGAGATTGGTATTCATGAACCCAGCCAAAGCACTCTGCAGCCCTCTGGTTTTGACCAACAGACAAAACTCATCACAGAGTGAAGGCAGGGAAAAAAAGGAATCAGGTGTTTATACTTGCTTCTTCCCTGGTGGGCCACTGAGGGCCAGCTGTATCTCTCAAAGGAAGGTCTCAGACATGTCAGGTGGCTTTCTGCACACATGCCTCACTGTCTCCAGTTCAGAAACGGCTCCATCCTCTCCTCTTAACCCTTCAGGCCAGGGCAGATAACTGTCCCTGCCATCACTAGCCCCTGGGGGCGGTGCCACCCCTTGTGGTTTCCCTATACTTCACCTATGCATTTATAAACTGTCCCTTTATAAAACATTCCATAAATGATTAAATTTGAGTGTGACATCTATTTGCTGCTGCAAATATTACTTAAATACGACCGAAGGAAGTGGCCCCAAACAATGCTAGTATTCCAAGATTTCCTAAAATGGTCTCCAAAGTCCAGTTTTTTTCTAATGACTGTGCCATGCTTCCCCCCTGCCAATTTCAGCCATGATCTGTTCTGATCTTATTGTTTTCCTCTTTCAAAAAAGCAAGGCAGGAAAAGGCTCCCCACATACTCCTTGTTGGTCTGTGTATTAGTCTGTTCTCATCCTGCTAATAAAGATATACCTAAGACTGGGTAATTTATAAAGCAAAGAGGTTTAATTGACTCACAGCTCTGCATGGCTTGGGAAGCCTCAGGAAGCTATGATCATGGTGGAAGGGGAAGCAAACATATCCTTTTTTCACATGGCAGCATCAGGGAGAACTACTGAGCAAAAGGGGGAAATGTCCCTTATAGAACCATTAGATCTTATAAGAATTCACTATCATGAAAACAGCATGAGGGTAACCACCCCCATGATCCCATCACCTCCCACCAGGTCCCTCCCACCACATGTAGGGATTATAGGAACTATAATTCAAGATGAAATTTGGATGAGGACACAGCCGAATCACATCTCTCTGTCCCTATTCTCCAAAATCCCATGTCCTCACATTTCAAAACACAATTGTGCCCTTCCAACAGTCCCCCAAAGTCATAACTCAGTCCAGCATTAACTGAAAACTCCAAGTCCATAGCCTCATCTGAGACAAGGCCTATAAGCCTGTAAAATCTAAAGCAAATTAGGTACTTCCTAGATACAATGGGGGTATAGGCATTGGATAAATAAACCTGCTCCAAACGGGAGAAATTGGCCAAAACAAAGGGGCTACAGGCCCCATGCAAGTCTACAATGCAATAGGGCAGTCATTAAACCTTAAAGTTCAAAAATAATCCCCTTTGACTTCATGTCTCACATCCAGGGCACGATGATGCAAGAGGTGGGCCCCCATGATCTTTGGCAGCTCTGCCCCTGTGACTTTGCAGGGTACAATCCCCCTCCCAGCTGCTTTCATGTCTGGCATTGAGTGTCTGTGGCTTTTCCAGGTGCGTGGTGCAAGCTGTCAGTAGAGCTACAATTTGGGGGTCTGCAGGATGGTGACCCTCTTCTCACAGCTCCACTAGGCAGTGTCCCAGTGGGGACTCTGTGTGGGGGCTCCAACCCCATATTTCCCTTCTGCATTGCCTTAGCAGAGGTTCTTCATGAGTGTTCCGTCCCTGCAGCAAACTTCTGCCTGGACATCACGTGTTTCCATACATCCTCTGAAATCTAGGCAGAGGTTCCCAAACCTCAATTCTTGATTTTGGTGTACCTGTAGGCTCAACACTACATGGAAGCTACCAAGACTTGGGGCTTGCACCCACCAAAACCACAACCTGAGCTATACCTTGGCCTCTTTTAGCTATGGCTGTAGTGGCTGGGTCACAGGGCACTAACTTCCCATGCTGCACAAAGCAGGGGAGCCTTGGGCCTGGCCCACAAAGCCATTTTTTCCTCCTAGGCCTCCAGGCCTCTAATGGGAGGGGGGCTGCCATGAAGACCCCTGACACGCCCTGGAGACATTTTCCCCATTGTCTTGGTGATTAATATTTTGCTCCTCATTACTTATGCACATTTCTACAACAGGCTTGAATTTCTCCCCATAAAATGGGCTTTTCTTTTCTATTGCATCATCAGGCTGAAAATTTTCTGAACTTGTATGTTCTGCTTCCCTTTTAAACCTAAGTTCCAATTCCAAACCGTGTTTTTATGAATACATAAAACTGAATACTTTTAACAGCACCCAAGTCACCTCTTGAACACTTTTCTGCTTGGAGATTTCTTCTGCCAGATACCGTAAATCATCTCTCTCCAGTTCAAAGTTCCACAGATCTCTAGGGCAGGGGAAAATGCCACCAGACCCTTTGCTAAAGCATAACAAGAGTCACCTTTGCTCCAGTTTCCAAAAAGTTCCTCATCTTCATTTGAGACCACCTCAACCTGGGCTTCATTGCCCATATCACTATCAGCATTTTGGTCAAAGACATTCAACAAGGAATGTCTAGGAAGCTTCAAACTCCCACATCTTCCTGTCTTCTGAGCCCTCCAGGTCTCTAGGAAGTTACAACATTTCCCACATTTTCCTGTCTTCTGAGCCCTCAAAACTGTTCCCACCTCTGCTTGTTACCCTGTTCCAAAGTCACTTCCACATTTTGGGGTATCCTTATAGCAGCACTCCACTCTGCCGGTACCAATTTACTGTATTAGTCCATTTTAATGCTGCTAATAAAGACATACTTGAGACTGGGTAATTTATAAAGGAAAGAGGTTCAACTGACTCACAGTTCTGCAGGTCTGGGAGTTCTCAGGAAATTTACAATCATGGTGGATGGGGAAACAAACACATCCTTCTTCACACGATGGCAGCAAGGAGAAGTGTCAAGCAAAAGGGGGAAACCCCCTACATAAAACTATCACATCTTGCGAGAACTCACTCATAATGAAATTACCTTCCACTGGGTTCTTCCCATTACATGTGGGGATAATGGAAACTACAATTCAAGATGAGATTTGGGTGGGGACACAGCCAAATCATATCACTCTGCATCTAGGTGATTTAATGCTGATGATAAAATGACTACTAAGCTTCTGGTTAATACCCTGGCCCTCACTGTGCCTCCCAGGGCTGAGGGTTGGCTGCCTTACTCCTCCCAGTCTTGTCCACCTCTGCAGCCCACAAAGGACACTGGGTCCATGCTGGAACTCACTATTTAGCAATCCCAGAGAGAGCAGGGCCAAGGGCAACTCAAAATGGAGCTCAATTTTGGGAACTTAGGAACGAGGTTGGTGTGGAAGCCTTTAGCATAAATTTGTAAAGTGTATTCCAGAGGTATATTTAGTTGTTTTAAAAATTCTGTAAGAGGAAATATATAGCTTTTGTTTTCCTTTTCTTAGCACCATTTGTTGGGGGTGATTAGACTGTCTGTAATAGACAGGACAAAGCCAGACTGATGGACCAAGAGTTCCAGGCTGTCCCCTCAGAATAAGCCCGTGTCTTTTGGCAATTGAAGACGATGTCATCATCCCCTTCCTGCAATGCACCAAATGCAGCCCGGCCTGAGCAACAGAAATCCCAACTCCAAGTACCACCTGGCTAGTTAGCTGAGTTCCAGGCAGAATAATTTCTTCACAAATCAAACTCTTGCTTAGTCCTTTCTTTGTGCCCAGCACTGTGCTTCGTTTGGGGAATAAAAGAACCTCAACAGCCCTATTTGGGAGTTAGAACCCCTCGGAGCCAAACTCACCTACATTCTTCACCATTTGCATGTCTGCAAGCAAGTCTCAACCTCCTCCTGCCTCAGTTTCTACAGTTGTAAAATGGGTATTGGGGTTGTCTTGAGGTGTATGTCATCTAATGCATGTGGAGCACTTAGCACAGGGACAGAGTAAATGACCAACGATTACTATTTTAATCCATCATGAAGATAACTGGAAAAGTATCTAAGATGCATTTTTGCCTGGAGCTTCAGTACAGTGAAGAAAACAGACATAGGAATCTACTGTTACAGTTGAGTGAGATACATTCTCTAATAGAGGTAGGAAGAGGGAGGCACAGGACCCCAAGGAGGAAGAATCCACCCCCACCTGGGCAAGTCAAAGTAGGCTTCAGAGTCCCAGGAAGTAGAACTGGTGTTTGTTAACTTCTTCAGAGCCCCAGCCCTTCAAAAGCCCAGGCCCCCTGGTGTACCTGCTCTGGAGTTCTGTCTAATGAAGACTCTTTGACTGTCTCCTGAGTCATCTCCTTTTTAACTCTCCATAAATCTTATCGTGAAAATACTTTTCTTGTCTCCCTCGTCAATGCCTTTGCATTTCTTCTTTGCTTTGTTACTGGCATTCCGACCAGGGGCTTTCATCTCTTCACAACACAGAATCCTTACTGTGCTGTTTTCTATCGTTTATGCAACCCCTGTTATTCTCTCCCTTCGTGCATTATTTAGTCCTGGAAAGTGCTGGGGGAGAGAGCTTGGAGGAGAGATGTCAGTAAAATAAGTTGTATTCAACTGCATTATGCTGTGAAAAGCCCTAAAAGGAAACCCCTATTTTTCAGGGATGGGGGTATAGACAAGGGGAGTGGTTAAGGAGGGGAAGATTTCCTTGAAAATAATATATAAAGGCCTTTTCATGTAAATATGTGAAAACTGATTGTGGTACTTTATTCTTCAGATAGAAGAGCAAGGTCAGCAATGCATCCTGTATATTACAAGAAAAAAATCAAATTTTCTGTCTTCTGAGTTGAGGAATGTAAGAAACTGTAATTATTATTATAATTATTATGCTGATAAGAATAGTATCATTATGATGATTATTTATTGAGTGCCAACTCTATACCATTCACTGTATTAAGGGCTTTACATGCATGATCTCATGTAAGCCACATAGAAGACCTATGAGGCAGGCAGTATTATTATCCCTGTCATAGGGAGGAGGACGCCGAGGATCAGAGAGGTTAAGAGCGTGCCTAGGGTCACACGGCAGCTGCGGAACTGTGACTGACACCCTGGCCTGACTACGACCCTGACCCCACACTGCCTGCCACTGTCTGGGGCTCTCTTCAATGGAGCCCACACAGTCCTATGTCCTCACGAGGATCACTGGTTTGTCTCCACTAACCCTCCATGCAGCCCCTTGGGAGCCTCATCTTGGGTTTCCTAATGATTTGTGCATCGTCTCCCGAAGACCAGACCATCCAACCACAGCAGCCAGGGCCCTAAGGCCATCCCGCATCTCACCTCAACCACCCTACGTGATTGGAAGGAATTCTGACTCTTTATTTAAGCCTTGTTTATGCTTTATACCCACCGGACTAAAAGAAATCAGAAAGATTAGTTGGGCCAAGTGATGCCAGGGGTGTGGAGATGTGAGGACTTCATGTGCAGCTATCAGAAATGTGGTCCTGGACAGCTGTTCTGAGACTGACCCAGTGCCCATTACGTCAAAGTCAGTCTGGGCGTAGTTTATGTGTGGTCTTCCTGTGGCTACTGTAACAAATCCCCAGGAACTTAATGGTTTAAAGCAATACAAATGTATTATTTTATAGTCCTGGAGGTCAAAAGTCTGACATAGAGACTCTTGGAGGCTCTAGGGACAAATCTGCTTCCTTTTTGTTTTACATGTTCTACATGCTGCCCACTTTCCTTGACTCCTGGCCCCTTCCTCTATCTTCAAAGACAGCAATAGAGCATCTTTTAATCTCTCTCCAACTCTGGGTCTTCTGCCTCCTCTTTTTTCTTATAAGGAGCCTTGTGATTATACTGGGCCCACTTAGATAGTCCATGATAATCTCTCAATCTCAGAAATTTTAATCTAATTCCATCTGCAAAGTCCCTTTTGCCACCCAAGGTCACACATCTGCAGTTTCTGGGGATTAGAATGTGGATATTGTTGGGGTCATTATTCTGCCTGTCATATCTGAGATCCAGAAATTCCATTCCTAGGTATATATAAGCCAGGGAACCTCTCACACCCCTTTGCAAGTGAATCGTAAAGGGTATTGTTGGAGTTATTCAGGGTGTTGGGAACCAGAGACAACACAGGCATTCTACGTGGAGATAATGGAAAAGTGAAGGATGTGGAAGATGCAAGGACACACGGTGAATGAAAGCAACAGCCTAGAGGTTTACACCCTGACATGAATGCATCTTAGAAAGAATGCTTAGGCCGGGCGTGGTGGCTCACACTTATAATCCTAGCACTTTGTGAGGCTGAGGCGGGCGGATCACTTGAGGTCAGGTGTTCAAAACCAGCCTAGCCAACATGGTGAAACCCAGTCTCTACTAAAAATACAAAAACAAACAAAAAAGTTAGCTGGGCATGGTGGCAGGCACATGTAATCCCGGGGACTACTTGGGAGGCTGAGGCAAGAGAATCACTTGAACCCAGGAGGTGGAGGTTGCAGTGAGCTGAGATCACATCACTGCAGTCCAGCCTGGGCAACAGAGAATAACTCTGTTCAAAAAAAAAAAAATCTTAGAGAGGGAAAGCAAAAAGCAGAATAAGGTGTGTGTGTATGTGACACAGGATCATTTACATCAACAAAACAGCCAAGTACAAAATTGCAACATGCACTTTGCATGAATACTGTATAAGCAAAAAGACAAGTTTGGACACCTTGGTGATAGCTGCCTAGGAGACTAGAAAAGGAAATGTTATGGGATAGAAGAATAAAAAGGAATAAAAATAAGTCTTGTTCAAATATCATCCCTTCCGTGAAGCCATCCTTGACCCGCTGAAGCCTCCAGGTAGAGGGGCACAGTTCAGCGGGTACAGGTCTTTAACAGGATTCTTGCACACTGTCTTGTGTCGGTGGGTTTGCATTTCTAGCTTTATGTGAGCTCCTTGAATGCAGGGACAACATCTTGTTTTCCTTTGTATCTTTCAAGAGCAGCACAATGCCTGCTTCACAGTAGGTGCCTAATATGTATTTGGTTAACTTGAACAGTGAACAGTGGGAAAACAAGACATCTGGAGCGGGTGTCTCACATGAGCTGACACTTAGAAAAATTTCTAAGGACACTCAAATGGGCTTTAAAGCTATGTTTGGAACAGAAAGTTGAATCATAAAGCCTGATTCTTGCAGGTGAGCAAAGGAGAAGGAGGGCAAAGAGGATGGATGCAGACCTTCTGAGCATCTGTTCTGCTTCTAACTTCTCCAGACAAAATGCCAAGAAAAATGAGCATCAGAATAAAAATGCAGAATGAACATTGGTAGAAGGGAAAAGAAACCCCAAGTTGGGTAAAGAGATTGTAAGACAGCATTTAATTGTTCTAAATAAATCCAATCCAAACGAGTGG
Organism: Piliocolobus tephrosceles; assembly: GCF_002776525.5. Taxonomy (NCBI): domain Eukaryota; kingdom Metazoa; phylum Chordata; class Mammalia; order Primates; family Cercopithecidae; genus Piliocolobus; species Piliocolobus tephrosceles. The sequence continues at coordinate 67,679,852 of NC_045450.1, read as the reverse complement.
CAGAAATGCTGAGACAGAGGATAGAAAGTATCTCCAAATATTTCAAAAGGTGGCAGTAAATTCTGAGATTCTGTAATGAGACTGACATTGTTCTGGGTCAAGACTCCAGAACAGATCATTAAAGCAATGGTTTTGAACGCTTAAAAAAAAAATAAAGTGGTGATTCTTCAGACTCCTACAAGGGTTCATTAAAATCAAGTTGTGCCTGAGTGACCTGGTTTCCTTTATGGACCTTAAATGGTAAAAAGGTAGAGACCTGTAGTAGACATTTCATACAGATTTCAGCTAAGAGTTTGACAAGCTCTTTCTCAGTGGTTTTAAACACAAGGCTGATTCTTGCTTTGACAACCAGTTCAGTTATCATACCCAAATGGCTTGGATTCATTGAATGGTGCCAATCTACCACACATAATATTAAAAACAGCTACCATGTATTAAATGCTTACCACGTGACAGGTACTATCCTTGGCAATTCACATAGAGTTATGCATTTTCAGTTCCAGCTACTCTAGGATGGAAGGGCTGTTACTACTGCACTTTGCATGTGAGGGAAGTGAGGTACTCACAGGTGAAATAACTTCCCCAGGTCCCATGGCTAGCAACAACTGGCTCTGGAGACTCAGCTAACACAGCGTGTTATTCTGCTAGAGAATAGATGAGATGCTGGGCTGTCTGACTTTCAAAATGGAACTTAGAAATACAAGAGCCTCTGCAGAAATGGAATGAACAAAAGGAAATATTTTCTTTTGTCTTACCTTTCAATCATTCTCTGCTTCTCACCTAAACACAGCTCTCACAGCCAGACTCTCTACTGAAAGGTATGCTTGGTCTTTCCAGGCCATTTCTCTATAGTAGATCTCTGTCATAGGGTCCTTCTCAGGGACTGTTTTCCTCCATTCTATTGGTCTGTTTACCACATGGTTTTAACCCCTGGTCCTGACCTGTTCCTAATCAGTGTCCCCAAATTTCAGTTTTGGGATTTAGCCTCACCCTACACTGCTTCACCTGGGTAGACTCTCTTCTGACAAAAATCCATCTGTGCAAGTTGCTGTGAAATACAAATAAGCTTATGGCAGGGCCCAGCAATAATGGGACTTCCTGGGATAGAGGGTAAGTGCCTCAAGTAGCTGAAGAGGCTTCCCACACAGCTCATCCTCCTCTGAGCAGAGTAATCACTGCAAACAGGGTTGTTGGCCATGCAGAATCCATCCCTGCAAGTCTGGGATTCAAAAGATACTTCCCTCTTCAAATAGGAGTAGGAAAAGGTAGCATTTAAGGGGCACAGGCACTTAAGGGGAAACAATCCAACTAACTTAAATGTTTGTGTTTTTTTACATTTAATTCTTATCTGAACAGACCTATCTATTTGGTACCATACTATGACTAGAAAGAAACCATTTGAATTCAAGGTTGAATTTGGGAAGAGTTTATATCAGAACTACATCCAGCCATCTTGTCATTTAATGCACACTAGTTGAATACCTGGTAGAAACAACAGGGTGAACTGGATTATGTCCAGAGTTTGGAGTCAGAGGTCTGGGTTAGATGCCTATTCTTCGATGCACTTGGTAGATGGCCTTAATATCTCTACCCTGCACTTCTTTTAAAAATACAGGTGATGATACACATCTCATAGGGTTGCTGGAAACCTTATGCTTTGCTGTCCTAGGAGCAGACCCTGCAACAAGGATTCAAGTGTGCGAGGTTTATGTGGAAGGTGATGGGAGCACTCCATGAGAATAAAAGAATAGGAATGAGAGTGACAGCGAGAATGGGAAATGAGATAAGGAAGGGAAAGCAGCCAACAAAAGGGCTGTTATCAAATCAACTGTCAATAGGGATAACTAAAACTGAATCCTGCTGGTGAATTATGGAAGCCAGTTTAAAACATAAGCCTTGGCCGGGCGCGGTGGCTCAAGACTGTAATCCCAGCACTTTGGGAGGCCGAGACGGGCGGATCATGAGGTCAGGAGATCGAGACCATCCTGGCTAACCTGGTGAAACCTCGTCTCTACTAAAAAAAAATACAAAAAACTAGCCAGGCGAGGTGGCGGGTGCCTGTAGTCCCAGCTACTCCAGAGGCTGAGGCAGGAGAATGGCGTGAACCCGGGAGGCGGAGCTTGCAGTGAGCCGAGATCCAGCCACTGCACTCCAGCCCAGGCGACAGAGCGAGACTCCGTCTCAAAAAAAAAAAAAAATAATAATAATAATAAGCCTTAGAGTTATCACATTCAAAGGGTGAGAGAGTTGGGGTATTTATACACCTGCTCCTGCTGGTCTTTGGTTGAGGCCTGGCTGTTCTCAGAATGTGTTTGTTCTCCCACAAGTAAATTAGGCCAGTATGCCCTAGAATGGTAAAAAGAAGGGATATAGGCAGAGCATCTCCAGTGTCTCCTAGGGATTTTGCAAGCTAGTCTATGGAAAGCCTTTTAAAAATTTATTTATACATTCAACAAATATTTTAAACATGCCTACACTCTGAGTAAGTACTGAGGCACTGAGCGTTGGAAGGTAAACAAGTGCTCTTACAATAATTCTACTAAAATTTCAAAGGTAAAGTAAGTCATTATAGTCATTATAGTTAATACTAAAGAATGCTCTAATAGGGAAATAATAGAGGGGACTTTGGTAAATACAGCACTGGAACTTAATCTATTATACAGATCAAGGAGCTCTGCCTTACACTCAAACAAGAAAGGTTTAAGCTGAGTCCTTAAGAATATGCACCGTTCACAATAGCAAAGACTTGAAACCAACCAAAATGCCCATCAGTGATAGACTGGATAAAGAAAATGTGGCACACATATACCATGGAATACTATGCAGCCATAAAAAAGGATGAGTTCATGTCTTTTGCAGGATCACGGATGTAGCCGGAAACCATCATTCTCAGCAAACTAACACAAGAACAGAAAACCAAATACCACATGTTCTCACTCCTTAGTGGGGGTTGAACAGTGAGAACACATGGACACAGGGAGGGGAACATTACATACTGGGGTCTGTCAGTAGGTGGAGGTCTAGGGGAGGGATAGCATTAGGAGAAATACCTAATGTAGATGATGGATTGATGGATGCAGCAAACCACCATAGCACATGTGTACCTATGTAACAAACCTGCATGTTCTGCATATGTACCCCAGAACTTAAAGTATAATAAAAAAAGAGAAATACTAAATGGAGTATTAAGAGAGGTGTAGAAACGGACTTTCTGACAAAATAGTAAAATATGCCATATTAGGAAGAAGTTCCCAGGAGAGAAGAGTTTGCCAGTCATCTTGTTTCTGGCTGTGGCAGTCCAATCCCTCACCTGGAAGGCTCTTAAAGAACTAAAGAAAAATTTAAAAATATTTTATACAGGGACTAGCCCGATGCTCCTCAACCAGGGGTAATTTCTTTTTTTGAGACGGAGTCTTGCTCTGCAGTCCAGGCTGGAGGTGCAGTAGCACGATCTCAGCTCACTGCAAGCTCCGCCTCCCAGGTTCACACCATTCTCCTGCCTCAGCCTCCGGAACAGCTGGGACTACAGGCATCTGCCACCATGCCTGGATAATTTTTTGTTTTTTAGTAGAGACGGGGTTTCACCATGTTAGCCGGGATGGTCTTGATCTCCTGACCTCATGATCCACCCACCTCGGCCTCCCAAAGTGCTAGGATTACAGGCATGAGCCACTGCATCCGGCCAAGACATTTTGATTGTCATGACTGGAGTGGTACTAGTGACATCCAGTGGGTAGAGGCCAGGGATGCTGCTAACATTCTATAAGGTACCCCCTCAGAACAAAAGATTACCTCGTTCAAATTGTCATTATTGCCCAGGTTGAGAAACTATGGGCTAGCCCCATTATCTTTACACTCTTCCAGAGAGAAACTAGGAAGCTGCTTAAAAAAAAGCAAGAATATGCAGAAAATAGCCAGAGAAAATGAGGGATTTCCTAAGGCAGGTATTCAGGTAATAAGACCTTGAGGTGGGTGAGATCAGGGGTCAGCAAATGATAGCCCTAGGGTAAAATTCAGCCCCACGTCTATTTATATGAATAAAGTTCTGTTGAAACATAGCCACATTCATTCTTTTATGTATTGTGTATAGGGCCATTAGATATACAGTAGCAGAGTTTACTAGTTATAAGAGAAACTGTATCACCTACAAAGCCCACCTGGCCCTTTACAGGAAAGTTTGCTGGCCTTTGGTTTACACAATGACCTAGATATAGATTCTAACACATTTTAAATAATCAAAAATGTTTATTATTTCTTTTTTGTTTGAGACAGAGTCTCATTCTGTCGCCCAGGCTGGAGTGCAGTGGTGCGATCTTGGCTCACTGCAACTTCTGCCTCCAGGGTTCAAGCGATTCTTCTGTCTCAGCCTCCTGAGTAGCTGTGATTACCATGCCCAGCTAATTTTTGTATATTTTGTAGAGATGGGATTTTGCCATGTTGTCCAGGCTTGTCTTGAACTCTTGAGCTCAAGCAATCCTCCCCTCTCAGCCTCCCATAGTGCTGGGATTACAGGTGTGAACTGTAATCCTTATTATATATATCCTTAGATATATGTAAGAACCATTTGTGAAAGGCTCACGGCCTACTGAGTGGAGCAGAGTGTCACCACGTGACTGACGCTGTAACAAAAGCCTATACCGGGGCTTCTAGAGCTGCCAAGAAGAGAATAATGCATCCTGCCTGGGTGGGGCAGGGAGGATGGTTTCACAGAAGGAGAGATGGGTCTTGGAGTCTAAATCCATATTTTCAGGATAATGGAGGGAATTACACTGGAGCATGTTAAAAAGAAGAGAGAAATCAAAACCCACGAAGGGTTCAGGAAAGATTTCAGTTTACCTCCTTGTGCCTCCGAGCCACTGGCAAGGCCATGAATACGGCTTCTCAGGAGAATTGTCACTTAACCCCCTTCATCCCTACTACCAGCTTTTAAAAAAAAATTCTTATTTCAAGAGTTAGTCAGCAAGAACAGACAGTAACTGGACCACTGGGTCTGAGGCCTTCTTGGAAAATTACACATTTTCCAGATAAAGGATGCAGTACACGAAGGTGGAAGGTGGCAGATTTTAAGTGAAGCAATAAAAGTTGATGTGCTAGGATGCTTGAGTATAAAAACTGCATGTTAGGCCTCCCACTGGACAAACTGTAGACAATTGGAGCACAAGAATAAATAAGGGTAGCAACAGATTGTTACCCTACAGAATAAAAAATGAATCCATAAAACCATAGTAATAAAACTTTTAAAATTGGAAATAAATTAATAAGTTGGGGGGAGCTTTTCCTTAAAATAGAATGCCAACAAATAAATGTAGAAGGACCCATGCCATTAGAGAATTACCATTTGGTAACCATAATGGTAGGGCAGGGGGCAAAAATGATCAATGAAGCCTAGAATCAGTGGCTGAAAATATAAAAAGAAACAAGGTATTTGTGTAGTCTGGAGATACCTCCTTCCAAGACACTTGTTGGTTATAAAAGAGGAAAAATTAAATTCATACGGGAGAAACCTGGCAGACACCACCTTAAGTAAGTGATCCAAGTTAATATCATCAGTAACGACACAAAAGCCTGCTACATGCTGCCTGATATGAAGCACCAAGAAGGACACAATACTGCCATGATGTTGCCACAAATGCAACAACTGATGGGACCAACCGTGAGGGCAGGCTGGGGGGTCTCTCTTCTCTGACGTGGCTTTCCAATGGGCTTGCCATCACTCCCGTAGGAGTGTGAGTTCAAGGACTTCAGAAGTAAGGCAGGAAAACGCTGTTCCTGTGGGCTTCTCATGCCAAAGGGAAATGGGTACTTCATGCACTTCACTAACACATACAGAGTAATCATCTAGCTTTACGGACTGCTTACTGTGCACTGGGAATTGTACTAGGTGTTGAGGATTCAGGGTGCAAATACGAAGCAGGTATGAACTCAGTCCTATGGAGCATACGCCCTAATGGGGATGTCGAGTTTAAATAAATCATTACAGAATTTGTTATACAATTAAAGTTGTGATTAGAGCTACAAAGGGACGGCAGACTATGAGAAAATGTAAGAGGAAATAGACTCACCTAAAATGTGGAGGTAAAGGGGAGTTTGTGAGGATGTGATGGGGTAAAGCCATGGAGGGGAGGGTGGCAGAGATTATTTATGTGTTGAGAAAGGAAGTTCCTTGCTTGTATTTTCTTTCCAGCTGTTTCTTTAACCTGGATCTCATCTTGGGAGACAGTGAACAAAATAACCAACCTATAATCTTAAACTATGCCATGGTCATGAAAGACAGAACAAAGCTGAAGAACTTTTCCAGATTAAAGGAATCTAAAGAGACATGAAATCTGAGGCAATATTAAATCCTGGATTAGGTCTTGGACAAAAATTTTTTTTTGCAATTAAAAAAATTAGTGCGGTAATTGGATAAATCCAAATAAAGTGTGTTGATTAGATAATTTTTAATAGTATTAATTTTCTGATTTGATCGTTGTTCTGTGATTCTATGAGAGAGAAAAAACATCCTTGTTTTCGGGAAATAACACACTGAAGAGGAGGGGAAAAGGGGCATCGAGTCTGCAGTTTTCTCTTAAATAGTTGGGGGAGGGAGGAATAATTAAGTAAAAGTGATAATATGTTAACATTTGAAAATTTGTCCTAAAAGTATAAAGGAATTACCTGCATTATTTTTGCAACTTTCCAGTAAGTCTGAATTCATTTAAAAATAAAAGGTTAAAAATAAAAACCCTGTATATTATAGAAGACAGATTTATAGAACAGAGGCTCTAGAATCAGACCAATCTGGATTGGAATGTTTGACCTCAGATTGACTGGCAGTTATGACCCTAAATACGTTATCTAGCCTCTCTGAGCCTCAGTTTTCTCATTAATAAAATAGGGAAAATAGTATCTACTTCTCAGGTTTATGTAAAGACAATGCAGTTACTATGAGTAAAATTTTACACAGTGCTGCTCAATGCCTGAGACTGCCTGCCAAGGTACCTCTGAGGCTAGCCAAGACGGTTGTCGACTTGTTGACTGATTGGTTGACAGGGATGTTTTCACGCCCTGAATAACTCAGGCTTTACATGTGCACTTTTCTCCATTGGGCAGCTATGCTACCAGATTCCAACTTTGTCTTTAAAATACTCCTCCATATGGGTGTGATGTATGCAAGGAAGACAATGTAAACCAGGGGGTTAATACTCCAAAATAGGTTTTAAAACAAAATAAAGTTTACCGGCCCAGAGCAGTGACTCATGGCTGTAATCCCAGCACTTTGGGAGACCGAGGCGGACAGATCACTTGAGGTCAGTAGTTCGACACCAGCCTGGCCAACACGGTGAAACCCCATCAGTACTAAAAATTAAAAAAATAATATGGGGCATGGCAGGAGAATCCCTTGAACCTGGAGACAGAGGTTGCAGTGAGCCAAGATCACACCACTGTAGTCCAACCTGGGTGGCAGACTGAGATTCCATCTCAAAAAAATAAATAAATGAATGAATAAATAAATTAACTTATCAGTATTCAATTACAAATGCTAAATATGTTTGCAATGGAATATTTGAAAAATAAAATTAGAAGAAATGTATATTGATAGTTTCATCCAAAGATTAAGTCACACACACACACACAACATACTCCGTAGAAAACTTAAATGAGAATAGAAGCAAACTAAAAATTTGGCATCTTTGTCTTTTCCAAAGTGGCTACTTGTTCAGCTCCAGCTCAGAAGAGCATTCTCTTTGCTAGCTCAGTTCCCAGGCTTTGGAGAGATCGTGTGGGGAGGGAAGAAACAAAGTATTAGTAAAAAGATAAGGAGTACTTTCTGGTGGGAAAATGAGACAGGTGAAGGGTTTGGGCTGGAAGCAGAAGTGGAATGGGAGAAATTGCAGAGGGAATGTGAGAAAACACTATTCCAGGTTACAGAGTGGATCGGTTTTAACATTTTTGAAGAAAGGGGAGCTACTTTTTATTTACTTTGAAGTCTCAGACTGCTTTCTTTGACAGCACTCAGTGATTGCTAAACTTACGTCACCTGGTGCTTCCACCGTCCTTCTTAGCTCCCAGTGTGGGGTGATATTCTTGAAAGATAATCAAGAAGGACTTTTCACCCCTGCCAGCCATTTCCCTATATCCTCCACTAAGGCACTAAAAGTTAGTGCCACCATGTCCTAACCAGGACAGAAACAAGGAAGAAAAAAACCCAGGATCAATCATTTTGACAGGAATGGATTCAGTAAAATCTGGGTGGGAAATGATATTTTTCCTGTTGGATATATTTTATAACTGTAGGTTATATTTTACTTTTTAAAACGCACAACTTCTAAATTACGCTGGCTACATCTGACCTCTATTAACCCCTGGAAGCTTTACATATATTTTCTCAGTCCCTTTATGAAGAAGTGTTATAAGTTGGTTTCTGTCTTTTATTTCAAATAAGGAGAATGATGTTGATAAAGCTCACCCACTGAAATCCACATGGTGGATGGAAAAAAGCCATGGCCTTTATTAATAAAGAAAGCCTGTGTGGCCCTTATCCAACGTGGACAATTACCTCCTCTCTCTTCCTCTTTACTTCTCCCTGTAGGTTTAATGGGATAAGCCACTGTCTGCTTTCTAAGAGGGCTACCTGCTGTCACAGAATCCCCAGTCATTATCACCGAAGTACATTGGTGGTGTTTTGAGATGCCGTGTACTTGATATTTTCCTTTTGAGTCTAGTAAGCCCTTTGGGATCTTTCAAGATAAAACCATTTCATAAATGTAGCTGTATTACAGAGTGAAATGCTTTATAGGGGACTTCAAGGAAATTACATTAGCCTATGCCTCTCTTTTATGGAGCATCACCATTTAGATGGCTTTATTAATACAGAGCAGGCCCGCTATGGATTTATGAGATCTCAGTGATCTTCACTCCTTTTTCTCTTTGGCCTGTGTTCCTGTTCCATTGTTTGAGGGTCATATTGTACAAATCCAGAGTCACGGCATTGAGCACACAAAGCCACTCGGGGGGTCTCAAAAGCCCGCAGCTCCACCGGGCACTGGTGTTCCCTGTGAGCGGCATGTGGGACTCCCACAAAGGAGCCGCTGATGTTGCACTGCTGAGTCCAACTGTGAGAGCAGGCTGGGGGTCTCTGTTCTCCGACCTGGCTTTCCAGTGCCCTTGCCAGTGCTCCCATAGGAGCACGAGTACAGGGCTTCAGAAGTCAGGCAGTAAAATGCTGTTCCGCTGGGCTTCCCACCTCAAGGGGAAATGCATGTCACCTCATGCATGTCACTAACACATACAGAGTAATCGTCTAGCTTTACGGACTGCTTACTGTGCACTGGGAATTGTACCAGGTGTTCAGGATTTAGGGGGCAAATTCAAAGCAGATATGAACTCTGTCCCCATGGAGCGTACTTCCTATTGGGGAAGTCAGGTTTAAATAATCATTATAAAATTCCTTATATAATTACAGTTATATAAGGGGAAGACAGACTATGAGAAAATGTAAGAGGAAACAGACTCACCTAAAATGTGAAGTTAGAGGGGAGTGTGTGAGGATGTGATGGGGTGAAACCATAGGACACAGGGGACAGGGATCATGTAAGAGGTATTGATAAAGCACATTCCTTGCTGGTACTTTCTTTCCAGTTATTTCTTTTATTTTCTTTTTATCATTATTATTATTATTATTTTGAGATGGAGTTTCACTCTTGTCACCCAGGCTGGAGTGCAAAGGCACGTTCTTGGCTCACCACAACCTCTGCCTCTCAGGTTCAAGCGATTCTCTTGCCTCAGCCTCCTGAGTAACTGGGATTACAGGTGCCTGCCACCCCATTGGGCAATTTTTTTTGTATTTTTAGTAGAGATGGGGTTTCACCATATTGGCCAGGCTGGTCTTGAACTCCTGACCTCAAGTGATCCACCTGCCTCAGCCTCCCAAAGTGCTAGGATGACAGGTGTGAGCTACCATACCCAGCCTATTTCTTTAACATCATACATGTTGGCTACAGGGATAAAGATCAGAAAGTTTTAGGTGTTACTAGAAAAATATAAAAATGATCATGTGTTAATTACAAGTAACTTTTACAAAAGAAAGAAAAATAATTACACATTTTCCTAAATTATTATTTTGCTTATATATCATTTCCCTAATCTAATTTTCTAAAAGATATGTGTCTTGGGTTCTAGGTCATTAGTGACCATTAGTAAATGAAATTATTAAAAGTTTAAGTTTGTTTCTATTTCACATGTCTTGCATTTCACAGCGAATCAAGCTCAGTACTGTTACAAGATACTGACACCTTGAGATCTAAAAAACCAAAAAATTTAATGAAACAACCAGTTTTAAGAAATGAAATGTGGACAGAAGAATCATCACTGGGTGTGTTGCTCGGGCTTCACGACTTCCTTGCCCTCGCCAGGGGTTCAGAGTTTCACCTGCATCTTTGTCAGATTCTCTTCTAGATCTTCCTAACCCCAGCTCCTGTCCATCTTTGGCCGTATGAGTTGCCTGCATCCTATCCCTTCTCATGGACCCAATCTCTCCTAATTTGCTTTGGTGAATTTTGCAACCAAAGGCACAGGCATCTGTATCAGTTACCTATTGCTGCCGTACCAAATTACTACAAACCTTGTGGCAAAAAAACAATAGCGATTTATTCTCTCATACCTCTGGAGGCCAGAAGACCTAAATCAAGGTGTCAGCAGGACCAGGCTTTTTTGGAAGTCTCTAGAAAAGGATCCTTCCTTGTTTCATCCATCTCCTGGTGGATCTGGGAATCCTTGGCTTGGTGCCATATTGCTGTAATTTCTGCCTCTATGGTCATATCACCCTCTCCCCTGTGTATCTGTTTTCCTCTATGACTCTTACAAGGCCACTTGAAATTCAATTTAGGATACACTCACATAATCCAGGATTATTTGATCTCAAGATCCTCAACTTAATTACCTCGGCAAAGACTGTTTCCAAATAAGCTCACATTCACTGGTCCCTGGGATTTGACATGGATGTCTTCCAGTGGGCCACATGTCATAGCATCCATGTTATTTTACCATGGATTTACACCCGGGAAAGGGGTGTTTCCCAGGGCTTCCATTAAACTAGAGTTTCTCTACCTTGGCGGTATTGATGTTTGGGGCCAGATAATTCTTTGTGGTGGAGGCTGTCTAGTGCATTGCAGGAGGCTGAAAAGTATCACTGATCTCTACCCACTAGATGGCAATGGCAGCCCCCCCATCCCAGCTGTGACAACCGAAAGTCTCTAGACTTTGCCTTTTATCCTCTGCAGAGTCAAAATCACCCCCAGTCGAGAACCAAAGACAAGATCAATTAGCACAGTACCATAGACCAGTTTGTTCTCATTCCTGGCTGTATGTTGGAATAGCATGGGTAACTTTGAAAAATACTGAGAACAGAGTCCATCCTTCAGTGTCTAATTTAGTTAGTCTGGGGTAAGGCCCAAGCATCAGTAGTTTTTTTTTTTTTTTTTTTTTTTAAGTCACCTGCTTATTCTTACGGACAAAAGGCCGTGAATTGCTGATAAAGACAGTAGGAGCTTCATAACAGTTTGCTCAATTGCAGCAAGCTCATTTCAACTCTTTTGCAAATCATTTGGGGCCTTCATTTTATTATGTATTGAGAAGATTTACCCAGTGGAAAGAAGCTTAAAGAAAAGAACATGTTACTTCCTTTCTCTTCTCTGCTTCCTCAGAACCATAGGTTAGTGACGTTTCTTTTTCCAAGGATGGCCTCTGAGGTGGACACCTGGGAAAAAGAAGGGCAGCTGTAAGCCAAAGGCCTGGCTGTTAGGCCTGGCCAACCCGTCTCCTCATTGACTTGCGGTGGGAAGTCCCATTTCATGTCTGGGCCTTGGTGTCCTTGAGGGGAAGGTGGAATGTGAGTCGGGATGAAGCCTGAGTTGGATTCAGCTGCTCTGTGCTGGCGACAGCTCAAGGGGTGTGGGGAGGCAGCGGCAGTTGCAGAGTCATGTGGCTATCAATAGATCCATAGAAATGGAGCATCTGCTTTGGCCTCAACTGTAGCTCACGGGAGTCATTGCCAAGGCAGAATCCAATGTGGAACGTTCCAGCAATGAAAAAACTATCCATATTTTGTATTACCCTTTTTAACCCTCCAAATCACAATACAAAACAGAAACATGTGTACTAAAAACGATTTGTATGGAATTCTTCCTAGAATTAAAAATCACAATAGACTTGTTTGTGTTAACAATGATTATTTTTTAAAAAGATTAAAGAAACATTACGACCTTGCTATGGACAAATGAAAGACAAAACCTTCTCTATGATGTGCTTATACAAAGAAGTTCCCTAAAACATATCAGAAATGAGCCTCTGTGAGACTTGGGTGCGCACTGCTCTTTGTTTCTGCTTTGCACATTCTTGTGGTTACTGTACCTGCTATATTGAAATGGAAACTCAAGGTGCCATTTTGTGAAGCCCAGAAGGTGAAAAAGATCATTCTTGAGATTGAGTGGATAGCTTTTGCCTGTGATTATGCCATGCTTTGCACTGGGCATATTTATAGACATTGTCCTTTTTCACTTTCTCTCCAACTTCCCACATCTCCCCTTGGCTCCAGACTCTTATTTCTAAACACCCACCCAAGGATTCCACTGTAGAATTTAACAGGCACTCATGTCTTTCCCATGTCATCTCCCATACCTGTCCTCCCATTATCAAGACAAATAGGTACACCACGAACCACCATCCTCAAGCCCAAACCATAGAAATCCTCCTTGAATCCTTTCTCCCAATTTCCACAAACAATTCAGCAGCAACCGTCAATTATATCATCAACATATGTCCCTTATCCTACTGCTCCTCATCATCTCAATCATACCCACCCATGCTATGACTCTCTCTCTCATCTTTCACCTGAACCACGGCAGAGGCTCCCTTCTGATCTCCCTGCTCCTGAATTTGCCCTCCCTACTGGCATTCTTGATCCATCATCCAGAGAATGCTTTTGAAACATATATAGGATTGAATCACCTTACTGCTCAAAACTCTTCAATAGAATCTAAAATGGTATAGCCACTCTGGAAAACAGTTAAGCAATGTTTTCTTTCTTAAGTCAAACAAAACACGCAATTATATAACCCAGACATTGCACTTTTGGGCGAATTCATCTCAGAGAAAGAAAACTTCCATTAAAAGAAAAATCCGTACACAATTGTGCATAGCTGCCTTACTCATAAATGCTAAAACTGGAAGCAAACCAGATGTCTTTCAGCAACTAGATAGTTAAAAACAACAACAGCAACCGTGTGGTACATCCATGCCATGCAATACTACTCAGAGATATAAAAGAACTTACAAACTTACATCGCAAATGGAACCTTTGCAGGTGGAATATGGGTTAATCAGCTGACCTTAACATAAGAAGAGGCCCCTAACTTACCCAGGTGAACACAATGCAATCACAAGGGTCCCGAAAAGCAGAAACACAGGTGGAAAAGACTGCAAAGGAGATGTAACTACTCAGAAAATGGCTGGAGAGATGCAACTTTTGTGGCTTTGAAGATGAAGGAAGGGGCTGTGAGCCCCTAGAAACTGGGAGAGGGAAGAAAGTAGATTCTGCCCTTGGGCCTCAGAAAGGAACCAAAGCCATCCAGACATACATGGGTTGCTTTAAGCCCCAAAGTTTGTTGTAAATTGTTACAGAAGAAACAGAAAACTAATGCAGGAGGCAAAACATCATTTCCCAGTGTACCCCCCCCGCCTCAAAAATCACCATGCAAGTTTGAGTGAAATGAATGTCCTTTAATTATATTGCCATCACCAATGCTTTCCTGTGTCTGTCATCTTTTTAAACAAAACATGATTTTGAAATGTAGAAAAGATTTGGAAGGTAAACATGAATTGTAAAGCAGAGGCTTTCCAAATAACAGGGGAAATTTTCTTGTTGTGTATGTGCCATAACTGTGAAAGATAATTATTTATATCCAAAAGGGGAATGTCAGGTATTGGTTACAGCTGTCAGATCATGAACACTGCTGCGGAAGCCTTGTACCTCGCCAAAATACTGTCTGATGTAGACTTCAGCAACACTGCGGAACACTGTACATTTGATCTTCAGTCTTCTCTTTTTGCACCAGGAAAACCTTGGGGGTAGATTTCATTGGTTCATAACCACTTTAACATCTTCCCAGGCGGAAGGTTCCATTCATACCTCAGGCTGAATACACCTAAGATGTGCTCATTCACCCAGGTGAATGCACGTGAAGGCCTTCAGGCAGGGCATGCCTTGCATTGTTGGCCCCAAGTTAACCGTCTTGCCTTCCTGCTTTTCACCTGACTGCTACTTGTCCCTGAAGACAATGGAGCCTGTGACCTGTGGCTGGTGACTCTTGGGTCAAGTGACTCCTAAACGGATGTTTTGAACTTAGACTTCTCTACAGAGCTTCAGACCTGGCTATCTGATGCCTGTTTAGTATTTCCATGTGTGAATCCCTTGACCACTCAACTTGACCACGCCTAACATTGTACTCATTGTCTTCCTCTCAAGCCCTCTCCTCCCCCACTCCTTTTTCCATCTTGGTGAACCATTCTATCAAATCATCAAATTGTTGAGGATAATTTGCTACATTTCTATCCAGGCCATCTCCCTGACACTGGACCATTACTAGGCCCTTTCCATTATGCCTTCTAAATTTTTCTTCACTGCAGCCTCTCCTTTCTATCCCTACTGCCTCTGCTGAAATTCATGCTTAAATGGGGGAATTTAGGTCAGCTCATATTTATCAAGCATGAACAATATATCAGATACTCTTTTAAGTACTTTTATGCGAAGCGTCTCAGCTATTCCTCCCAGGAAAATTGTTAAGTAGGTATTCAAGTTATTGTCATTTTTAGAAGCAGAGGTTGGTGCTAAGAGAGGTCAAGAATCTTTTCCAAGGTCTGACAGCCAGAAATGGGTAGAATTGGAATTTTAGGTTAGGTATGGCACACAGCAGATTCTGAGTACTCAGTTACTAATCTGTGAGTTTACTAAGAGAAAGACAGAGCTGTGGTCCCTCATCCACCTCTGCCACCTCTCAGACAAGTGTGGATATCTTAGGCCAGGTAGATTAAGAACAAAGCGAAGAGGAGTCTTCCACAGGACTCCTTTTGTCTTGCCTTATGAAGAAATAAATATTGACAAAATTATGAGTGCACATTTTCCAGCTATCGTGTCTCCAAAAGAAGCAATAACTGGTCATAGCAGAAACAGTTTAAGAAATATTAATTGTAGTAACTAATACTAGAGATCAGTTATTAAATGCTCATCATCGGCCAGGCATTTCCTAGGCAATTTCTAGATACTATCCCACTTAATGCATATAACATCCTTGTGGGACAATAAAGCTCAGGAAACTTAGGGAGTTTGTAAATATCACAATAGTAAGTGATTACGCATACAGATCCTTCTGAGTCCAAAGCTGCTGTTCCTAATCACTAAAGTATACTGCCCTGCACATTTATTCAGCACAGAGGGTGGATTCAGAAGATAGCAGGGAGGGCATGTACATGTTACAGGTACTTGGGAGGCCCATGACTTCTCTAAATTTATTTGTAAAGAGGGCATGCTATTGCCAACAAACTAGTGGCCTTTATCTACCTTGAATTTCCAATATCTGACATTGTTAACTTGAAAATTTGTTTAGTTAGCAAAAAGTGGTGTGATTCCAGTGCCCCCAACCCTGCTAGGATTGCCATGTCTGGAAGGAAAATGTACTTATTTCTTTGGATTAGTTTTACGTAAAATAATTACCAGAAACTTCTGTTTGTCCCCCAAAGAAAGACCAGTATCTCCTGATTTTCCTTGCAGCTAGATTTCATCATATGGTCAACAGTTGGCCAAGAAGATATGAGGAGAGGTGGTAGATGCAACTTTCCACTTGTGTATTTCAAGAGAAGGGATATGGTTCCCCTTTCCCCTTTCCCCTTTCCCACTGACTGGGATAAGATGTGGATGTGGTGGTGAGTTGCCTGGGGCCATGAGGACACAGGCTATATTCCACAAATTTCACAAAATAAGACGGAAGCCATGTTTTAAAGGTTTTAAAGATTCAGCTTCCTACACATCTCTCAGACAGATTTATGTCTCTCCATCCCTGCCTCCATTTTGTCTCTAAGTGACACAGTGGGGCCACCACGTCAATCTAGAACTGCTCCTGCCTGAATCATCACTTATTGAAGCCACTGACATTTGAATCCTCACTATGGCATCCAAACCCATATCCTAACTAATAGAAATCCACTGAGACACAAGCTATTGAAAAAGTACTTTTTAAAGCTCATTCTATGCAAACTTTCCAGTGTGAAAGAACCTGCCACATTCTAGGGTTAGTAAGAGATTTGACTTGGCTCTGCTCAACATAAGCAGCTGGTAAGGGATTGGGTAAAGATGAAATCAGAGAAGTCATCAGGGGCTGGGTCATGAAGGACTCTGCTGTGTTAAAGAAAATGGACTTAAACCTGGGGGTAATGACGATGCAAGAGGAGTTCCAAAGGGTGTGGCAGGATACACCTGAACTTGAAAATAATCCTTCATCAGCCATTTGGAACAAGGCTCTGAGGTGTTAAAGAAAATGGACTTAAACCTGGGGATAAGGATGATACATGAGGAGTTCCAAAGGGTGGGACAGGATACATCTGAGCTTGAAAATAATCCTTCAGCTGCCATTTGGAGCAGAAATTAGAGAGTAAAGACTAGAATTAGGAAGAAAAGTTTGCAAGCAAGAGATAATGGTGGTTTAGATCTAGGATGAAGATGAGGACAGAGAGAAGCAAATCTGTCAGAGAGAAGTAGAAGGTTAAATGACGAAGACCTGCCTGACTGGTGGATAGGTGAGAGAAGCCTGCAGAAATACCAAGAATCACACCCATGTTTGTGGTTTTGGCAACAGCACGGTGAGTAGCACCCTTGATTTGCTAAAATAAAAAGCATACAGTGGAAAAAAAGTTTGGGGCTGGGTTGAGGGTGGAGGTTCGTGGGGAGATTGAGTTTAACTTTGCACTTGTGTAGTTTGATGAGCTATGGGACATCCAAGAGGCAGTGTCTAGTACACAGAGTTAAAAAAAAGAATAAATCCAAGACTGAATGTCAGTGATGACACAGACTCTTGCATATTTCATAGTAGTATTTGATTATGCCAGGTGGAGGACACACCTAAGGCATTCTTTGTCTCTATATTTACACTGCAAGCCCCTCCTGGAGAAGATGTTTTCCACTTCTTTCTTGTGTGGCATTTGTGAGCAGAGCTTGCCTTAGATTCAGGGTGAATGATAGGAATGCAGTAGCTGCTTGTGACGGAGAGAATCCCAGCAATGACTAAATGCTGTGTCTTCTAGTGCAGTTTCCTTCAAAGTTTATTTTTCTCTAATGTAATTGTATCTGGTTTTTGTCCCCCCACTTTATTCACAGCACCTAACACAGTGACTGACTCACAGCAGGTGCCAAATAAAAACAAAAACGAATGCATGTTGAGTGAACTGCCACCTGTATATGCTTTAAAATCTAGCTACTTAGAAACTGCAGGCCAAAAATGTTTTTGATGAAAGCATGCATCACTACACCCAGTAGGGTTAACCAGACAACCCATAATCATAAACTAAATGGATAATTATAAAGCGAAAGTATTAATCATTTATAAGTAAAAAGCAAGTACAGGCATTAAAATCCAGGATCTACTCGACTCTGACAATGTACCGATAACATCCTTCTTGAATGTTTTAGGAATTCTGGAAATCTATGTTTCCAAGTGCCTGATGGTGATTTTTCTCCTTTGCCAAACAGTGTGAGGCAGGCATCTTGCTTAATTAAACAGCAAATTAAAATCATCAATAAACTCTAAGACTGCTTGGAAAAAGAATCTGGCAGTTCCTCAAAAGGTTAAAATAGAATTGCTGATAACCTAGGAATTCTACTCCTAGGTAGATGCACATCCACACCAAAGCTTATAGGCACATTTTCATAGCAACATTAGTCAAAATCGCCTAAAAGTGGAAACAACTAAAATGTCCATCGAACAATGAATGGATAAACAAATGTTATATATCCACGCAATGGAGTATCATTTGGCAATGCAAAGACTGAAGTACTGATGCATGCTACAACAGGGATGAACCTTTAAAACACTATCCTAAGTGAAAGAAGGCAGGCACAAAAGATCAGATATGATATTCAGTTTCTATAAAATGTTCATAAAAGGGAATGAGACAGAGAATGAGATTTTTTGGCCGCCAGGAGCTGAGGATGTAATGGTAGAAAATGAGGTATGACTCAGGGATAGTGTGTTTTTTTCCAGGAGATTTAAAAAAAAATTCTAAAATTCATTGTGGCGATGGTTGCACAATTCTGTGAATAGACTGAAAACCATGGAGTTGTACACTTTAAAGGAGTGAATAGAATGGTATGTGAATTATATCTCAATAAAGCTGTTGTTTAAAAAAAAACTCTAAGAACAAGGGCTCATTTGGTACATTATTGGACATTGGTGGCCTTCAGACATAGGCAGCAAAAAAATTCTTTGAAAGAGTACACCATCACAAGCGCTTGGTCACTCTGGATCAGTTATTTCAACTCGTGAAGTACTGGCTTCCTCTCTTGTAGGACAGAAGTGCAGCAGGAGCTGTTGGTGTGTATTCAAATCCTTGTGCGTCACCAGTGGCTTTCTGGAAGCCCCTGTATCTCTGTACCTGAGGGCTTTCTGTAGCCACCGGAACATACTTGGGTCCTTCCTTTCCACAGGGTGAACTGGAAGTTCCAGGAAGCTGACTTCCCTGAAAGTAGCTCTGAACTAATTACAAACAGGAGTCGGAGGAGCTATACTCAGCTTCCTCGCTGACTGTGTGTTACAACTCAAAGGTGTGTTCTACCCTATCCCCGGATATGCATCCCAGGTGGCATCCCAGGTGCCCACAGAGAAAACCCGCCTTTCAATGCATCCTGGTGTTGGCTTCCTTGCTTTCCCCAGCTAACTTTCTTCATTCCGTACCAGTGCTTCTTGGCATTACCTCCCAAATAAACTACCTGAGCACATAAATGTCAGAGTCTGCTTCTGAAAGAGACCAACCTGAAATAAGGGATAATCGGTGTGCCTTCCTCTTAGGTCTATTGGAAGGAAGAAATAAAATACTACATGGAGAGCGTTCCAGCGCCGTGTCTGGCCACTTAATAAACGTTACCTATTATCATCATTATTATTATTATTGTTATTACTAAAAATAAATAATTGACTGGAATTATTTATCAGATCTCGGCCCATCTGGAAGCCTGTCTTGGCTTTCCTACATATGTGAGACATGCCAAGCTGGTATTGTGTTTATTATTTCACCACTGAGCACCCAGTTCATTATTTTCCATCCAATTGACTCCAGGTTTTCAAAGACTTTATCTAGCAAACTGCACAGATTAAGTAATAATTTATTTTCTCATCCATGTTTTATTAATCAAAGGCACATATAACTGCCAATCAGAGCTGCTGATCAGAATTAAATTACTAAGTTCACCATGCAGAGCTAATATCACTTCAGTCAAAAGCAAAACATCTTGATGTTTTTGTTTGTGAAGCTTTATCGCTTGTAAAAGTAAGATTAGATTAGATTTTCTGAAATATTTAAAATAGCTTGCAGACCTTCATTGCCACAATCAGGGTCTCCTAAGACCCAGAAAGTCCATGTTGGCCACTGCTGATCTAATAAACCAAAATTCATTAAGAAGTATGTCTGCTTTCGCTATAAAAATTGGAGCAATAAAATCTTTATGGCCATATTTGGCAATAACCTTTCTGTATATGACAAAAAAATAAAGGATAAATGGATATTTAGTAATGTATTTTTTATCTTGACCTTTTCACAGTGAAATATCCACAAATCTAAGAGAGGCTGGATTACACTAAGATGCTAGCCCATGCCAGTTTTCCTGCTATAATATCAAGAGATCATAGTCTATGAGGAAAAAGGAGAAAGAAATAAGCAGTTTGGAAGAGTACAGCAAGGTGGATATCTAATTCTCTATTTCTTAAAACAAATGGCACTTGCTGGCAGTATGTTCACAAGCAGATGTGCTGGGTACATTTGCTTAGCCCTCTGAATTTACTCTCCCTTCTATACCCTGCTTTGTCCTTGGGCAGAGCACCTGGCAGCCTTGTCTTCTGGCTTCCAGCTGGCTTCAGTAAATTAGAAGCACTAGTGAGGAATCAGAGGTGGAGGGAGAACAAGACAGGGTGTCAGGTCTCCTGGTTTCCTTCCTAAGGCTTCATACAGATCAGCATCTTGTGGCACCAGAGAGTAAAGAATGGTGGACAGTGGATCTGGAGGGGCCAGTGGGCTACAGTTGGCCCACCAGGATTCTTAACATGTAAAATAAATACCAAAATGTTCACAGGGTTTGTATGAGAATTGAATCATCTGATCCACAGAAAATTGACCACAATGCCTAGCATGTAATAAGTAAACAGATATTAGCTACTGTTATTATATTCAAGGATCTGAAGAAAAGTTATGGTTACTCTCTGCTTTGTGAAGAGCAACGAGCACTGTTTCTCCTATTGTAGGCATCTGAACTCATATTAGAGCCATCACTGCTCTAGGCAAGAGGATAACTTACCTGCCTGAACGCTGACCAACGCTCATTGAAAGCCTAGTATTAACCAGGGACTGTGGTAATTACTTTTCAAGTGTTGTCTCAGCTTTGCATAGTAGAAATACCATAGCCAATGAGGTTTTTCAGAGGTGCAATGATTATTCATTGAAAACTCGGGCCAGCAGGAGTAAGAAAGCTGCCCACGCTCAGATGGTACATGATAGGTACAAGTGGCATTTGAACTCAGGCCCATGAGCTTCTCAGGCAGCACCTACGTTCTCCTGTTTACAAGAGACCAGTTCTTCAAAGTGAATCCTGAGCCACTTGATGGGCAAGGAATCAGGTTGTCTGAGTGTGGAAAAATGTCTACGCATTTATCATTGTCAAAACTCCTTTCGAGAAAATGTGCAGTAATTGTACATCTAATTCAGCCCCAGCACAACACAATGTTCCAGTGAAGTGTACAGCCAAGTGACATGTGTTGAGATGATGACCCTGTTGGGAGGGAGTCTTGTAAACCTCACACTAAAGAAAAATGACCAACAAACACATGCAGTGGTTTATGGGCCTCATCTCTTTGTGGCAGCTCTGTGGCTCCTGGGAAGGAAATGGAACACTTAGGAAGACAGACTGAGCCTCCTGGTTCCCACAGGTGTACGATACGTGAGCCAGTGCATGAATTTATGTCCTTGAATATTCATCAAAATCCCCAGGGGGAGACAGTTATGGACGTCAGAGCAAGCCTGGGTCCATGATGAATAGACCCTCCCTTTGGAGTTCCCTGGGCCTCCCTGCACTTGAGTCAAGCCTGGAAGAGTTGTGGGGAGCACATGGCAGCCCTGTGGATGCTGGCAGTAAGGAAACTTCTGCTTGGGCATCTCAACAAAATAGGACTCATTGCCATGGACTGAGCTCATGCAGCGGTCTCGCATAAGAACCTAAATGTGGTTCTTTTACATGATGCTTGCCAACGTACCCAACGCCCTCATGGTGAGCTGTGTCCTGGGCTTGGGAGGAGATGAAAAATCCTTTCCTACTTCAGTCTTACGCATGCAAATAGCTGAATATCAGGACCCACTGCTTGTATCTATACCTCCAGCTCAGGATAGAACAACTTGTAGGAAGCAGGTATCAATTGATATTTGTTGGCCAGGCACAGTGGCTCACTTGTAATCCCAGCACTTTGGGAGGGTGAGGCAGGTGGATCACGAGGTCACGAGATGGAAAGATCGAGACCATCTCGTCTAACACAGTGAAACCCCATCTCTACTAAAAATACAAAAAAATTAGCTGGGCGTGGTGGTGGGCACCTGTAGTCCCAGCTACTCAGGAGGCTGAGGCAGGAGAACGGCATGAACCCAGGAGGCGGAGCTTGCAGTGAACTGAGATTGTGCCACTGTACTCCAGCCTGGGCAACAGAGCGAGACTCCATCTCGGAAATAAAAAAAATTGATGTTTGTTTCTGAATCAATGAAAAGCTACTTCTTCTTTGAGAGCACAGGCAGTCTTTCCTCTCCAGAGACTGGGATGGGGTGAGGGATGTGGGGGAAGGAGATACCCTCCTTGCCGGCTTACAGTCTCACAATGATTCCACTGACTTTTGTAGGGGACAAAATCCTCACACATGTACACAAGCACACACACTTGCACATCCCCCAAAACACGGCCATTCTGACCTATGCCGTCACTCCCTGGCCATTTAAGAGTGAGCCGAGGGAAGGTATCTGAGCTGAACTGGACCAATAAAATTATTCTTGAGGATGTGAAACTCAGGACACAGAAATATGGTGATGAGCAACATCTAAGCTGAAGTATATCAGTTGGAGAGTTCCAGATTCACATATTGCAGTGCCCAGACAGGTTTGGTTTCCTTCTTTATATGATCAGATGCTCCTTTGTGTCCATGTGCATACAACACTCTCACTGCTGTGGGTTTCACTGCCCACCCCCTACCACCACCAACAAAAAAGATATGTGGGAGTTCTCTCAGTGACTTATTTGGAGATAGGGTCTTTACAGAGGTAATCAAGTTAAAACAGGGTCATGGGTAGACCTTAATCCAGTATCACTGGTATCCTGTATAATCCATTTTCACACTGCTGATAAAGACATATCTGAGACTGGGTAATTTATAAAGAAAAAGATGTTTAATGGACTCACAGTTCCACGTGGCTGGAGAGGCCTCAGAATCATGGTGGAAGGCGAAGGCACGTCTTACATGGTGGACAGTTCCACGTGGCTGGAGAGGCCTCACAATCATGGTGGAAAGTGAAAGGCACATCTTCCATTTGGCAGCAAGTGAAAAAGAATGAGAACCAAGCAAAAAGGGAGACCGCTTATAAAACCATCAAATCTCATGAGACTTACTACCTCAAGAACAGTACGGGGGAAACCACCCCCATGATTTAGTTATCTCCCACCAGTCCCTCCCATAACACATGGGAAGTATGGGAGCTACAATTCAAGATGAGATTTGGATGGAGACACAGCCAAACCATACTATGTCCTTACAAAAAAAATGGAGATTTTGACTCAGAGGTAGACATAGATAAGGGAGACTGGCATGTGAAGGGAAGGGAGAGATTGGGATGATGCAGCTACCAACTAAGGAATGCCAAAGGTTTCCAGCAAACCTCCAAAAGCTAAGGAGGCATGAACAGATTCCCCTCACAGCCCTCGGAAGAAACCAGCCCTACCTACACCTTGACCTTAGACTTCCAGCCTACAGAACAGATTGACAGGAAATTCCTTTTGTTTAAGCCACCCAGTTTGTGGCACTTTGTTATAGGAGCCCTAGCGAACTAAGACACACCCCAACAATCTTCTTTCTTCCCTTTCCTTACTTGCTTGTTACTAATCATAGTGAATTCCTTTTGCTTGCAACCAAGAGAAACCTAACTCAGGTTTCTGACTTTTATCAGAACTCAGGATCCTGACTTTTATCAACCACTATAAAATTCATTTTGGATTTGTAAAGCAAAGCAACTTATAATTAACACAGAGGCTGTAACACAGAAACCAAGGAGATGCCTTTAGACCAAAGAGGCAGTAACGAGAGAACGTTCTTTTTCAGATAGAATGGGTTGAGAAAAACAATTTGCTGTAAAAAAAAAAAAAGTTTCATTTCTCTGACTGTTGCTAGCACAAACGGCAGAAAACAAACAAGCTCTTAAAGGCAAATACGTTGGTTTTTGTCTCACCCTGTATCATAGGAAAGATCATTATAAAAAACAAAGGCATTCATTGAAATATTGACCCTATTAAGAACTATCAGGAGATCCCCATTTAGGAGTTGAATTGTGTCCCCTAAAAGAAACATCCAACTCCTAACCCCTAGTGTCTGCAAAAGTGACTTTATTTGGAAATAGAATCTGTGCACATGTAATCAAGTTAAGATGAAGCCGTTAGAGTGGACCTATTCCAGTATGAGTGGGGTCCATATAAGAAGAAAACCCCATGTGAAGACAGAGACATGGGGAGAACACCATGTGAGGAACAAGGCAGAGATTGCAGTGATTTAGCTACAAGCCAAGGAACACCTGGGGCTACCAGAACCTAAAAGAGATGAGGCCGAATCCCCACCTAGACACTCTGAAGATAGCGTGGCCCTTGCCAGCACTTTGATTTCAGAGTTCCAGCTTCCAGAGCTGTGAGACAAGTATTTTCTGTTTTAAGTCACCCCGTTTGTGGTACTTTTTTATGTCAGTCCTAAGAAACTAATTCATCCCCTCACTCAAAATATCTCTTTGGGTTGTGAGGAGGTTTACGCAGGGTAATGCCAAAGATTTGAAAACTCTCTCATAATGCAGAGTTAAAAGATGTTTACAGTAACTGAATTTTCTATAGTAAGTCTGGGAGTGCTATTACCTACAAGATCTGGATAGGATACATATCATGAAAGTAAGTAAATGTTGTCCTTCCTTCTGGTCCTCATTAAAATGTGTTCAGTAAATTGATGTCAAAATAACTAATACTCTACAATCATACTTGAACATGGGTTACATTCAAACCAGGAAGACTAGTTATATGGTACCTTTTGGTGTGTTTGTAATAAAGGTTCCGCTTTTGAGTGGTGTAAAGAAAGCAACTAAGAAAATATAAAAACAAGGCATTCTAAACAACATTTTGAAAGTGACTAGTAGCAGAGTTTGCATTAGGCTGTGTCCTGGAACAACTCTGTTCTTAGAATAAAAATAAAAGATTGTCATTTTGGTTGGTTGAAGAAGTCTTCCTTCACTTTCCAGCAAAGATTCTTATGCCTTTGATCTTTTGATTGTTCCCAAATAATGATGTGTTTGTTCTAAAAATAATTCTTCTTCAAGGAAGAAACAGAAACGTATTTTTTTGGGACTATGTTGAAGAGAGCAAACTGAACTCTAAAAGGGGGAAAAAGAGAAATCTATTGAAGGCATGCCATGTGTTAAATTTACTGCTGATGTTCCAAGAAAATCTTCCCCTAATATTTTTAGACTGAGATTAATGTATTTGCAGATAATTTTAGAATATAAAGAATCCTAAACTGAACATCTGCTTTGTTGTCTTGGTCCTAGAGTCAACCTTGTGGCTTGAAAATTTAGAAAGCAGATTTGGGGGAGTAAATACATAATTTTGGCTTATCCAAAGAATTTACTCAGGTGCTTTGGGAATCAAAATGGTTTTTCCTTTCTTTGTTTTGATAGATTAACATTAGAGTTACTGGCTTTATTAAGCATTGTATGACAATGTCATTCAATGTCCATTAAAGAATACTTAGTAGAGTAAATGTTAAATTACCATGTTACATCTCCATAAATACATGTGAAGTCCATATGAATGCCAAATGAATTCAATATGGTCATTTCTATTACAATAAATGCCAAGTGAATTCAGAGCGATGAGGCACTTAAAATGTCACACACTCCCAACTAGTTCCATCATGAATTCATTACTCCCGGTGACACTCATTCTTGTCAGGGTTTCCACTGTAAATATGACTTTCAGCAGTTTATCATAAAATTCTGCTTGAGGAATTGATTCTCATTGGAAATATGGAAGATAAACTCTAAGCCTCAAAAGTAACATCAAAATAACTTGACTGTAGTGGGATTCCCACCCCTGCTCCCAAACTTGCAAGCTTAATATTTGAATAAAATATCTAGTTATGGTTTTTGATATTTTATATCAAAGAAAATTTCAATGTGATGAGTTCCCTCCTAGAACAAAGAGTTCTTTCAAAATGTCTCTTTGTAAAATTTACTTAATTTCGTACCCTTCTTATTGAGGCAGATGTGTCAAAATTACATGCAATAAGCAAATGGGAAAACCGAAACATCATAATAAGATAATTAGTTTAGTCAACACAGAAGCATTGATAATATCTGGTTTCATGATCTAATATTTCCATTTTTCCAGTGTTATCCAAAAATATCCATTTTGCAACTATAATATTTTTTAAATCTGAAACTTTATACTCTTGACCATCACCTCCTGGGTACGTACTGTTGGTCACTCTTCCGTAAGAAATAGGTAGATAGACGGAATAAACACAGAGAGAGAGAAAGCTGAAGAAATATAAATTGCCAATTGATGCATTTGACAACCATATTGGTAGTAGGAATAACCACCTACTCTGGCTGAGGTGTGATCCATCCCTTAATAATGCATTCTCCCTTAATAACCCTCCTGACCAACTGCTCTGTTCAGTTGAGAGATCAACAATCCCATAAAGGAGTCCACCAAAGCCCACTACAGACGCATAGTATTGGTAAACACGTTGACTAGTAATCTGTTTTCCATCAGGTTAAGCAATGCCTCTGCAAGTCATACCAGAAGCTGGAGGATGTCATAAAACCAAATCCCATAAATGGGACTCCAAATTAGGGCCCGTCCACAGTCTGTTAATCACGCTGGACAAAGAGAGGTGAGGTTTGCCTTGTATTCTCAGTTCTTGTAACATGATTCTCCTGATCTCTAATGACAGTAATGAATTACATAATGGCTGAGTAATGAATTGGGTTATTTCCTAAGGCTGGAGATCAAGAGACATTAAATACTTAGTCTCAAGGGGACTCGGTTGATAAAGGGCTATTTGAGTGCATTCACTGCAGTGGAAGCAAGACCTGAGTAAGATGCCAAGGACAACACTGCCTGGGCCCTCTTTCTCAACAGGTTGCAGAGTCAGCTGAAGGTGCTAATTGCAAAAGATGCAAGAAAATGTGAAGTTACCTCAATGATATGACAGGCCGATCACTTGACAAAGAAAACTAACTCATTATTAAGCACATTTTGTCTTGTTTCCATCTAGCATCAAAGACACTAGCTTGAGAGACGTCTGTGTAATTGATTGCAGCAGTCCAAATTCTATCTCAATTGATAATAGCCTGAAGGGCAAGGCCAGAGTTATATTTCTTTGTTCCCCAAAGTGTCTTGGACATAATAAGTGCTCAATAAATATTTGATCGACTTGATAGGGGCTGGTGGTTTTATCCACAGATATTGCATCAGACATACATTGCCTGATAAAAGCCAACTCATCAGTCAGAGCCTCTTATGGAAGGAAGAAAGGGCCTATTTCACCCAGAAAGGAATTTCAGGGTCTTACGCCAATAATCACACCTTTTGTCATGAATCCTTTTTCCATTTGTGTCGTATAAACTTTCACTATTGGATGCTTAGGTTTATATACGAAAAGAAAAAATCATTCACAGAGATTTCAGTCATTTTGCCAAAATTATACTTTCACAGTCTATCCTGCAAAGGGTACATTATGAGAACTGATCTAGTCAATACTATCACATCTGGCTCATGATGCTAAAGCAATATATAATACATAAATATGGAAAAAAGAAATTGTGCCTTTCTTTTCTATGCATGAGAAAAAAAGTCTGCAACAAAGACAATTAGAATGGAAGAATGGAAGCTCAGTAAGTGGGAGATGACAATAATTGTAAATGCTAAACTCTCAAATCAAATATGTAATTAAATGTATATGATTCCAAAGTGCAATTAGTCATGCACTGTAAGATTTTTTGGACACATATTGATAGTGCTAAGGCAGAGTTGTCATATTAAAATGGGAATCAATTAGCTCGTTCTTAGTTAGGCATACAAATAAATTCAGCTTTTCCAAAGAGGTAATCAAGGATACTGGGTAGAGCACAGACCCTGAAGTTAAACAGAACTGAGTACGAATCCAAGCGTCATCGCATTATAGCTCAGCAACTTTGAGCATTTGTACCTAGAGACAATGCAGAGTCATGGGAAGAGGCTGGATCTATTGGGAAACCTGAATTCCAATCCCACCATTGTAACTCATCAACTCTGTGACCTTGGGCACATCACCTGTTCTCTTTAATTTTATTTTATTTTATTTTATTTTATTTTATTTTATTATTTTTTTTTGAGACGGAGTCTTGCTCTGTCTCCCAGGCTGGAGTGCAGTGGCCACATCTCAGCTCACTGCAAGCTCCGCCTCCCGAGTTTACGCCATTCTCCTGCCTCAGCCTGCCGAGTAGCTGGGACTACAGGCGCCGCCACCTCGCCCGGCTGGTTTTTTTTTTTTTTTTTTTTTTTCTTTAGTAGAGACAGGGTTTCACCGTGTTAGCCAGGATGGTCTCGATATCCTGACCTCGTGATCCGCCCGTCTCGGCCTCCCAAAGTGCTGGGATTACAGGCTTGAGCCACCGGGCCCGGCACCTGTTCTCTTTAAACTTCAATTTCACATCTTTACAATGAGATTATTTCACTTCTTCTTGGGCATCTTCCTTGTTTTATTGTCGTTATCTATTCCAGGCCAGTGCACATATAACATGATTCACATTAGCCACATCACAGGACCCATCCCATCATAAAGTGAGAAAATTGCCAAGTAGGGCATGCCCTAGAATGCAGACCCATGAAGTACTTCTCCACCTAAATGACACATCCACTCAGAAAGCCAACTCTGACCCTCTTCCTTTAGGTTAAATCCTCTGGCGTGTGTTATAGTCTGTATTTCTATTATCAGAGCACTTACAACAGGATAGTTTTAAATGCCTACATAAAAACGAAAATGATTAAAATTTACCACCTTCATACTGGCACAAGGTTAAATATAAAGACCAGGGAAAGAGAGTGCAAAATAGATCACACATATTGGTTATTTGATTTATGGCTGCAATTCAGTGATGGAAAGGGTGATCTTTTCAATAAATTGTGCTGCAGCAACTGCAAAAATCATACATCTTGACCTCTACCTCACACCATACATGAAATTAGTTTAAGAAGAAAATTAATCATTGAACCTATGAAAATCAAGCTTTTAGAAAACCTAGCGGAGAATGCCCATGACCTTGGGGTATGTAAATATTTCTTAAACAGGACACAAGAAGCAATAACCCTAATAGGAAAAATAAATAATTAGCCTTCATTAAAATAAAGAACATCTGTTTATCAAATGATACCATTAAGAAAGTGAAAGTCAAGACACAAAGGGAAGAGACTTGTAATTCATGCATCTGACAAAGACTTATATTCAGGATATATGAAGAACTCCTTGAATTACCACTGAGGGAAGTTCCTTTTAAATGGAAGAGAACTGTTACATTCTGGAAAACAACTTGCTGGGTATGCATATAAGTGCTTGAGATTGGAACTCAATGAGGGAGCAAGAATATAGAATACTCATACCATGTAACAGCCCCCACATACTGGGTAGAAAATCAAGAGGAGAGATGGGAACAGGGATGGAAAAAGAAAACTTGGAGGTAGTTAGAGATAGAGAGCTAGGTACAAGCAACAAAAGAAAATAGGCCTGGTGCCTGGAGGACATTTAAGAATAGCCATGTTTAATATTCCACTGGGAGTTGATACAATCTCCAAACACAACTTTCTAGAATTTCAATGAAGTGTGGTGTCCACACAATGCTTTCAAAGAAAAGGGAAAGGCTATTTTTCTACACGTGGATCGTGCAATGTAAAGATGATGAAACAAAACAACAAAACAAGCAGATGCTGATCTTAGAGCTAGGAGGGGAGCTTTGGTAGTGAGCACCCACCCCCGTGAAATTCCAGAAATGTCACAGATATTACTGAGCATTCTCAAGGCATGCAATAGAGTTTTGGTCCAATTCTATCTAGATTTCACGGAATGGGAGATCCCAGTTGGCATGCAGTTAACTAACGTATTTTCATTGATCTCTCCCAACTAAAACATTAAATTCTTTGAGAGCAAACTATATATAGGAGCCCCAAAATATTCAATGGATCATGAATGAATAAATAAATGAATGTGGATGAATGGAATTTAGGCATTTTGTTCACTCTCGTCAGCTTTCAGAGCTTCCTGATCACTTTTTTTTTCAGTCACTCATTTTACTGGTGTCTTTTCATTTGACCATTTTCCTATCATTTGCCAGAAGTTCCCAGTCATATGCTTATTGTATTGTCCATCTACAAAGCAACATTTCAGCCCAAATGTGCACCTTCTCTATTTGGGGATGAGTTACACTATAGCATACAGTGATTCAAACACATTTGCAAAATAATTACCCCTCTTTCATAACTGAGGCTTTTATCTGAATAAATGTTTCCCTAATAAAGCTTGCAGCTGGGTTGAGTTTGAGAAATACAACAATTAGGAGTCATGGGACAAGAGCTCAAAAAAGGGTTCCCTTTAAACACGAGCATTTGCTTCCTACATTTCTGATTAGTAGGAACAAGGCCCGTATGTGCCTGCCAACATAGCACTGATTGCTAATCAAGTGGCCATGGTATGTGTGAGCAAAAGAAAATTAGAAAACAAACGTAGACGCTGATTAGTTTTCTATAAACATCTTAAAAGATATATGAAGCAAGAACTAGCTAAGGTGAAGCAGGTAAGAAGAATCCAGCTCTTCTTGCTTTGCCAACTTTACCTGAACCAAATCTGGAAGTAAAAAAGAAACTATGGAACAAGGCATCAAACTGACTGCAAGACCCAGATGAATCTAGGGAGTAATTAGTAATGACAACAGCAACAACTACAATCAAAACTGCCAAGGTTTGTACTCAACCCTACCACCTAGCAAAACAGTGATGTTCATTAGCTCATTCTGGTGTCGTAATTACTCCCTGAGGTGACTGTTAATTTTTGCCATCTCCATTTTACAGGTGGAAAAACTGAGATTCCGCAAGGGAATAATTTGCTCAAGGTAACGTATTCAAGTGACAGAACCAGGATTTATAATGATGTCTTCCTCTCCATATTTCAGGCTTTGCATGTGACCTATTGATATGGTTTGGCTGGGTCCGCAACCCAAATCTCATCTGGACTTAATAATTCCCACATGCTGTGGGAGGGACCTGGTGGGAAATAATTGAATCATGGGGGCAGTTTCCCCATACTGTTCTCATGGTGGTGAATAAGTCTCACGAGATCTGATGGTTTTATAAGGGGAAACCCCTTTAATTTGGTTCTCATTCTCTCTTGTCTGCTGCCATGTGAGACATGACTTTGCTCCTCTTTTCCTCCCACCGTGATTGTGAGGGCTATCCATTAAACCTCCTTTTCCTTATCAATTACCCAGTCTAGGGTATGTCTTTATCAGCAGCATGAAAACGTGCTAATATACCTATAGTGGAAAGAAATATATTTGAACAAACCAAGGGGTGATAAATATTATCGACAATATTATAAGCAGCATTAGAGAAACAGGTTTAAAAAATACAGGGATTCAAGGATGTAGGGGTAACCTTTACAGCTAATGGGAACCGGTGAGGAGAAAGGACTTCTTAAAAACATCCATTCTGGAGAAGACAGCAAACAACCACACTAATAGAAGACATCCACTGTTAACATTCAATTTTTACATTTGCTTTAGTTGGAATATCAAACCCATACTTGAAAGAGTGTACTTGGGGATCTCACCTGAGTATTCACTTTAGGTATGTGCGTAATTATTCATTGCTCTGTCAACAGGCCTCCCCCCCCCCCCCCCCTCCCCCTTCCCTTCCTTCCTCTCCCTCCCTCCCTCCCTCCCTCCATCTCTCTTCCTTGCTCCCTTTTATTTGTTTATTTATTTATTTAGTTTTTGAGCTAAGGTCTTGCTCTGTCACCCATGCTGGAGTGCAATGGTGCCATCTCAGCTCACTGCAACCTCCGCCTCCCAGGCTCAAGCATTCCTTCCCTCTCAGCCTACTGAGTAGCTGGAACTATAGATGCATGCCAGCACACCTGGCTAATTTTTGTATTTTTAGTAGAACAGGGTTTCACCATGTTGCCCAGGCTGGTCTCGAACTCCCGAGCTCAGGTGATCCACCTGCCTCAGCCCCTCTCAAACTTCTGGGATTGCAGGTGTGAGCCACTGCACCCAGTCTTGTGACCACTGCTTTCTAATGCTATTTTCCACACCAGAGGAGATGCTGTCAGTGTCTTGCCAAATTCCTCAGACTGCACCCCACTTCACCGTGCTCAAGGCAACCTCCCATTGCAGGATGTGCAGTTCTGTGCCTGAAGGCTTTTCTCAGAACCACAGAAGATGGATCTGCCTGTGTATGTGGCAGGTGTGATGCAACCTCTGGTGGGAAGTATTCCCAAATCAACACCCTTTTTCTGGGAGTAGTCCTCAGCCAAGAGCACTGAAATAAATACTCCCAGCCCTCCTCAGGAGGGATAACTCTGAACTGTGTCTTCTACATTATTTCCAGAGTTTTCTTACAGAATTAAACTTTAGTTGCCTACCATAGCTTAATGCCGCACCCTACCTTGACTCTCCTTTCTTTTTCCTTGTCTTGTGTGCAGTACTGATGCTTCCTGCACCTTTTAAATAAACTATACACACTCACATCCTTATCTCTTCTCAAGGACCATGATTAAGACACACATAAACCCATGTCATTTCATGTGTCCCCACTGGACCACCGTCTTAGACTTTGGACAACGGTGGCCTTTCAGAAGGCCCATGCTGATGCCAGGCAATGCCATGCTGAAGTTGAGACATCTTTTTAACACCACAGACTTTTTACACTTCATACACTCTGTCAAAAGCTCAATATTGAAATTACCTCATTATCTCCTCTAAGGCTGGCAGAGACCATTGATACTTGAGAGGGCTAATCTAAAAGAAACATTGATCATTTAATCTGCTCAGTTTACTGAGTTCTATTCCCGAATCAAGTCAAATCACCAGGAAGCTTAGCACTCTGTAGGAATGCATTCACCTTATCACGATTCCTTTTCATGTCTTTACTGAGGTAAGACATACAATGTAACCAGGCAAAGACTGTTTTTACACCTCTGGAAAAATAGCTGTTGAGAAAGCTATTCCCTGCGTAACTCAATGCCCTTTTCAGTAAAGGCTCTTAAGATACGTTCTTACCAGAAATAAATGCCAAGGGGAAAAAGTATTATCTTTCTGTTTATTGGTGTGTTGTTGCTACTGCTGTTGCAGCTGCTTTTTCTTTTTCTTCTTCTTTTAATTAAACAATGAAAATTATTTAAGCTAACACAATTCCATTTTTACATGGTTAAGTAAAAACTCAAAGTAAATTAAGTGCTACATTTGAATAACTATATCCAATTACTGTCCTTTTATATTCTATGTCTTTAAAAAGATTTTTACTATCATGAAATTGTACTTTAATAAGCTGTTTGGAAACATTTAAAAATAAATGTGATAGATATGATGAATAAACAACATTAAATCTATAAATCATCAGAATATAATCCTTGCTATAAAATAGGTTATATGTGGACAAACAGATGTTATTGATGCTTGATTCAAGATTACCTACATTTGGTTCATAGCAAAAATGAAGTTCCTGCAGTTTAGAGATAACACAGGAAGGATCAACAGGTAACCTTCTATTTGCAACAATATACCTGTTTGCAACTGACTTGCAATAACATACATGTTTATTCATTCAATCAGTCACAAATTTTGTGTATCTGCTATGTGCTAAGTATGGCATTAAGGTTAGGAATAGATATCTGAGAAAATATATGAATGCTGACTCTGTTCTCATGGAATTCGTGATTCAGCGAGATTGTGTGTGTGTGTGTGTGTGTGTGTATGTGTGTGTGAGAGACAGACAGAGACAGAGGGAGAGAGAGACAGAAAAAATAGCCTAAATTAAAGACTGCCTCGCCCAACCTCCAATGAAAAGTAAAATAGCAACAAAGGGAACTAAGGAAACAGCTTTGGAAACCTGATTGTGAGTGTTTATGTGTATCTGTGAGGATAGCACATAGCATGAGTCATGGCTTGTACTATAGCTGCACCAGAAAAAAAGAAACAGCAAAACAATGCAGCAGTAGCGTGACCACCCTATCAACAGGGAACAGGCGTTTGTGGGTTTAGTTTAATGCTAGTTATATTTCTATTTTCTTAAAACAGAACCGAGAGCTCTGCAGTTGCCCTTTGTTTAATGATAGATGAGGTCTTGACAAGAACCTAAACACAAGCCTGTAGCTTGTTTTGGTTGTGCTGATATTGTGCTGAGGTCGCAACCCAGGACCACGAACCCAGAGGCTCTGATAAAGGAGTATCTCCGCTCTTGGCACCACCATACCATAACCTTCAAAGGTGAACTCTGGGAGGAGTCCATGAAGATCTACAGGCAAATGGTTGGGCCAAGTGTCACCCCCCACTCCTCACCTGTTCTTTCCCTAAATGCACACAAGACTGAGCAGTTTTGTGGGCAATGCACTCGAGTAGAGTTGATTCTACCTATTCTCACAGTGCTCATTCAACATATGCCTTGGTCATTGGCATCTGTAGGTAGGGCAAACATTTCATTATGAACATTATGGTCTAAAGTAGTACCACCACTCGGGGAACTAGTTAGAAATGCAAATTCTCAGGCCTCATCCCTGAACTTCTGAGTTAAAAGTGCTGAAGGTGGGGGCCTACTATTTTAATAAACCCAGTAGATCAGCAGACTTCCAACCTTTTTAGCACCGAGGACCAGTTTTGTGGAAGCTAATTTTTTCATGGGATGGGGAAAGTTGATGATGGGGATGGATTTGGGTCAAAACCGATCTACCTCAGATCATTAGGCATTACATTCTCATAAGGAGCACACAATCTAGATCCCTGGCATGCACAATTCACAATAGGGTTCACGCTCCTATTGATACAGGAGTTAAGAAGAAATTACACAGGCAGATGGTAAGGGTGTGGGAGTCCTTGGTAAGGCTTTTCTTTTTGATGAAAAGCAACCCCAAATCATTTTCTAACAAAGAAAATGTAAAATTGAGCCACAGACATGACAAGCAAGCTGGAGGCTTGCACAGGTGAATGCTGGCAGAACTAAGGACTAGACATGTTCAAGATGGCAGCTCCATCTTCCTTTCTCTCCCAACCACATGTAGAGTAAGAAGCAGACGAGATGGTGCCAATTAACTGGAAAGCCCATTTACATAAGATTAGGGTGGGGTGACCAGCCTTCCCCACGCCCTATGTAAACATCATACCTGATAGAATCAATGTGTGAGCGCTATGTAAATCAGACACTGCCTCCTTAAACCTGACTATAAAATTCAACACATCTGCCACCTGCTGGTCTTTTTCTGCTCCAAGACCCCTTCCTCTATAGAGGAAGCTGTTTCTCTTTCTCTTTTCTTCTACATATTAAACTTCCACTCCTAAACTCCTCATGTGTGTCCATGTACTAAATATTCCTGGTACGCAACAATGAACCCCAGGGTATATACCCCCGACAACATAGCCACTTCTCTATAAGACTCTATTGACACTGCCAATCTGATAGGAGGTGGAGTTCAGTGGGTTATTGCTCACTCTCCTGCTGTGGTCCATGGTCCAGAGGTTGGCGACCCCGCTATAGGTGATTCTGATACACACTCACATTTGAGAATCACTGGCTCAAGAACCAGTTTTCTGAATTGATTTCCAAGGTAGATCCTTTTTGCTTTTTTCTTTAAATCCCAGTGCTAGGAAAACATGTTGGAAACCAGCTGCATCTCATTTATTCAAATAGCACACAGATCTTAAAACCAAAAAAGCTTCATGAAAACAGTTGTAACTATTTCATCATGTGATATGATCTGGCTCTATATCCCCACCCAAATCTCATCTTGAACTGTAATCCAAATTGTAATCCCCACATGTTGGGGGAGGGACCTCATGGGAGGTGATTAGCTCATGGGAGCAGTCCCCTCATACTGTTCTCATGATAGTGAGTTCTCACGGGATCTAATGGCTTTTTAAGGAGCTTCTCTCCCTTCACTCTGTACTTCTCCATTTTGCTGCCATGTGAAGAAGAAAGTGTTTGCTTCCCCATCCACCATGATTGTAAGTTTCATGAGGCCTCCCCAGCCCTGCAAAACTGTGAGTCAATTTAACCACTTTACTTTATAAATTACCCAGTCTCAGGTATGTCTTCTTAGCAGTGTGAGAATGGACTAATAACAGCAAATTGGTACTAAGGGAGTGGGGTGCTGCTATAAGGATATCCAAAAATGTGGAAGTGACTTTGGAACTGGGTAACAGGCAGAGGTTGGAACAGTTTGGAGGGCTCAGAAGAACACAGGAAATTGTGATAAAGTTTTGAACTTCCTAGATACTTATTGAATGACTTTGACCAAAATGCTGATAGTGATATGGACAATGAAGTCCAGGCTGAGGTGATTCAAATGGAGATGAGGAACTTGTTAAGAACTGAAGCAAAGGTCATTCTTGCTATGCTTTAGCAAAGAGATTGGTGGCATTTTGCCCTTGCCCTAGAGATCTGTGGAACTTTGAACCTGAGAGAGATCATGTAGGGTGTCTGGTGGAAGAAATTTCTAAGCAGCAAAGCTTTCAAGAGGAAGCACAACATATAAGTTTGGAAAATTTGCAGCCTGACAATGTGATAGAAAAGAAAAACCCATTTTCTGGGGAGAAATTCAAGCCTGCTGCAGAAATTTACATAAGTAACGAGTAACTACATGTTAATCACCAAGACAATGGGGAAATGTCTGCAGGGCATGTCAGAAGTTTTCATGGTAATCTCTCCCATCACAGGTCCTGAGGTCTAGGTGGAAAAAATGGTTTTGTGGGCTGGAGCCAGGGTCCCCCACCTGCTGTGTGCAGCCTAAGGACTTAGTGCCCAGCTACTCCAGCCATGGCTCCCAGCTACTCCAGCCATGGCTATAAGGGGCCAAGGTACAGCACAGACAGTGGCTTCAGAGGGTGCAGACCTCAAGCCTTGGCAGCTTCCATGTGGTGTTGAGCCTGCAGGTGCACAGAAATCAAGAATTGGAGTTTGGGAACATCTGTCTGGATTTCAGAAGATGTATGGAAATGTCTGGATGTCCAGGCAGAAGTTTGCTGCAGGGGCAGAGCCCTCACAGAGAACCTCTGCTAGGGCAGTGCAGAAGTGGAATGTGGGGTCAGAGCCACCATACAGAGTCGCCACTGGGGCACTGCCTGGTTGAGCTGTAAGAAAAGGGCTGCTGTCCTCCAGACCCCTGAATGGTAGATCCACAGACAGCTTGCATGGAGCACCTGGAAAAGTCATAGACAATGCCAGCCCATGAAAGCAGCCAGGAGGAGGGCTGTACCCTGCAAAGTCACAGGCAAAAAGTTGCCCAAGGCCATGGAAACCAACTTCTTGCATCAGCATGACCTGGATGTGAGAAGGGAGATTATTTTGAAGCTTTAAAAGTTAATTACTGCCTTGTTGGATTTCAGACTTGCCTGGGGCCTGTAGCCCGAAATCACGGCTTCCCACTAGCCAACTTCTCTACTTGTACAGTTCACTGTTTAGAGTTTTGGCCAATTTTCTCATTTGGAATGAGCATATTTATGTAATGCCTGTGTCTCCATTGTATCTAGGAGGAAGTAACTAGCTTGCTTTTGATTTTACAGGCTCATAGGTGGAAGGGACTTGCCTTGGCTCAGATGAGACTATGGACTTGAACTTTTGGGTTAATGCTGAAATGAGTTACGATTTTGGGAAACTGTTGGGAAGGCATAATTTTGTTTTGAAATGTAAGAAACATGAGATTTGGGAGGGGCAAGGGGCAGAATGATATGGTCTGGTTCTGTGTCCCCAACCAAATCTCATCTTGAATTGTAATATGAATTGTAATCCCCACATGTTGGGGGAGGGACCTCGTGGGAGATGATTAGATAATGAGGGCAGTCTCCCCATGCTGTTCTCATGATAGTGAGTGAGTTCTCCCAAGATCTGATAGTTTTATAAGGGACTTTTCTCCCCTTCACTCTGCACTTCTCTCTCCTGCTGCCATGTGAAGAAGGACATGTTTGCTTCCTCTTCTGCCATATTGTAACTTTCCTGAGGCCTCCCCAGCCATGCAAAACCATGAGTCAATTAAAACCTCTTTCTTTATAAATGACCGAGTCTCAAGTATGTCTTCGTGGCTGCGTGAGAATGGACTAATACAACATGTAACTGTTAATATCACTCCCCCAACCCTGAAACATTTGAATCAGCCATCCTAAAGATTCACACAAACCCCTTACCCAAAGATATGTCATAAAAATAGAAAAAAATACGAAATTGGTAAGACAACATACTGATATTATAATTAAATTAAAATGCTAACCCTTGCTTTCATTTATGCCTCTACTAAATCACGGCTTCCCACTAGCCAACTTCTCTACTTGTACAGTTCACTGTTTAGAGTCAAGTACAGAATCTTACATTCATTCCTATTAGGTTAATTGTTCACACTTTAGGCCACCATTTCAGCATACCAAATTATTTTTATTTCTGAATTTCTTATGAAAAGTATCAATCAGAATGCCATTAGCATATCAAATGTTTCAACTCATCATATTTTCATTGATACCAGTTATAAAACCTAAAGGTCTATGCTAAGGGATTAAATACTTCCTCAAGTAAATATTGTCCCTCGAGAAAAAGCACATTTTTCAGTAAAGTTTATATACCTGATCTTGAGTCTACCTCACTGGAATGGCTGGATCGTA
Source organism: Piliocolobus tephrosceles (assembly GCF_002776525.5). Lineage (NCBI taxonomy): Eukaryota > Metazoa > Chordata > Mammalia > Primates > Cercopithecidae > Piliocolobus > Piliocolobus tephrosceles. The sequence continues at coordinate 67,641,395 of NC_045450.1, read as the reverse complement.
GTTTCCACTCTGTCCACACTTTTTGTCTTGGGAAGCTCTGTGAAATCTTTAGCAATGACCCACCTTCTATTTTAATGGAAAAGTGTGTAGAACATGTTAAGATTTTTCTCTAATAGGTCACCTAGAAGCAGCCATAATCACATGACTCTTGAGAAATAATCTCCTTACCTCTTCAGCAGTTGTTGCCCAAAAGCTAAACATTACAAAAATGGGACTAGTGGGACTGAGTTAGGATGTCAAAGCAAATAAACAACACAATAATAAGGTTCCCAGCTATGTTTGAATATCAGATAAACAATTTTTTTTAGAATAAGTATGTACCAATGTTGGGCAGGACACACTTATACTAAAAATATACCAACAATCTTTAAAATTATTTGCTTACCTCTATATGACTCAAAAGCATATGCTTTTGACCACTAATGTAGAATGACTTCTGTGAATGATTCCTTCAGCCAGTAAATCCACATCTGTCCTAAGCAAAGACGCCACATTCTTCCCACTAACAACAGTGATTTCCCCCTTACAAGCTAGCGTAGAATTTACCAGAGGGCTTAACTGTGCCCCCCTTTTTATGCTGAAGATGCTTTCTGAATGTCCGCTTAGGGTCAAGCTCTGTACTATACATGGAACTTGGAAGGTGATATGGTTTGGTCGTGTCCCCACCCAAATCTCATCTTGAATTGTAGCTACCCTAATTCCCACATGTTGTAGGAGGGACCCTGTGGGAAATAATGAATCATGGGGGTGGTTTCCTCCATACTGTTCTCATGGTAGTTAATAAGTCTCATGAGATCTGATGTTTTTTATAAGGGGTTCCCCCTTTCATTTGGCTCTTATTTTCTCTCTTGTCTGCTGCCAACTAAGACATGCCTTTTGCCTTCTGTCACGACTGTGAGGCCTCCCCAGCTGCATGGAAGTGTGAGTCCATTAAACTTCCTTTTCTTTATAAATTACCCCATCTCAGGTATGTCTTTATCAGCAGTATGAAAATGGACTAATACCTAAGACCATCTTAATTCCTAACGAACAACAACAAAAGCAGAAACAAAAACAAAAAGCAATAATAACAACAACAACAAAAACAAAAGAGAGACCTCAAGGTACAATTCTAGCTTCCCCATTGCTTATAGAACTTCTAAACTTCATTTATGCCCAGAGCATCAAGGGTTGAATGGCTGAAGAATTTGCAAAGTAGGGTGTGAGTCCAAGTCTTTCTGGAACAGATGTGCACTTTCAGCATTGGAAAATAGAATTCCTCATATTTAGCAGTGATTCTAACCATTTTTTGTTTGTTTGTTATCAGACAGGCTTTCAAAAAATATTATTTTCTAGTGACCTCCAATTACATGATAAGAAAATTCTGTGCAGAGTAGTCAGATAAATAAGGCTAGATATGCCTTTTGACTCAAGAGAGATGGAAATTTAAGTATAAATTAGGTAGAAAGCAGGTTTCTTGGGCAGAGTCACACATGTAATTACCTAATCACAGCATCTCTATGCAATTATTCCCCAAGGGATCTTTTGAAAGAAGATACAGTGCCTACTTTGTTTGGAATTAGCTTCAGTAGAGGTTCAACCTCTTCTGTAACAGAAACAGAACTTTTCTGTCCTGTAAGTACCAGCAGAAGCTGCCCCTGTGGGGAAATGACAAAGCCACAAGTCTAATATTAGACTCTGTAGGTAAAAGCAAGTTTTAAAGCTCAGGATTTTAATCAAATTTGGGAAGAGAAGTGATTTATGTCTTCTCTGATGGGGCATCATTTCCTAAAAAGGAAATGGACAGAGGGGGCTATTTAATCCCCATTGCCTTTCTCACCTAGGGTGAACTGGAGTACTGATTTATCTGGGCATCACCAATGCTTTATAGCTTTAATTTTAACTGCTTAGTTTAATATAATTTATTTGAGGGTATAACTACTCAGAGTCCTAAGAGCATCTCAACATGTTTTCTTTCTAAGGATAATTACAAACCAAAACTGCAAAGAGAGCTGATGGGGAGCTCTTTTTGCAATTATGGTACTGAAGAGGTTCCTAATTCTAAGAAATTATTTATAAAAAAGAAAATAAATTAGATATGTATCTATATTCAGCATCCCTATACAAACCATAAAGTTACTTCAAAGAAAAAGTTAAAACATTCCCATATACTCCATAGTTAAGACACCTGTGTTTAATATAACATATGTAAAGTGCTTAGAAAAGTACCTGGCATATCTTTGTTAAACATTAGCTGTTGATCTATTACAGTATTCAAAAAGAGAGAGTCCCACACAGACACACAAGAGTACACTCTCTATAATTCTATTTACATAAAGAACAGGCCGGATGTAGCGGCTCATGCTTGTAATCCCAGCACTTTGGGAGGCACAGGTAGGTGGACCACTTAAGACCAGGAGTTCGAAATCAGCCTGGCCAACATGGCAAAACCCCATCTCTCCTAAAAATACTAAGGTTGTATTGGGAGGCAGAGGTTGCAGTGAGCTGAGATCGCACCACTACACTCCAGCCTGGGCAACAAAGTAAGACTCCATCTCCAAAAAAAAAAGAGAGACAAATCCATTTTATTAGAAGTCATGATAGTGATTTCCCTTGTGGAGTATGACTGAGAGGGCACGGGGCTTCCAGCGACCGGTCATAACTCTGTTTCTCTGAGTGTTGGTTATGTGAATGTGTTTGGTTTGTGAAAACTAATCAAGCTATAGTTTTGTTACGACTATACTTTTCTACAGGCATGTTTCTTGGTCCATTCAGGATGCTATAACAGAATATGATAGACTGGGTGGCTTTTTAACAATGGAAATTTATTTCTCATAGCTCTGGAGGCTGGAAGTACAAGATCAAGGTACCAGCAAGTTTGGTGTCTGGTGAGGGCTTCTTTTCAGGTTCATCAACAGCTGTCTTTTCATTGTGTCCCCATGTAGTAGAAAAGGGCCAGCAAGTTCACTGGGGTCTCTTTTATAAGGGCACTAATCTCATAATATCCTGAGAGGAAAGCCCTAATGATCTTACCACCTCCAGACACCATCACACTGGAAGCTAGGTTTCAAAATTTTGGGGAATTTTGGGGACCACAAACATTCCATCTGTGGCATATGCTATACTTTAGTGAACAATTAAAAACAAATGGTATCAACCTGATTGGAATGATAGCATAAATATTTTTAAAAGGTGATCTAATCATTTAAAAAATACAAATAATGGTTCCAAAAACAGATCACGAAAGTCATCCCTACAACTACAAATCAGAAATCTCTTAGAAAGTGCTGGGCAAAAATTGAATATGATGTTATGCACATTGCTAATACTGAACCTAGACTGAGACTGAAACATCTCTTCCCATTCCAATGTCAGAAAAATGGAGGCTTTAGCAATACACAGAAGAGTGGACATAAGAAGAAAAGAGGATAAGGGTTTTCAGTTCATCTCAGAAACACTGTTCATCCCAATCTCCAACCTTTCCAGTGGTTTCTCATTGAATATCAGATATAATAAAAAGTGTAAGCTCTTCTTACATCTTCTCTTGCTTTAGTATTTAAGAACAATAAAGATGTTTATCCATTCCAATCTGTAAATTACTGAAACTTGGGGAGTTTTTAGAGAGTCTGTAAAACTCTCACCTTGGACAATTCTTATTTATTTATGTTGAAGAAACATAATTCTCCAGGTAAAGTCTTAAGAGAAATGCAAATGAAAGCAACAGTAGAATATTCTATGTTGCCCAAAGGATTGGCAGATAGTGAGTAAGGATGATAGTATCCAGGGTGTGTGGACATGAATAGAACACTTTCAAATACTCCTGGTGGAAATATAAATCTGTATGACAGTTGCAAAGGCAACTTAATGGTCTTTGTCAACATTTTAATTGGGCCTATCTTCAATTCAACAATATCATTTCTATAATTCAATGCCACATGCAATGGGTCCACATGAAGAAATATCATTTGTGCAATGCTTATAAGAAGTGAAAACCTAGAGGCAACCTGGATGCCCATCAATTACAGGACTGGTCAAATGAATTAGAAGACAGCAATGATGAGAAATAATATGCAGTCATCAAAAAGCCTTATGTGGATTACACACACACACACACACACACACACACACAGAGAGAGAGAGATGATTGTATACTTTATATTATTGAATGGAGAAAATGACCAAATAGTACGAATGGTATGATCACAGTTCTGAAAAATAAAAATCTGCTACTCTCACTGAGAGGCATGTCACCATCACCATCACATTGCATGAAACGCATGAGAGATATGCAGCAAAAACATAGCTACCAAATACAAATTATTATTAGAACCATACATCTCCCCAACTAGACCATGTCTTATAGCCCCAATATCTAATACAACGACTGCTATTTAAGAAGGGTTCAAGAATTGTTTATGAAGTATCAACCAATTCTCTCAATATTCAGTAACTCATCAGCACTGGTCACTCATTTAATCAATAAGTACGTTGTTGACGATTGGCTGTGTATTAGGCAGGGTGCTTGGGCTGAGGACTGAATGGTGAATAACACAGGCATGGTTCCTTACCTATGATCACTCATGACCAAAGACATAACCAGGCAATGACAATACAGTGTGATGAGGAATATGATGGGGAAACTGGGCGTTCTATGGGATCATTTATCAGGGAAGAGTTCTTGAGAAATAGTTTCTAGGCTGAAATGTAAAATGTAAGTTGGAGCTTCCCAGAGAAAGAAGAAGAAAATAGTTATAGGAAGAGAAAATGGCACATATGAAGATTGATCATCTGTTTTGGGTCATCTAAATACCCACAGACTCTACTCACATACGGTATCCTTATATTACTTCAACTATAGGGCATTATGAACACGGTAAAACATGGGATGAAAATAGCTCAAGTTCTATTCTGTATGGGAGACTGAATTTTCCCAAAATAGCCATCATATTACATCTCTCATGCTCACAATGTAATGTACTGGTGACATGACTCTCCATGAGTAGGAGTCTATTTTCTATCTCTTTGACCTCAGGGGAATCTATGACTGCCTCAATTGCTATAAACTATGGTAAATTTGGTAAAGTCAAGCTTCAGTCATAAAACATCATGCATTTTTACCTTGTTCCCTTGGGATGCTCACTCTTGGCACCAGCAACCATCCTGTGAGGAAGCCCAAGCAGCCACATGGAGAGGCCATGTGTGGATACTGCAGTTAAGAGCCAGAATCAACCACCAGGCACATTAAGGAAGGAATATAAAAGGAGCCCAACCTCCAGCTATTGAGTTACTCCAGCCTTCAAGCTATCCTAGCTGACATTGTGAAAAACAGAGATGAATAGTCCCCACTGAACCCTCACTAATGACATATTTGTGAGTAAAACAAATGATTGTTGTTGCTTTAAGATGGTAAGTTTTTGATGGTTTCTTATACAATTATAACCGGACACTGGAATAAAACACATAGTAAAGTATGAATACAACGTCTTCATCACTAATGGACCAATGACACCCCTTGATGAACATGGCTGAGATGAAAACTCGTTTGGCTGAAGTCCTCCTGTCCATGCCTCACACTGCTCAGAGGTTGGGTAAACTATGGTTACGCAGATAGACAACAGAGCAAGAATCACTGCCTGGCTTATCTGTCTTCTCCAAAGCTTTAAGGCTTCTGTGTTCAGAGGTTGTGAGCTTCTGTGCCTCCCTATTCTAGGTATCTAGTGCAGACTTCTAGAGAAAGTCAAGCCTAAAATGCCACCAAGCCCACCAAGAATGACTTTTAGAGCAGAGGGAAGAAAGTGGGGACACCATTACTAAGAATGCTGTGCAGAACTTAGCAATCTGGACAGGCTGAGAATTGTTCAGGGCAAGGTTTATAATGCAAATCAGTATTCTAAGTCAGGATCTCTAAACTTTCAGGAAAACAGGCACAGGGGTGTGAAAAATGTTTTAAAACCTTTAAAAGCCTCATGCAAGATTCTGCAAACAATGGTCTTCTGGCCTTTTTTTTTTTTTTGGAAATAAAGTTTTACTGGAACACACAGTCATGCCCATTCATTTTACATACTGTCTAGGGTGCTTTTGCACACTAATGGCAAGATGTAATAATTGCAACAAAGACCCTATGGCCCGTAAAGTCTAAAATGTTTACTATCTGGACCTTTACAGAAAAAGTTAGCAATCCCTGGCCTAGTGGAATGTATCCATTAATGCAAGATGAAGCTGCATAGACTAATTAAAATGTCTTTTGTATTTTTATTTTTTCTCTTACCACTGTCTGGAATTACACCAACTCTCCTGCTGGTTATCCTGTGTTGATCAGAGGCTCTGGTTGGCAGCTCTGCTAGTCTTTGTTGAATATTTTAAAATGGGAAAACTCATTATTACCTAACAAAAGGAGTTTGTAGACAGAATGTTCCAACAGATGGATTCCATGGAGAAAACAAAAAATAAGTGAGGCAAGTCCTTGGTGGTAGCAGACCTGAAGCCACTGAATCAGGACACGGTATATTATTGAGGTAAAGGGCAGAGAGGGTGCCAGAGCTAGCAATGGGCTGGTCTTAGGTAGAGGTTATGAATTTACGGGCTGTGGGCCATTTCTGGCTGTCTGACATGTTTGTTTCCTTTAATACATAGCCAAAATCATGTCTACACGTTGGTAGGCAGTGTTCAGGTTGGCCATGCCATACTCATTCCTAAAAACCTTCCCCTGACCTTCATCTGCCACAGTGGCTGGGGACACAAATATTCACTTTCTCAGCCTACTCTGCAGCTAGTGCATGACCCGTTCTAGCCAAAAAGATTTAAGAAGTCTGATAGGGGTTGCCAGGGCAATGTTGATTGACATAAAGCTGGTGTAGCCCACTGTTCTTCCTTCCTTGCATAGAAATGCCGTGGCTGATTACTAGCTCGTCCTGATCAGTGGGTGGGACTGGCAACACAGAGATTCCACACTCAACTGGCAATTATCTGCAGGAACAATGTCGCAACTGCTCCCTTTTAAACACTGGTTAGGGGTGCTCTGGGGGGCCATCTCTCTGGGCCATTTCTCTAATTTTACGTCACCTCCTTCCTCTTTGATAAGGTGGCCAGGAACTGATGGTGTTACTGAGAGCTAAAGGAGGCAGCCCCTGACAGAGTGCCAGTGGCTCTGGTTGGCTCTGCCCTTCCCCTCAACTAGGGGAATCTTGCAGCACAGAGTCTGGCATTTCAAGGCAAGGAAAGTTTGGATCTCTTAAGATTAATGGAGGAAAAATAAGGACTGAAAAATCCACCCACTTCAGTAATCAGAGTATTATTCGTATATGGTTCTAAAGCCTCATGGGAAGTTTTTAAGGAAAAAATAAACATCTATTTTTTTTTCAGGCATGTATCAATGAGTGTCTCCAAAGTGCTTTAAAAAGAATTACCAGCTTTAACAAGGGGGTAATAACAGCACTAAGAACATCTGAGACAGTATGTGCCTAATAAAATTCTAGATGTTAGCTGGTTCCATTACTCAAAGCTTTCACTTCACACAGGCATTATTTATTATATCATTCTGTATTCTAAGAAGTGCTGACCATGGTGACTTAGAAGAGGTGGTGCTCTTGCACTGGAAACCTCACATTCCAGATTGATAACGGTAACTCAGTCACCTTCCTAGTGCTCGCCGGGTTTATCTTAAAAGCTCTAAAAGTAGGTGGATGGTGGCTTTTCGTAAGATGCTAGAATAACCTCAAGACACAATTGACAACACAGGATAGGAAGTAATGGCTCCAAGTAACAAGTGGGAGTGCAGAAATAAAAGCCACAAATACACCGCAGCTGAGAAAAAGCCAGAACACCGCAACCACCACCTGAGTAAATAAATATTTGTTTTGATATTGTCCTCCTGAAATTATTGTATTACTAGATGGGTTTCATCCTAATTCTAAACTTCTTGTTTTGTTTTAACATTACGTTGACTTTTATGAATTGGAGGAGGGGGAGAAGTTGGGGGAAGGCTTTTATATTGTCTCTGCATGAACAAGGCTGCTATTCTGCATTATCATAAAGCAACCACATAGAAATCAAGTCCTTTGATCATTATCTTCTGTTTTGCTAACCTCGAGCGTCTCAATTCACATTTACCACCTTCTTACAGAACAGCAATATATAACTAGTTTTTCTATGAAATAGGGAAAAGAAAATAGGGAAACTAGTTATATACTAGTTATTTAATTGATTAATCTCCATCAACTTTGATTGAACATAAAAAACTGATTCATGACTTGTTTACCCATCAGTAGTTCTTACAAGTTTTGAGAAGCCAGTTGCTACAAGCATGCATGCCTTGAATCCTAAGCAACGGAAGATATTGCCTTTGGGGCCCAGACTATATAATTCTGTGATCATTTGCAGACAGGAAGGGTTGGGAAACCAGGATCCTAATTCCCAACCTAGGAATTTTCTCTTTATCTTAAATTACAACCAATGTTCATTTCAAATGCAATTAATTCAGACTATTTTCTGTATCACAGAAACAATAAAGAAGGAAGCGAATTAAGAGGAAAGAAAGCCCATATTTACTAAGCAGTTTCACTGCATGCATTGGCTGTGTTCTGTTTCATATAATTTATCTCATTGAATTTTCATGGCTATCCTACTAAGTAGGTTTTTGGATCCAGGGAAACAGACTCAGGAAAGTAAAGTGGCTTACTTGAAGTTAGAAGATAGTAAATGAAACTATGGTTTGTCTGATGCCCCACTAGGTTCCATAGCCTCAGAGTACAAAAGTAGGACTCTGTGACCTCCCTAAGAGTTGGCCTTACGCTGAAAACTTTTAGAGGTGGCAAATTCACTCTTCACATTTCAGCTTAAAATGTTCTTGTCTGGCTTTATTCCTTTCTAAAGGCTTAAGAACAATAACAGCAGTAAATACGCTCATGTATTGAATCCTTACTATCAACCAAATACAGTTCTGAGCATGCAACGCACACCAGTCCTTAAACTCACTTCATTCATAGAAAAAATGTTCATCAAATTCCCACCCGGTGCCAGATATTGAGCAGTATGGAGACACGCATGTAACAGAAATTATTACAGGCATACTTCCTTTTATTGTGCTTCCCTTTATTACATTTCACAGATATTGCATTTTTTACAAATTGTAGCTTTGTGGCAACCCTGTGTTGAGCAAGTCTATTGGCTCCGTTTTTCTTAAAACATGCGCTCGCTTTGAGTCTCTATGTCAGCATTTTTTTTATAATAAAATATTCTTTAAGGTATATGCTTTTTAAAATACATAATGCTATTGCACACTTAAAGAGACTACAGTATAAACACAACCCTTATATGCACTGGGATACAAAAATATGTGTGACTTGCTTTATTGCAATATTTCCTTTATTGCCATTGTCTGGAATCAAATCCTCAATATCAACAAGGTATGCCTGTATACCCTTTCTAAATTTAAGGAAACAGAAGCTCAAAAAGTAGGAAAAAAAAGCTCAAAAAAAGTTAAGGAAACAGAAGCTCAAAAAACAGAAGCTCAAAAACAGAAGCTCAAAAAAAGTTATACAGTGTGGCACAGACTAGCTAGTGACTCACCAAAGAGATTTTATCTTCCTCTCGGGCACATGATTAGACTAATTTTCTAGCCTCCCTTAAGTCTAGTCAATGGAATGTGCACAGAAGTAGAATTCTCACTTTCAGGCATGGGTCATAAAATCCTTTTCTGTGAGTCTTTCTCTCCAGAGCAAGAAATAAGTATCAACTTGTTAAGATCCTGAGTTTTGGAGGCATATCTGTTATAGCAGCATGCACTTCCTCAATTAATACATACAACAGGCAGAAGGGCAAGGCCAGGATTAGGGTCTAAATCTGATCAATTCTAGAGTCTGTGTTCTAGGATAGGGGGCAACGACACTCATGTTTGCTTCTTCGAAACCTCTATATACTGATCTGAGTTCTACTCCCTGACATGTGAAAGAATCTGCTTATTTCTTCTTCTGTAATACAGGCCTTCAGGGACTTGAATTATATTCTGTGTCTTTCCTTACCTTTCCTAGTTACTTATATGAAATAGTTGTCCAGTCGTATTTAATTTGCCAATGGCTTCTTTGACATATACAAAAAAGGTACAAATGCATTAGAGGAAGTCAGTAAGACCAAAAATTTGCTCTTTGAAAATGTCAACAAGATTGACAAATCTTAGCTAAACTAACCAAGATAAAAAGAGAGAAGACACGGATCACCAAATTAATAAATAAAAAAGAGCACACTGCCACTGATCTTACAGAAATTTAAATGATTATAAAGAAATGCTATGAATAATTTTATGCCAACAGTTAGACTATTTCTATGAAATAGAAAACATTTCTAGAATGATGCAAATTACCAAACTGGTTCAAGAAGAAATTAAAAATCTTAATAGCAGAAAACAGTTAAAAACAAATAATAATAAACTGAATCAGTAATTTAGACTATTTCTGCAAAGAAAAGTTCAGAGCCAGATAGATTCACAGGTAAGGTTTATCAAGCATTTAAAGAGGAAATAATACCAGTATTCTACAAACCCTCCCAAAAAATATAGGAGGAGAGAACACTTCCCAACTCATTCTATGAGGCCACTATTACATTATTACCAAAGCCATTTAAAGATATTAAAATAAAAAAGACCAATATCTCTCATGAATATAGAAACAAAATCCTCAACAAAATGTTTGCAAACTAAATTTAATAACATAGTTAGCAGGCTGATAATGGGTCCTAAAGATATCAGATCCCCAACCCCTGCAATATGTAAATACTACGTGGTTTGGGAAAAAAAGGTCTGTGCATATGTGATTGAATTAAATATTTTAAGATGGGGAGATGATCCTAGGTTATTCAGGTGGTCCCTAAATGCCATCACTGTTTTCTTATAAATGGAATCCAGAAGGAGATTCTATGAGAGATAGAGAAGGCAATGTGACATCAGAGAAAAGGGATACTGGAAGATACTGGCCTTGCTGATCAAAGTGATGTGACTACAAGCCAAGGAATGCCAGCTGCCACCAGAAGCTGGAAGAAGCAAGAAATGAACTCTCCCCTAGAGCCTCTGGAGAGAGTGTAACTCTGCCGACACTTAACTCAGCCCAGTGATACCAATTTTGGACTTCTGGGCTTCAGAACTGTGAGAAAATAAATTTCTTGTTTTAAGCCACCAAATTCATGGTAATCTGTTACAACAGCCACAGAAAACTAATACAACTTATCAAAAGGATTGTACACCTCGAGGAAAATAACCAACTAGGCTTTATTACAGGAATGCAAGGTTGGTTTAATATTCAAGAATCAATTAATGCAATAAGCTTAATTAATAGACTAGAGGACAAAAACAACAATCATCCTGAAATATTCAGGAAAAAAATTTATAAAATCTAACACTTATTCATGATAAAAGATATTTAACAAATTTGAAATTGAATGGGGCTTACTCAATATGACAAAGAGCACATCTGAAAAGCCTGCAGGTAGCATCATACTTAGTGGTATAAATGTTTAATAGATGAAATACTTTCCACTTAACATCAGAAATGATGCAATGATGTCCATTCTTACCACTTCTATCTGATTTTGTAAAGAAGGCTCTAACTAGTGAAATCAAGCTGAGAGAGGGGGAAAAAAGGGAGTGTGTGAGAGACAATATAAGGTTAAAAAATGGATCCTAATACCCCTGGTAGTCTATGACCAGCACCGTCTAAAGTGGGGCCTGCAGTGGAGACTTAGCCTTGCCGGACAGCATTCTTTTCTTTCCATAGGAAATTGCCTCGTTCCCACAGTCTGTTTACAGATGGGGTGACTCCATTCCTAGTTGCTGGAGGGGCATTTGACTTTGACCCAGGTCATGATCACCAGTGTATGTTGTCTTTGTTGGTCGCATCACTGATTAAGGGAAGAGCACAGGAACCATATTCATTTAAGTGAACTTCATCCTGTACTTTTGTTTGAACTGTGTTAGACTCTTTCCACTAGTATTTCTCTGAAGGTTGGGTGTGAGCCTGGAGCTGCTGGCAACTATCTCTGCATTGTGAGGAGAGAACTTACGGGAAACTGAAAACATGTGTGAGGTTTGGGAAGTGGTGAGGGATGGGGAATGGAGCCAACACAGACAAAAGCCAAGCAAAGAGATGAAGACGAAGTCCTGGTGGAGGGTGCCATCTGAGTTTACATGCACAGTCAGGCCTGAAGCCAGCCCTATTCATGGACTTCTCGCATACATGAGACATGCAGTGTTCTTTTGCTTTAGCCACTTTGATTTAAGTTTCTGGCACTTGGAGTAGCAAAGGCCCTGACTAACACAAAGATCATGACCCCACCCATCCACATTTTGACCTTGATATTACTCTTTCTATCAAATAAATCTCACGATTGCTCTCTTAAAATTCACAAAACTTGTTTCATAATTCCCCTCATTTGACTCTAAGTTTCAATAAGGTAAGGACTATTTTTTCTGTTTGTTTTCCAGCATATTCCTAATGCCTAGCACACTATAGTCAGTCAATATTTGCTGAATGAACAGAGATGCATGGATTTAGAGTGGATGAATGATGATGAACAGATGGATCTGTTCAGAATTATACTGGCGCTTAAGTTCTGCTACCAGTTTCCAGAACTTATCTTCTCCGTTTCTCTTAAAATGTTGGACACATGCACACATATGTTCATTGCAGCACTATTCACAATAAACATGGAATCAAACTAAATGCCCATCAATGGTGAGCTGGATAAAGAAAATATGGTACAAATACACTGTGGAGTATTATGCAGCCACAGAAAAGAACGTGATCATGTCCTTTTCAGGAACACAGATGGAGCTGGAGGCCATCATCCTTAGCAAGCTAACACAAGAACAGAAAACCAAATACAGCATGTTCTCACTTATAAGTGAGAGCTAAACGATGAGAACACATGGACACAAAGGGGAAACAACAGACACTGGGGCCTATTTGAGGGTGGTGGGTGGGAGGAGAAAGAGGATCAGAAAAAATAACTATTGGATACTAGGCTTAGTAGGAGGCTGATGACCTAATCTGTACAACAGACCCCTGTGACATAAGTTTACCTATATAACTAACCTGCAGATATTCTCCTGAATCTAAAACAAAAGTTTAAAAAGTAAAGATGCCATATGACAAAGATATAAAAAGACTGAAATACAACAGTTAAAAAACACATTTGAAATACAGAGGCCAACAAAAAATTGATATTCTTGTCATATCAATTAGTATTAGTACTATAAAAAAAGCCAAACAGAAAAAATGTACTAAAAGACATTAATTGTATTTTACTAAAGAAATGTAAATGACCAATAAATATATGAAAAAAGTTAAACCTCATGAGCAATGAAGCCACATTAATTTTTAAACATTCAGTTGATAAAAATGCATAGTCTTGTCAAACAGGTATAATAAATGGTCCTCTAATGTACTCTGGGTGGCTTTACAATTTGGGTACAAACTCTGGAGAGGAGCAATTAGTCAATATGTATCAAAAGTTACAGTGTGGGCCAGGCGTGGTGGCTCACACTGTAATACCAGCATTTTGTCGGGGGTCAAGGTGGGTGGATCACCTGAGGTCAGGAATTCAAGATCAGCCTGGCCAACACGGTGAAACCCCGTCTCTACTAAAAATACAAAAATTAGCCAGGCATGGTGGTGGGCACCTGTAATCCCAGCTACTGGGGAGGCTGTGGCAGGAGGAACGTTTGAATCTGGTAGGCAGAAGTTGCAGGGATTGGAGATAGTGCCATTGCACTCCAGCCTGGGTTGCACTCCAGCCTGGGTGACAGAGTGAGACTATGTCTCAAAAAAAAAAAAAAAAAAAAAAGTTTAAGTATGCATACCTTTTGACCCAGACATTCTATTTCTAGGAACTTATTCCACAGAAATAAATAACCAGACAACAACCATGTTGGCCCTGCCCATCTGCTGTCTACTCACCTCTCTTCTTCATGATGTCTCAAAAAGTCACAGAAACTGGTGCACAGATCCTAATCACCATTTTCTCCGTGTCTTCTGTGAGAAATAATTCATCTAGTTTTATAGATGTGAACTCGCTTAAATCAATAGGATACACTTTTATAATCTTCTCAACTATCTTGAATTCCAATTTTCTCCTATTTATATTTGTCCAACCCTTTTACAGGGTGATGATTATTTTCTTTGATCATAGAAAGGAGGTAGCCTGTGCCTGTGTGGTTCTGGATTTACTTTGCCACCTTTTACTAGGGCACCAGCTGCCTCACAGCAGGTCTGTGCACAATTGCCAAAACAAACCTCTTTTTGTGATCTTTGGCTTATTTAACATTTGCAATTGTCAGGAAGCTTTAGGATCCCGTACGATCATGATGGGTCATGGATCCTGCTCCCCACATGTGTATCCATTTACTTTACATGTTTCTTTCTTTTTTTTTGAGACGGAGTCTCTCTGTTGCCCAGGCCGGAGTGCACTGGTGAGATCTGGCTCACTGCAACCTCTGCCTCCTGGGTTCAAGTGAGTCTCCTGCCTCAGCCTCCCAAGTATCTGAGATAATAGGCACCAGCCCCACCACACCTGGCTAATTTTTTGTGTGTTTTTAGTAGAGCTGAGGTTTCACCATGTTGGTCAGGCTGGTCTTGAACTCCTGACCTCAAATGATCCACCTGCCTCGGCCTCCCAAAGTGTTGGGATTACAGGCGTGAGCCACAGCGCCTGGCCTATATGTTCTCTTTTAAACTGAGTTTATTAGAGAAGTTCACATTTTGTCATAATATGCTTCTTTGAATGTATTATTTTTTTTCTCTCCTTTTCTCTATGTGTCTCTCACTGACTCCCTCCCATTTTCTCTTCTTCTTGCCTCTCTTGCCTTTCTCAACTATCTTTCAGGTTTTTACAGTTAGATAGCCAGGACTTCCCTTTGAAGAGTCTTTCTTTCTTTCATTTCTTTCCTCTGTATTAATGTGTTAAAGTTTTAAGATATCTAAATTTTCCTCTGAACCTGAGTTGAAATGTTCTTTCCCCAAAACTAGGGCACCTTCCTGGCCTAACCCTGAGCGTTCCTTCACTGGACCCACCCACTGGAGACCAGCATGGTCAGGCCTTTGCACCACTGCCCCACCAGCTCCACAGGACCTGCTAGTCCTTTCTTTAGAGTTAATGCGGCCCTTTCTTCTCACTTATTTGTAAGCATCTTCCTTTCATTTACTTTCTCTGTTGAATGCAGCAACGTTCAGACTTCCCTCCTCACTGACCTGCTCCCCATAAGTTTTCCTGTCTTAGTGGTTTAAAAGGCAAAGGCTATCCCCTTTTATTTGCCCCCTTATGTTTGTCAATGATCATTTTTATGGTGAGTGGCTGTGTGAGTGTGGATGCAGGAATATTCTAGGTCTGTTAAGGCTTTGGATATTTTCACATAATTTTAGTTTGCTACATACTAACTAGAACTTTGGTCAATTTCATTTTATTTAAGGAACACCTAAACGTGTCACATAAAAAATGTAGAAATATAAATGCTATATATTCCACAACTATCTCCAAGTAGGGAACATTTTTTAGGTCTCCTGCTCTCTTACTTCAAAATTAAAATTAAGATAAATGACAATTAAGTATTTTAACAAGCAAAAAAGTTGTTTAAAATATTTTAACAAACATAAAAATTATTGATACGTTCTCATAAACCTCCCAAATATGCTACTGGGCTTTATGAGAATGTATCTATCATGGCACTTATCAGGGTCTTCCTTTTTATTTTTATTTCTTTATTTTATTTATTTATTCTTTTTTAGACGGAGTCTTGTCCTGTTGCCCAGGCTGGAGTGCAGTGGTGCGATCTCAGCTCACTGCAACCTCCACCTCCCGGATTCAAACAATTATCCTGCCTCAGCCTCCCAAGTAGCTGGGATTACAGACGCCTGCCACCATGCCCAGCTAATTTTTGTATTTTTAGCAGAGACGGGGTTTCACGATGCTGGCCAAGTTGGTCTCAAGCTCCTGACCCTGTGATCCACCCACCTTGGCCTCCCAAAGTGCTAGGATTACAGGCTTGAGCGACGGCGCCCCGCCAGGGTCTTCTTTTATTTGAATCATTTATACACGAATCTCTTACCTGCTACACTGAGCCCTGGGAGCCTGTGGGTTAATCCATTTCTGCAGCCCGTATTGCATCTTAACCGTGGCAATCGATGTATATGGAAAGTGACAAATAAATGCTTGCTTTATGGAACTGAACTTTGGACTCCAGGTAAAATCTAGGATAAAAAGGAATGTAGTCTGGAGGCCTTTAAACATCCTCCTCTTTATGGAAACATCTGATATGTTAAATATGAATTATTTTAAAGTATTAATTAAAACAGAGCCAAAAAGTCTCTGCTCAGACATGCTTTGAACACGTCCTTTAAAGCAGAAGCTGCCTTCTTTCATGTTCTGCTACAATTCAGACATCTCTTCCCTGTAGTTAGCCAGGATTCCAGAGGCTGTGATATAGCAGTTCCCCTTCTGATGATCTACTATGCCAAAAAATGAAACACGACTATTTTGTAGAGGGTGTATGTCAGAGGGTACCTTAAAATCTCTGATATGAGATGAGTGAATCCAAGGGAAGACTCAACTTTACAAGGAGCTGTATTACCAGGATGTCTAGGAGAGACAATCATCAAAACTCACAGGACCCCTTTCACAAACGTCACCTGCAGCAGGCAGTAGATGAGACCGTAGCCCTTGGGACATGTCGTCCAGTTTGGGAGGATATTTTACATGCTGTACACTCTCCCTCCTCCTGTCGATCTGACAATCTAAGATTTTTCACCAATGACGGCAGTTTCCCCGTGGGTCCCTATATTTCAGCAGAGGCTAAAACAATCCCTGTATATCACCTTGATAAGTTTGTAAAACACTCTGGCGTCTTTGGGCAGGAAGTTGCTAAAGAAAGATACCTTCATTACAGTTTACAAAACCATTTCCAAAATGTGCTGCTTTGGCCCTTGGAGTCAACTTCAAAAATAGAAGCCTGTAAAATGTACCCAGAGAACCACTGTCACAAAAAGACATTCTCACTGTAATTGGAGGGCATGCTTTAGCCTGTTACATTAGACTATTCTGATATTAAATCTATATCCTAAGACCGCCTTAATTGACCATAAAAAGGACAATTGAAAACACAGGATTTGATCATTGCACATACAATACTAGTGCTATAACCACCAAATTAGACCATTTTCCAGAGAGCATCCAGGCTTGAGTTCTGTTTAAGCTGTCTCAGGGTTACATTTCATCATCGAATTTCAAAAAAGCAACAGGATATTAAGTCAATTAGGATTCAGTGAAGGTTTAGACCATGGCACATCGTGCAAATTTAACACTGGCTTCGATTCACTGTCCCTGATAAGTGTGGAGGAGGGAAAGAAAGACATTGAACACATTTTCTGAGGATTAAAATCAGATTTCCTGATACTTATGGTGACACCTTTTGGTGTCACTGGATTTAATGATGTTATAAATAATGAGTTAAACAAATTTGGAGAGTCTGATTAATGAACTGCAGAGACGATTTTGTAGTAGAGAACACAGATGTCTAAATGGAGCGTGTAACTTCCACATTCTCCACTCTCACGTGAGTTGCAGATGCCAGGACGGCCGTGTTCCATTTCACCTGCCCCGTGCCTTGAAACGACACGCACTTCTGCCTGTGCCAGTGCGGACCAAGTTTCAAGAAAGCAGGATTTGCCTTAAAAGATTATCATAACTTTAATTTCTTTTCTCTTTACCTTTTGAAAATATTTCCATTGATTGATAACGTCAGGCTCTTTAGCTACTAGGAGTGTCTGGGTCCTTTTAGAGGGTTAGAAGATTGTCAGGAATCATGATTAAGACATTTGCAGTCAGTCAAGTTGAAAAAAAAAAAAAACCTGGCCCATTCCACTATTTGCTAGTCATGCAAAAATAGAAAATTTGCTTAAAATTGCTGAACCGTAGGCTCGTTTTTTCTCCCTGTAAAATGGGGATAATAAGAGTGTCTCCTTGAAGGCATTTTTGTGAAGACTCTATGGGTTATGATAGTTTATATGACACGTAGTTAGGACTCAGTGCTTCTTAAGCATTATTACTAACAAATGAGCCCTGGGAGGGGCCATGATGGCTGCATGGGGGTGGCATCAGTTGTACTAAGTAGCAGCCTCCTCTAGAGTCTAGTGAAGGTTCTAGCAGGACCTTGTCAGATCACTGGAAGAAAGGAGACAACGCCTAGAGTTCTGTCCTGGTTTCTGCACCTCCCTTCCTCAGAGCTCCACGCCCACCCTCATCCTGACCAAGTCATTGCTCTTACCACACAGCACTGCCTTTCTTCTCTAAATTCTCTTTTGCCAGATTTTAACAAGTGGCGTCTACATTCCCCAGTGCTGTCTACATCTCCTGCCTCTCAATGAAATAACCCTAAGCGTTCACCACTCTGTTTCTCAGCAGTCTCCTTAAGGATTAAAATTCAGGTGCCTCGAGTGGTTATCTTCTTGCTACACAAACTTCACTAGCTAGGTGGCTTCCCCTCCCTGTCTCAATCCCCCACTCCTCTACCTGCACCTCCTTCATCTCCCAAATGACGAATTCCCTTGAACTGTTGTTCAGGCTCTGTGCATGGGGTACCCACACACAGACAAACCTCAGTGGTCTCTCCTCCCCATGCACTCCTTACTCTGTCACAGCAGCTCTCTTGTCAGGGACAGCATCTTGTGCCCGGTTGCCTGCTCTGCAGGCCTCTGTGGTATAGCCACCTTAGGCTTTTCCCCATACTGGCTCAAGTTTGACCCACCGACCCACAGTAACAGGCCATCATCTTGATGGGCTTTATTCCCAGAAAGTAAAATAGTTATGGCCTGATTTCCACATATTCCCTTTAATTACAGCCCTGGGTAAGGAGGAGGGGCAGGTATCACACCCAGAGCTGGGAAAGAAAAGACTCCAAGCCAGTGGGTCAAGGTAAAACATGCAGCTGGAAGAACAACACATGCCCCTGTGGGAATGGACATCCCTGAATGTTCTGAATGAGCCGGCGGCTCACATCTCCCACAACGATGCAACATCGGTCTTGTCTTTCTCTCACTTCAGACCTGCTACCTGCCCTTTGGAGAAAATAGGTAAACTCCAATTCACTTTGTACCAAGAAACACTTTTTAGACCATTTTAAAGTCCATTTTAAAATCTGAGCTCCATTTCTACTGAGTTTTTTAAAAAGTTACTTAAACCAACATTTACTCAGAGTCTCATACATTAACGCAAATAATGAGATTCCCAATCCCATTCCCAATCTCATGTATTTTGAATTAGGACTAAATTCTGATTTTACCATGCAGAGACAATAAATGTTTAAAAAGACACAATTTTGAGACATCACTCTCCTCCCTAGGGTCAATGGAGCAGACCCAACTAAGAGTATTTCAATCAAATTACTTTATGTACTTCCCCATCTGTCATAGTCCCCACTCAATTACTTTAAGAAATGTTTTGACCTAGAAGAGGGTTTTACGGCAGCTGGGAAGACCCCAGTAATCTGGGGAAGGGCCAGCCTGTTTGCCTTCATTCCTACATTTACGTCATGATTGTCTGAATTCCACAATCATGGAATTATTGGTTATTGTGGAGACCCATAAAGGTTTAGCCAGCTAAACCTTTATGGATCTTTTACAGGATATTTAGCTGCTCAGGTTTAATTTCTGGGAAGTATGACAGAGTCCATTAGTGCTCACTCCCTCTGCCATGATGAATTCACTAAATAGTTAAGAAAACAAGATGTGTGGAAAAGCAACATATTAACATGCAGAAACAACATTTGAACATTTCTCAAAGGAGGGACACAGACAAGGAGAGGGAGGAGGAGTGGGCCGGAGATTAGGGGGAGAAGAGGATGAGGAAAAGCTGCTGTTGCCACAGGTTTCCATGGTGATGGCAGGACGGGGCGGCTGAGGAAAGGGCAGGGGCAGCTGTGGAATTAGAGCTGTGGGAGCTGGGGCTCTGAGGGCTGCACACTGAGGAGCTGGTTAGACTGTGGCTGAACCATGGGTCACAAGCACATGAGGTTCAGGAAGGGAGTCAGGAACTGCCAGGTGGCTCAACAAGGTGTGGGAAGTCCAGAGCACTGGGCACATCTAAGGCTCCAGGAAGCCAGTAGGAGCAGGTGCAGTCAGCTCAAAACAGCCAGTGATGGGGCTTTTGGGGAATCTGGTGGTAAAAGCCAGGATTCCAGGACAGGAGCCTGGGGCATAGGTATGAGGGAACCAGGCTCAGCAGAGAATGGATGGCCGTTGAGTAAAGGGCCATAAGGGAAGGACCTTACCTGCGAACACCCATGTTTACCAGTGCCGTCTGCATCAAGGTGTCTGAGTGAGGCTCCTGAGTGGATCTTCAGAACCCCTTATTTTCTGTTTTGGGTTAACCCTTTTAATGCTGACCATTATCCTGCAGGACAGGCTCTATTACTACCCCCGTTTTACAGATGGAGACACAGAGTTAGAGAAGAGGAAGGATTTAACCAGCACAGTACAGCAGGCAGGAGGCAACATCAAGATTCCATCTGTAGCCCCTGCAGAGTTCCCTTTAGGTCACTTTTCCCTAAAAGAAGCAAAGACAAGAGGCTTTGGATGTCACAGGGAGCCTTTGCAGTTTTGTGATGAGGGGAGAGGCATGATGAAAAGGAAGTGCTAAATCAAGTGGTTATACTCAGCTGAACTGATAAACTATTCCTTGATGTTGCCATAAACTCTGAATTTGACTCTTTTGCAGAAATTTCTTTTTCACACAGACCACATTTTGCCTCATAGCCAGATGAGACGTGTGAATGAATGGAAGTCACAAAGAATTTCAGCACTCAGGGAAACTATGGAACGCAGTGAGAGAAACTCTGAGCTCCAGTTTGGTTCTGACCTTCTTATGCTTCCCATCAGCATATGATCGAGGGACTCATCACCCTGGGAGCTACACCCCAGGCGGGTGGGGCTGCCTTACTCTGCAGCAGGGCTGAGCTCTGAGTCTACACCAATCTCAGCATCATTAGCCTACTTCTAGGTTCTGGCGGAGGGCACGGCTCACCTCAAAGAAACCCCTGTCATGTTCTTTGCTCACTGGCCACACAGGTCAGAGCTGGATAAACTCATCCACTGACAAGCCTGTGGTACTGTTGGCCCTCTGGGTAGGAAAGAATACCCTCAGTGTGCTCTGAAAGGGAGAATAAGGCTTTGGAAATCCCATTCTCTAAATGTGCACCTCCCAAACCAAAAAGGTAATCCTTTTAAACAGTGTGAATCACATGAGAAATATGCAGAGAGAAATAACAATGTCACATGATCACCAATAAATGCCTCTAAACACCTGTGCAGCCTGTTTAGTGGTTTGAGACTAGGAGCCTGGAAGCCTTTTTAAAGGACAGAATGAATTTTCTAGCAAGCATTAGCCTTGAGACTAGAGTTTAATGAAACAATCACTAACACTGGAGGCTTGGACAAAGGAATCAGTTGACTCCAGGGAGTTGCAGGTTTGTCTGGGGAAGATATTTATCTAATAAAACATGAATAAATAATACAAAAATCAAAAGGCAAGAGATGCAGAGGTGCCTAGAGACAAAAGGTAGTGGCTGGAGGGATAAGAAGATGCTTTAAAAGGAATTTAATGTGTTAACTTTGCAATAGACATTCATTACTGGAGAAATGTCATCACAGGCGCAGAGAGAAGCATGTACAAGGCTTCTCATAGCTATGAGTATTGGCCAGAATAGGCTGGATTATGTAGCGATGACAAGTAATTGCAAAGTCTCCATGAAGCCAAACAACAAGGGTTTAATTCTTGCCTGTGCCACATGCTGCATGCAGGTCAGCAGCAGGATTCTGATGATCATAGACACCCAGGGACACAGATGACTAAGATGTCAGCATTTCATAGGATGCATAAAGAACGTTGGAGAATTGAACACCAGCAACTGTATACTTTGGCTGAGAAGGGACACATGCCACTACTTCCAAGTACCTTTCAGTGTTCAGATCCAGTGGTATGGCCACAGCTAACTTCAAGAAGGTGGGGAGGGGAGGTATTAATAAAACCTCTTGTAACCACGAAGCAGAAAAGGACCAGATATTCGTGTACATGAGTAACGTCCACCACATGTGTATAGGCAAAAATTGGGAAGAAATGCCTGTTTCTTCATCTATACATGATATGTGAAGTACATCTGATATGGTTTGGCTGTGTCCCCACCCAGATCTCATCTTCAATAAGATGAGATCTTGAATAAGATGAGATCTCCCATAATTCTCACGTGTTATGGGAGGAACCCGGTGGGAGGTAATTGAATCATGGGGTCAGGTCTTTCTCATGCTGTTCTCTTCGTCTCATGAGATCTGATAGTTTTATCAATGAGAGTTCCCATGCACAAGCTTTCTTGCCTGCCACCACATAAGATGTGACGTTGCTCCTTATTTGCCTTCCTCCATGATTGTGAGGCCTCCCCAGCCATGTGGAACTGTCAATTAAAACCATTTTCTTTATAGATTACCCAGTCTCGGGTATGGCTTTATTAGAAGCACGAGAACAGACTAATACGACGTCCATACCAAAGAATAGTTAAAAACAACTTAAAATGTTAAAATGCAAGTTTCAGAGAAATGCATATAGTAGTATTCCTGTTATATTTAACACACATATCTTATTTACCTCACATAATTACCTCTTACATTTAACACTTCTAGATCACAAAATTCCACGTGTCTGTCTACACAGGCACACATACACACACATACAGTCAGCCCTCAGTTTCTGTGGGTTCCACATCTGTGAATGTGACCAATCATGGATTGAAAATAATGTTTACAACAATAAAAATAACAATGCAACTATAAAATATAATACAAATTTGAAAATACAGTACAACTATTTATATAACATTTACATTGTATTATGTAACGTAAGTATTCTAGAGATGATTTAAAGTGCAGTCATCCCTCTGTATGTGGAGAACATTGGTTTCAGGACCTCCACATATATACCCTGACCCATGCATACTCAAACCCCACAGTCAGCCCCGTGGAACCTTTGTATATGAAGAAGTGACCCTCTTTATATGCAGGTTTTATATCTTCTGAATATCATATTTTCAATTTGCCATTTTGCGAAAACATGTGGGTGGATACATGGAGCCATTCAGTTCAAACCCATGTAGTTCAAGGGTCAACCGTACAGGGAGAATGTGCACAGGTTTTAGGCAAATGTTACACTGTATTATAAAAGAGACTTGAGTATCTGGAAATTTTGGTATTCAGAGAGGTTTCTGGATTTGGGTCCCCACAGATACTGAGGGGTGATTATATGTACCTAAATGTCAGAGAAAAGTCTGGAAGGTGATTCATTCAACTAATAATGTTGGTTGCCTCTAAGGGAAGAATATGTTTGGAAGGAGGAAAAGGGGATATCTGTTTTTCTGAACTATTTAAAATGAGAATGTACTCCTATATAGACTTTGAATTTTTAAATAAGTTGTTTAAAAAATGCCTTCATCTGATGTCCATGCCTGCTGGGCAGGTGGCCCTGTGTTAACTGAAGTGCCATGTCCATTGCACAAAGGTAACTGAGATCACTTTTGACCTCCCAGTGTTCCATGAGCTGCACCCACCATGTGTTCATCAACCTTGTCAATATGGGAGGAATTTTCATTACTAGCTGGTCCTACTTGGTCTTGCATCTGGCACTTTCCAGAACATTATGGAATTTTAATTCCAATAGAAGGTACCTCCTCCCTCAGGTTCTAGCTACCTGTCACCTTTTGTATTAATGGGATAATATCCTGTGGAATGTCAAGGTTCCAGAAGTTTTCCTTTTCCTTTCTTATTTCAAAACATATCTGTCTTCTACCTAACCCTAGCTCCTTTCCTCAAGCTCCTTCTCTAGGTTAATGATAATGTGGTCCAATAAAATAATAAGCACAACAAATCCGACAGATATAGTATTTACCCAAAATAACCTATTGTTTTAAATCAGGTAGAATATGCACCTTTCTTGAAAGGTCTTAGGGCAGAAGCATCAGTATATTTAAGACAGTAAAGAAGTGGAAAAAAATTTTTTGAAGAAGCTAATATTTTAAAGTAATTTGGAGGGCTCAGCCCATGGCTTGCATTCAAAGACATACTATCTCTACTTTTGGGGGTAAATACTCAAAATATTAGTGAGAAATAGAACGGGAATAGAGCCCTCGCTCAAGTGGAGGCCCTGCACAGTGCTGGCTATGCAGGAATCATCTAGAGCAGTCCTTGGCAAGAGAGATTCCCTCCTCACACACTTGACTCAAAAGTGGCTACTCCGAGGACCTCTTCCTCCAGTTGGAAACAGAAAATGAATGTGAGGCAACACTGGTGTTGTCTTTGGCCTCACCATGAACTTTCTGTTATAGTTTACAAAAAGAGAAGAAAATAATTGCAGGCATGGACTGTTTTGCTTTTCTCTTCTCAAAGAAAAATACACAATTGGCCCTTGTTAGTAATGGAGAAATGAATGGACTGACAGTCTGGATATTTTACAGATGGGTCAAGGCTCAGATTCAAGTTACAGTGTGACTTGGGAGAATTCACTATATCTCCCTAAACAGTAGTTTTCAATCCATACAGTAAAGGGATTATAATTAAACAGGGGCTTATGGAGCCCTTGGGGTGCTCTGGAAGTCTTTTGGGAGCCTAGTGAGGGCCAAAGAGGAGGGGACAGCAGGGGGTCACTGTGGGCCACTCCATCCTCCTGCGAACATATCACCTAAGCTTTGGTTTGTGTTCTTTTCCGTCCTTTACTGTGACTAAATTTCCATTTAAAGAAAGGGTTCCACTGAATTAGGCAATCATCAGATCCCATTTCTGTTCTGAAATTTTATATTCCAAAATAACTTATGAAGTATACCTTGAATAAGAGGCCAGTTAAATGTCTCCCCAAAATTCATATTCATCCAGAACCTCAGAATGCAACCTTATTTTGAATAAGGTCTTTGCAGATGTGACAAAGTTATGGTCATTCTTAGATTAGGATAGGCTCTAAACTCAAAGACTGGTGTCCTTACAAAAACACATGAGAACACACAGAGAGGCAGAAGGGGAGGTCAGGAGACAATGGAAGCAGAGGTTGGCAAGACGCACCTGCAGGGAATGCCAAGGACTGCTGGGAGCCACCAGCATCTAGGAAGGGGTGAGGAAGGATCCTCCCCTGGAGCCTTCAGAGGGAGTACAACCCTGCCCAAACCATGAATATGGAATTCTAACCACTAGAACTGTGAGAAAATACATTTCTGTTGTTTTAAGCCATTTGAGTTAGTGGTAATCTGTTACTCCAGCTCTCAGAAACTAATAGAAGAGCCTAATAGGCACTAGACAATTTCAGGTGAGTCCTCTCATTAAAATCCTAGCAATGAGAAACCAGCCTTTGTCACAGCTCATTCTCCCCAGTCCATTACCAAGGAAATATCCTTTTGTGGTTATTATTTTTTTTAGGACATGGTAGTAAGAACTCTTACAGTACAAATGGGCTCATGATTGTTTCAAGGGGTTTCCTGCACAAATTGCCAGCGCTTTGATGTATTAACAAAAGCTGAAAACTCACACCAGAGAAATGGGGACTAAGGGCCAATCATGTGTTAAATGTACCTTCATCATGGCCACCATGGAGATCTGCTAAGCTATAAGCTTACTGGGGAGATTATTAATCTATCAACTTTCCAATAAAGGGCTCCTGAACATCTGAAAGCCTGAAATGAAATAATGAGACCTGCAGAAACTTCTCCATATTCGTTAAGAAAATACAGTGTCAGAGATTATCTTTCCTTGCTTTTGTGGAGAAGATCTCCAGAGAGATGTATAGGTAGGTAGGTAGGTAGGTAGGTAGGTAGATACATAATAGACAGGTGGAAATATACATGTATACATTTATATACTCATATAAACACACACACACATGTATTTTTTCAAAATCAGAGTATATCCTATTTAAATATTTTTCTGAAAGAAAAATTTCAACAGAGCCTGGGAAAAGAGAAAAAGGAGAGAAACTTTTGCCACACTGTACAATGCCGTAGCCAGTAGCCACGTGTGGTTATTAAGCATTTGAAATGTGGTTCATCCTAACTGAGACCTGCCACAAGCGCAAAATAAATACACACTGGATTATAACGACTTAGCACAAAAAGGTAAAATATGTGAATAATTTACTATATTGATTATACACTGAAATCACATTTTAGATATGGATTAAAGTACATTATTAAAATTAATTTTACCTGGTTCTTTTTGCTTTTTTGATGGAGCTACTAGAAACTTTAAACTTACTTGTGTGACTTACATTATATTTGTATGAGACAGTGCTGGTTTAAGGAATATGTGGTTTCTGATACTTTCTATTTAGTCATCATTTTGAATATTTTTGTTCAGGAAATTATCATTTTTCTTAGGCTTTGTTTTTAACTTGCTGAAAAAATTATCTTACACACACACACACGTGATTCATGTTATAATACCCAAGTCCTATTTTTCTTTTTCTTATGGTAACTTCTTCCTCCTTAAAAACTAGCAGATATGTAATTAATTCATATACATTTTACTCATAAATATCTCATTATATTATAAATTGCTGCGTCACCTTGGCAAGGTGCTTAACCTCTTAACCTCAGTATTATCTCCCATAAAAGAAGTCTATCTAGACAGAGATGATCCATATAATCGTGATTCTCAAGCTCTTTCTCCCATCTAAACACACTGGATGGTTATAGAACTGCTGTCAGCAGCCTTGGCTCATTGTGAATGGCGCTGCCTCTGCTTTTCCCCCACTTCCCCTGGAGAATCATTGACGTGTCTTTCTCAGACTCAGCAAGATGCTTCCAGGGAAGAGTCCAATTGCAGCAGTTAGAGTCAGAGCCTCTAGAATGTTGAAGAAACCTAGGTTCATTTAGGGAGAAACTGCACTCCATGGGAGAAACCTAGGTTCATTTAGTTCAAATGCTGCACTCTATTCATGGGAAATGGTGGCCCACATGGAGTAATGGTCTGCTAGTCAAGTCACTCAGCTGGCCAGAAGCAGAAGGCTGGCTCTGGTAAATACTGACTACCAGTTAAACCTGCTTCACGTAAATTATGCTGTGATGGGAGGGGAGGCTGCAATGACTTAGAACCCCACAGTAAAGACGACCATACCCACCCGGGTATCTTCAATTGCACATGCACTATGACTGACTTTCCATATATCGCTCCCTTTCTCTCTGCAACCACTGCATTCTGCTGGGAGGTATTAGGTTGGTGCAAAAGTAATTTGTGCTTTTGCCATTAAGGTGCAAAAGTAATTTGTGCTTTTGCCATTACTTTTAATGGCAAAAGCACAAATTACTTTTGCACTCACCTAATAGTCTTCCCACGTCTCAATTTGCCACAAAGGGTGAAAAGACAAAGGATTCAGAGTGAGGTGAACCAACGAGGTTGTCTTGGAGAAAACTAAACATCTCCCAATTTAAGCTAAAAATCATCATATCAATCTCTCTTTAGAGAGAAAATGAGAGACTAAATAGAAAACTACTTGTGATGGATTTGGATGCCGAAACCTTCTGAAGGTTTTCCAAAAAACATTTCTGTTCTGTGCAGAATTCAGGCATTAATGTTAGATCAAGTCATGATTGACATAAGTTTGTATTTATTACAAAAGATGCCAAGTTATATTTAGGTGTTTTTTTCTTCCTTAAATCTCACACTAATTGCTTGTCACCTTTCAAAATATCATAATTAGCACCATTTAATTTGTGTGCTTAAATATTTTAATAACAGGTTATAATTTTAATAGAAAAAAAAGCAATTTGGAAGAGATTCACAGGATTCTATGACTTTCAGAAGAATAGCGAGAGAGAAAAAGAGAGACAGACAGAGAAGCAGATAGACAGACTGGGCTTTAGAGTAGACAGAACTGGGGCCCCATTGTGACTTGCCACTTCCTAGCTATAGGCACTTCAGCAATCTGCATCACCTTTCTCAACCTCAGTGCTCTTATTTAGGAAACATGGACAATAAACACTACCTTCTTTATTAGGATGCTCTAAGGGTTATTCCAGGCTTGTTACTACAAAGCCCCTAACACATGAGGGATAACATATATGTTCCCTTTTCCTATATACACAGCCCCCTAAGGAAAGGGGAAAAAACAAACAAACAAAAAAAAACCCACCACCACCAACAAAAAAAACCCGTTAGAGTCTGATTCCACGTAGAAAGTTTCCAGGGCAATTGAACTGTGAGAAGCATTTTCCAGTTAGCTCAGGGCTACACCACCAGAATAAAACAAAAAGGATTAAAAAGGATGAAAAAAGGGTTCAAGTCCCAAGAGTGAGAGAAAGATAACAGCAGGGTGGGTGGCCAGGAAGGGCCAGAATAAGGAAAAAACTAGGTGGGAAGAATGGCTGAGGATAAAAATTCGGAGACCATGAGCTAGGGCTCCCACTTTATGTGTGAGCAAGTCCACTGTGGGTAGGCAAAGCAAACCAAAGCCCTTCACAGGGTCAAACACCAGCCCAGCCTCCAAAGAGGACAGGTGGAGACGGATGGCATAAGCTCCCGGCTCTGAGAAACCCAGGATTCAATAGGGTTGCCATGCAAACTCAACCTAACCAAGGTGCTGGGCCAAATGTTTTTCACTGAGGCATTCATTACTGCTGCTGTTTCTGACACCATGTTTGAATTAGTGTTTCTGTGGGTTACCCTATGAATAAGTCAACAGGCAGAGGCTTGAGGTGGTTTTACCACTTACTGCTTACGTGCTTTAAAGTCTCTGAATCTTGCTCATCTTATCTTTTTCCATTACCATCTTTATAGAGTTGTTGCAAGGATTCAAGGAAATAATGTAAGACTCAGACAGAATGCCTGAAATACAGAAAGGACTCAACAGTTGATAGCCATGAAGACAAAGATGATGATGTAGATTCCAACTCTTACAGCTTCTCCAAGACCCATCCAATTTGCCCAGATTTCGCCCTTTGCACACTGATGCGTATTTCCAACCTACCGTTGGTAGTTTTATTGGATGAACCCTCTTTCTACCAACCAGACCAAGGCAGACATCTTCTGGCTTTTAAAAGAACACCTGATGGGAAACACAGAAAACAAACATGGAAGGTTTTGATGGGGAAATCCACCATGAATGGCTCAACAGAAGAGACAGAAATGAATGAAAGCCAATGTTGTATGGCATTGCACCAGCAGTAATGAATATGGCACTGATTCATATATAAGTACAGTTGTAGGGGGCCAAGCAAAGAAGCACGTGAGAAAAGAGAGGTGGGGAAGGTTAAGAAGCTAAACACATTCCAAGAGAAATGAGTAAATAACTCCCAAGGAAAGAAGGAAAATGGGAATTAATCAGGAGTGTGCTGAGCCGTGGCACTGCCAGGCACAATCACAGGACTTCTTAATTGCTTGTCAAAGACCAATGCATCCTGGCAAAATGATCCTCAACTAATGCTGGGGCTTTTTTTTTTTTTTTTTTTTTTCTCCTAACCTGGCTTCATTTATCATGATTAGAAAACAAGTCAAAATTGATTTCTGTTTATTTTATAAGGCAAATCTCCAGAGAACCTTTCTCCCCAGTAGTTATGATAATTTTTACCTCAGATGAGGCACACCCTAAGAACATAAAGAACCGCTTTATATTGCTTTAGGAGGTTAGGGCACATTTACGCATACATGAAAAACGGCAGTCTCTTAAGCTTCTACAAATCACCTCACATCCATCAAAGCGAGCCTTTCAGTTCTTTCCTGCTTTAAAATGGGCAAACTGGCCAGGTGCAGTGGCTCACGCCTGTAATACCAGCACTTTGGGAGGCCAAGGCAGGCGGATCATGAGGTCAGGAGGTCGAGACCATCCTGGCTAACATGATGAAACCCCATCTCTACTAAAAATACAAAAAATTAGCAGGGTGTGGTGGCGGACGCCTGTAGTCCCAGCTACTTGGGAGGCTGAGGCAGGAGAATGGTGTGAACTCAGGAGGCGGAGCTTGCAGTGAGCTGAGATCGCACCATTGCACTCCAGCCTGGGTGATACAGCGAGACTCGTCTCCAAAAAAAAAAAAAAAAAGGGCAAATTAATGATAGTTTGATATGGGCCAACAGCCCAAGCTTTGAAATGAGACACACTTGTGTTTGAGTCTTAACTCTGCCACATAACAGTTATGTAACCCTGGACAAGCCACTAAAAGAATTCTCAGCTTTATCTCAGAGAAACTGAGGTTGCTAATACCGCCCAGATTTTCTGGGAATGATCAGGCATTGTTTGTGTGAAAAGTATCTGCACAGAGAATCTGCTCTACTGATGGAAGTCATGGAAATGGTGCCCTACAAGTTTAATGAAACCCTCACTGGACTCCAGGCTCCATGAGGGCAAGACCTTTGTCTTTTGTTTTGAGTTACATGCAGGCAATTGGCACAGGGCCTGGTATATGGTTCATATCCATTTTATCTATGTAATACATTATACCTAGCACATGCTACAACTCTGTGTTTATCAGTTATTAATCCATTTAATCCAATCAATATTTGTTGGCTGTCTTTTATTCCTTACTGAAAAATACATTGAGCAATTATTATACCCCAAGCGATGTGCCTTTTCGGGGTGCCCTCTAGAACCTAGAATGCAGAGGGTAGATTCATCCATTCTTTGATCTATCCACTCACGTGCTTGTTCACTAAGTATTTCAGTTTTAGCTTTAAATGGCTATCTCAGCTCACTATCTTTGTCAGGTCTCCTAGATGAAAAACAAGGTCAGCTTGCCCTCATCCCTGCACCCTGACTATCCAAGAAACCCAATCATCATCATCGTCATCATCACACACACACACACATACACACACAGACAGAGGAAAATACTCTCTATTCCCCTAAGATTTTGTTAATCAGGTAAATCGTATTTGAAGGCCTGCAAGGAGACTCCTAATTTGTGGGCCTCATATTGCCAGAAAATAAGCTGTGATGAGAACAACAAGACAATGTCAGCAGAAGGTCAAAAAACAACCTTTTTCTTCTGTACAGACATTTTTATTCCTTAAACAGATTCCAGGAGATCATGCTCTCTTTCTGCAAGTGTAATCAAGGCAAAAAAAAAAAATCAATATACATTTTGGCCCATGCAAAACAACCTTACGAGGGGCATTAACTTGATCTCCAAGAACCTAGAAACTTCCCTTGGCATTCTGGGCTCCTGGATCATTCACAGATGAATTTCCTTTATCCTGGGATTTAGTGCTTGGGACTTCCCTGCTCCTTTTGGTTTATGCTTAATCCCAACAATTAATTCTGAGTCTCCTGCCTGGGGAAGTTTCTGCCATAGAATTTCTTGGCATTTACCCAGCCAGAAAGGAAGTGATTGATTCTTCCTTCACTCTTCTGCACAAAAGCTAACAGCTGGGCAGAAATATCACCTGCCTTAGCACTGGCCTCTCCCAGGCTCGCCTCTTGACCTACACTCTTGATTTCATCCCTCCCGTCTCCTCAGGGACACTGGTTCATCAATTACTCTGTTTCTCTCTCCGATCTTCAATCACTTCCTCTCTGCTGGTTACTTCACAGCAGCTTACAAACATGTTTAAGGCTTATTTATTCCGGGAAAATAACAAAATAAAAATCCTTCTCTCAATTCTACCCGCCTCTGAAGTTATTTCCTATCCCTTGCTTTTTCAAGAGAGCTGAGCTTTTTGATAGAATTCATTTACTTTCTGTCTTTGTGTCATCATCCCTGTACTTCTTGAACCAGGCCAAACTGGCTTGTGGCCTTATCAAGTCACTGAAATTCTTGTGCCAAAGATCATTAATAACCCAGTAAAACTCAACTTCAGAGTTTATTTGGCTTGGCCTGTTTGTGATATTTAATTTACACTTGTGCTTATTCACTTATTCACGTTCTCTAAGTGTCAAGCACTCAGCTATACTTGGGCCGGGCATGGGCCTGTTGTCCTGGTTCTTTCTGTCCACCAGTAATAAAAATGTGATCTAAAAGGGGCCCAGCAAGAGTCACTCTTGGCAGAGGGAATGGCAGTTGCAAAGACACTGGGTGGGAAGGAACATGGCATATTTGGAAAAGTCGAACTAGCGCCACGTTTCTGGGACATAGAAAGCAAGAGAGAGAGCTGTCGAGATGGGGCAGGGGAGACATGGAGGAGCCAGACCTCATCACCCATACATGTAGATTTCCGGTGTCACTCTGAACGCTATGGGGAAAACTGGCAACTGCCCTACCCTCGTAATCACTTGCACATGCTCACCATCCTGAATGCCAGGTGCCAGGAAATCATGGGACTAATACGGACAAATAACAGCAAAGAGAAATTTGACTACTTCTCAATTCCCAGTATGCTGAAGACATAGCGATTCACTTTCTTTTGTTTGGAGGGGAAGATTGCGGGTTTATGCCCTTGTTGACAAAGGAATGTGTCCACACTAAATGGGCCAATTGAGACAGACATGCAGAGGTGCTTCACTACATGACTACAAATCAGTGCAAAAATGCTTCAATAAACTATAAGGCCAAATCCATGCGTACTCCAACACACACACACACACACACACACACGGCCACCTACACGTGCCACCCACCTGCAGGCATTGCCTCATTTATTTCTGATTTCCTAAATTAGGGCTTGGGCTAGATAATAAAATAGACAGGATATTTGTTATCATCAAACAAATAGGAAACTGAGCTTTAGATAACATAAGGATTCTGAAAGTTAAGTGCCATTTTATGATACCTTTCAATTTAGAAGTACATTACAGATAAAACATGGCTTTTGCATAAACCATTGATGTATTGTACTGTTAAGATCAATGAATTATTAAAAGAATAAACACCAAGAAATTTTCTTCTAGCGTACTCTAGGGACCATGGGTAGATGCATTACACATACTAATTTGACACTGCCCTGACTGTAATTTATATATACTCCAAAATATCCACCTGACATCACAGAGGCTTGGTCTTCCTCCCACACACTCAGCTAATGGGAGACCCTGTGGACCGAGCTTGCAGTAAGGGAAGGGACACTGTGCACTCTATTTCTCTAGACAACTGAAGTGGACACTGTGATGGACCCTTCAGATTGTCCTTCAAAAAGGACTTGTCATCGCAGTTGATGAATGTGATCTCAGAGGACAGTCTGAATGCTGGTCCTCCCTGAGGACAGTCTGAATTCCTCTCCGAGGAATTACCTCAGCTGCAGAGAGCTGCCTCAGCCAAGGTTTTGCCCCCTCCAGGGCAGCCCATATCTAAATACTGAGTGAAGTTAAGCATACTCTTTAATAAATAAGCACTTCAATAAATAAAAATGCTAAAAAATAAACTCCGTTTCCCAGAAAACATAACCTGAGACAACTTCACTTAGAATTCCAGCCCCAAATAACTGGATGAAGCTTTTCTCTATACTACTCCACCCTTCTGTCATTCACTGGGAATACCATTCCCTGTTTTATCCATCAGGTAAAATCTAATGCCCTTATCAAGTTCCAGGTGAAATCTCCCACCTCTGTAAACATTCCCCACAGCCATTTGCTCCATGCTCTGTGACCTCAGAAACCTCTGGACTTTTAGACCACTGTCTCTATCATCCATGAGACCAGTGCTATAATTCAAGAGCATTATAATAGGAGGCACGTGTTCATTTTTTTTTTTTTTTTTTTTTTTTTTTTGAGACGGAGTCTCAGTTTGTTGCTCAAGCTGTAGTACAGTGGCATGATCTCGGCTCACTGCAACCTCTGCCTCCCAGATTCAAGTAATTCTCCTGTCTCCACCTCCCGAGTAGCCGGAATTATAGGCACATGCCACCACGCCTGGCTAATTTTTGTATTTTTAGTAGAGACAGGGTTTCACGATATTGTCCAAGCTGGTCTCGAACTCCTGATCTCCGGTGATCCACCCACCTCAGCCTCCCAAAGTACTGGGATTATAGGAGTGAGCCACCACACCCAGCCATGTTCATTTTTAATTGTCTAATGTCACCTTAATAATTATAAAAAGAAATAGGTGGAATTAATTTTAACAGTATGTTTTGTTTAATGTTATATGACCAAAAACTATCATTTTAATATGTAATCAGTATAAAAACTATTCATGAGATTTTAAAAATATTTTTTTCTTTATTCACTCTTCGAGACCTGGTACATGTTTTATACTCACAACACATCTCAATTTAGACTAAACACATTTCAAGTGCTCAATAGCTCCACGTGGCTTTTACTATATTGGACGGTGCAGATGATAAGCATCAGAGGCATAAAGATTAAGACTTAGTCCATGGACTGGCGTGCAAAGGAGTTCGACAAATGTTTGCCGATGAGGGAACAATGAATAAATGGCCACTGATAAACGAATGAATAAAGAAATAACCAAGTTACACTCATAAAGGTACATCTTAGTTACCTGGCCTAAGCCTAGGATTCATTGCTATTTCCCTGCGCCTTGCAATTTCAGGATTCTACACAGCAGGACGGTGTGTTTATCCACGTCTTTATCCACCTTGCATTGGCAATGTACAGCATGAACAGCTAAGGGTATGGGCTGGGCTTTAAGCATCAACTTTAGAAGACGAGCTGAGTCAAGTAGCAGCTGTTGAGCTTGGTTGGGTAAGTTGCTTAACCTATCTGGAGCCTTACTTTCCTCATCTGTAAAATGGGGATGGATAATAGTAGCTCCCAGTGTTGCTGTAAAGCTAACTGAGACATTGCAGATAAAGGCTCAGTGATAAAGTAGCAGACAGAGCCAAAAGTGAGACAGAAAACCAGGAAGAAGAACCAGTTATAAACATAACATGAAGGAGTAATTCTTTCATTCATTCATTTATTCTTTATTCATTCATTGAACTAATATTTCTTATATATCTCTGTGGTGGCCATGGAAATGCACCTCACCAATCTCTCACTGAAGCGAGTGCATTGATCAGCTACCCCAGCTGCTGTATGCTGAAACCTGTGGCCACATTTCTTGCCAAGGTCATGCTTCCACATGCTGCTCCTGGCCAGTTACTTAGTTCAAAAGTTTTATTAAGGCAAACCCACTCCTGGAAATTTAAAACTTTTTTGATGGCAACCTTGGCTCAAGTACTCTCTGACAGCATCCCCAGAATTCTTTAGAATTGCACAGCAGTCTGGCCAGGCGCGGTGGCTCACGCCTGTAATCCCAGCACTTTGGGAGGCTGAGGCGGGCAGATCGCGAGGTAAGGATATCGAGACCATCCTGGCTAACACGGTGAAACCCTGTCTCTACTAAAAATACAAAAAGAAAGATTAGCTGGGCGTGGTGGCAGTGCCTGTAGTCCCAGCTACTCGGGAGGCTGAGGCAGGAGAATTGCATGAACCTAGGAGGCGGAGGTTGCAGTGAGCCGAGATCGTGCCACTGCACTCCAGCCTGGGCGAAAGAGGGAGACTCCGTCTCAAAAAAAAAAACAAAAAAACAAAACAAACAAAAAAAAAAACAAGAATTGCACAGCAGTCTAAAATAATTCCACTCAACCTTTTTTTCTTTCTTCTCTCATTTACTGAAGGTCAGACCTGCATCTAGTCTGACAGCTCTTCCAGTCTCCCAGCTCCCACCTCATTTGATCTCCCAGGTACATCCCTTAATAATTTTTTCACACTTTAATCCTGTCCTGGAGCTGGGAACTGTGGCTCACACCTGTAATCCCATCTCTTTGGAAGGCCAAGGCAGGCGGATTGCTTGAGCCCAGGAGTTTGAGACCAGCCTGAACAACATGGTAAAACCCAATCTCTACCAAAAAAAAAAAAAAATACAAAAATTAGCCAGGCATAGTGGGGCACCCCTGCAGTCCCAGCTTCTCAGGAGGATGAGAGGCGGGAGGATTGCTTGAGTCCAGGAGGCCAAGGTTGCAGCGAGCTGTGATAGTGCCACTGCACTCCAGCCTGGGAGACAGAGCAAGACCCTGTCAAAAAAAAACAAAAACAAAAACAAAACTCCTAATCCTACTTCTCAGAAGATTCAAACTATCTCAACCTGCAATATGCCTGGCAGTGTTGTAAGAAGTACTGGAAATACACCGGTAAACAAGGAAAATAAGGCTATTGCTCACCATGAAGCCTAGACTTCTATGGGGAAACAGATAAGATATGAATGAACGAATGAGAGAATGTCAGGTTTGGACATATGATATAGACAACATAAAACAGGGTGATGCCTTATAGTAGGCAGGGAAAGGCTCTTAAAGAGGTAATGTTTGAGCTGAGACCTGAATGACAGGAAGCACTATCCATGCAAAAATTCGCAGGAGGGATAATGCCTGCAAAGGCTTTGAGGCAGCCACAAGCTCAGTGTGTTCATAGAGCAGAGGGGAGCCCAATCTTGCACCCCTTTGAGGCTCTCCCATGTGCACTGGCTTGACATACTACAAGTTTATACTGGAGGGGCCTTGGAATTTCTGTGGACATGATCAAGCTCCTAAGCACCTCCCTTACAGCTATTTCATTGGCTATACAAATGGTTAATCTAACAGTTTATAATGGACACAACCAAGCAGAAAACACCCCCTTTAAAAAAAAAAAAAAGGTGGGACAGAGGTGTCCCTTTGTCCCTTTCCTTGTAGGCAATGTTTGTTTCATTGTCTTCCTCACATAATTCAGTGTTTCTATGATGGTGAATGCATGTCATTATACATTTATCCCAACCGATGGAGTGCATAATATTAAGAGTGAACCGTAATACAAAGCATGGAAACTTTGGGTGGTAATTGTGTGTCATTGTGGGTTCATCAGTCGTAACAAATGCACCACTTGAGAAGAACCAGTGAGTGTGGGCCTTTACTCTTAAAGAGTGAATAAAAGACTAGCAGGAAGTTAGACCAAAGAAGTGGAAAAGGACCAGATGATGAGGGGATGGTGGTGAGTTTGGTTTTGAACCTAAATACGATGAAGGAGGGAGGTTAATAAGCCAGGGAAGGACAAAATTGAGTATATGTGTATGTGAATTTTCTTCTTAATATCCAAAAAAGGTAAATTTTTAGAGATAGAAAGTAGTATTGGTGGAGGTCAAGGGCTGGAGGTAGACAAATGCAGAATAGCTGCTTGATGGGTATGAGCTCTCCTTTTGGGGTGATGAAAATGTTTTGAACTAGGTAGAGGTGGTGGTTGCAGAATACTGTGAATATGCTAAATGCCACTGAATTGTTCACCTTAAAATGACTGATTTTATGTCATATAAATTTCACCTTGACAGAAAGAAGGAAAACATCATGGCTGATACAATCCAACCTCCCTACCGTGGCATAAAAGGCCCCACAAGATCATCCCCCTTCCCTATCTCTGTGTCTCCACCTTTCCCATCGCCCACCTTGTTCACAACTCCCCAGCCTGGCCTTCCTTCTTGACATTTCTCAGACTCACCCAGGCCTTCACCACAGTCCTGCTCTCTGATTAGAGCACACTCGCACATATTCACATCACTTGTCGCTCATTTTATTTCTGTCTCCCTCAAATGCCCCGCTGGGAAGACCTGCCATGGCCATGCTAGCTACAGCCTTCCCATTACTTCCTACCCTCTATATTTTATTTTATTTTTTCTTGGATGTTATCACTACCTGAATTATATCATTGTTTTCTTTTTCTGAGACAGAGTTTTTGCTCTGTTGCCCAGGGTGAAGTGTGCTGGCACGATCTCGGCTCATTGCAACCTCTGCCTCCTGGGTTCAAGCAATTCTTCTGCCTCAGCCTCCCAAGTAGCTAGGATTACAGGCGCACACCACCATGCTCGGCTCAGTTTTGTATTTTTAGTAGAGATGAGGTTTCACTGTGTTGGCCAGGCTGGTCTCAAACTCTTGACTTCAGCTGATCCACCCGCCTCGGCCTCTCAAAGTGCTGGGATTACAGAAGTGAGCCACCACACCTGGCCTATTATTGTTAAGGCACTGTCTTGCCCAGTAAAATGTCAGCTGCCTTGGAGCCTGAATTTTGTTTTCTCCCAACAGGATTAAAGGATGGGAGAACAATCCTGTAATCCTGCCCTGGAGCTGGGCACAGTGGCTCACACCTGAAATCCCATCCCTTTGGAAGGCCAAAGCAGGTGGATTGCTTGAGCCCAGGAGTTTGAGACCAGCCTGGAGAACAAAACTGGCCTGTCCTATGCTCTCATCACTGAATGAAGGAATGGATGAATGGAGGCCTGCAGACAAAGGATTGTGCTACTTCCTAACACAGTGACTGGGATTCAGGACATACTCAGTAAACATCAGTTACGGAAGTAAAAAAAATAAAGAAATAAAACAGGATAGTGGCTGGCTGCTCTCTCTGTGTAGACTGGATTAAAGTAAAGCAGGAAAACACATGGGAGGTTACTGAAGTGGTGGTATTGGGAGTGAGGATGGGGGATGATGTCACTTGGACCCGTGGAAGGAAGGAGGCTCATGCACTCAAGAGCTTAGCGATAAGTCACATGGAAAGAAAGTAAGTGTCTCAGGATGCAGAGTGGGAAGAGGAGCTGAGGTCCAGAGGAGGTTCTACTGAGCTAGACGTAAGCGAGTTAATAGGTGATGCACTATGGCCCAATGATTATGATTAAAAGCTGGCTGCAGAACTTCCTCAAAGACCCTCAGGGCCTGGCTTCACGAGCTTCTCGCTCAACGGGAGCAGGGAATAGCACAGACCTGGCAAGCACATCCAACCCATATTCTAAACGAAAGAGGTTCATTTTCCTACATGCCAAACAGAAAGCCATTTCATCACTTTGGAAATGAGTGGTATACTGTATTTCTCCAAGTGTTACCCACAGGAAAAATTAACACTTTATAATAAATTGATCACACGTGTACATTAACAATGATTAGAAACCCATTAGTTGGCCCAGTCCACATTCCTTCCTTGGTTTGCTTTCCACACTCAGGTCTTTTTGGAGTAAAAATTCAGCATGTTATTAATACTTCCCGCTATGGCTTAGGCCATATTAAAAGTGCCTGTATCTATTTTTGGATTTCTCCTATGTTAAGCCATGTCTATCAAAACTGCTGATGCCAACACATACGTGTATGTATTTGTGTGATTTTATAATGTATTAAAAACTGACTTTTCCTTTGAATATCTAATTGGCTCTAGTAATTTTGAGGTTTCACTGTTTGGGGTTTGCTTGCTTGTTTGTTTTCATTCTGTAGTGGCTAATTTACACGGAAGTCATGAATCATGGTTTTTCACATTAGAATTACAGGGAGTTCGATGTCTGCCTTCATCTTTTTCCCTCTTATTCAATAAGGGCATATTTCTTAGATAATGGTCAAACAAGTATACAGTAAAGTTATTGTTTACAGGTCACACATTTTTACAAACTTTGTCTTGGAGAGCCAAATGTCGAAATGTGTTTAGGAATTACTCTTTTAAATTCACTATCTATGAAAAATAATTAACACATTTGACACTACTATAAAATGCCAACATTCTAAATAAAAACAACCAAAGGGTTACAAGTTCCAAAGTTCTAGAACTGCCTGAATGCTTTTAGTAATTTGAAAAATTCAGTAAACATATTGTTACATGAAAAAAAAAAAAGAAGAAATACACTGAGCATTTCAATTAGTTGTTTCTCTAGTTATTTTTAATTAAATGCTAAATGACAGAACAACTTGCAGTGGTTTCATTATACTTTTTAGACCCATCCCAAACTCCCTTCTGGTATGTGATAAAGTAACGAGACAATAATTTGTACATTGAAAAAACTGTTTTGCCCTTCCAAGTAGACATCTAGTGACATGACTCACTTATTCTATACAGACTGCCATTTACCAAAAATAGTTTGGTCTCCTCCATGAGAACTGTTTTCAGAGCAGCACAGTCTTGTGAGTAAGACTCACGAAGGAAAATCTTTGTCCATGAAAAGTGGATTTGATTTTTGAAAACAGTCAAATGTCATCCAGAACCAATCTTGGTGAATAAGCGGGGAAAGACTAGAGTGTGTGAGCACGCAGGTACACATGCTGCATGGATGTGAACAAGTAGTAATAATAACAACAGCAAATTCTTATTGAATGCTTCCTATGTGCACACCATCCTAAGTGTTATGTGTGTTAACTCATTTAATCCACATGACAGCAGTAGGAGGAAATAATACTATCATTTTCATTTCACATATGAGGAAACTGAACACCAAGAGGTTAGGTAATTTGCCCAAGGCTATGAGCTCATAAAGGGATGAGCTGAGGTTGGAAGGCAGGCAGTTGAGCTTTTAACCTCATGCAGCCCCAACTGGTCTAGATTTACAAACAAAGGGTCAAAGGGATACTGAGCAACAGCAATTGTCTCAGAGCTGAAATTTCCCCATCTGTATTTAAGGGACACATGAGTAGCAGTATCCAAGGTTATAGTGAAGGTTGAAGAAGCATTCACACATACAAATGTCCACACTCTCCCTAGCCCATGATCAGGGCCTGGTATTTCAAAATCACTTCATTTTCAAGTGGGTCAATATGTTGCCTGGTCCTATGTAAACCCAAAGTGTGACCTGTACTTTAGGTCAGAACTACAACAGTAAGCATAACCTATGGTCTGCTCAATGCTGTGGTCATTGGCATTTACAGCCACAATACAGACAGCTCTCTGTCACACTGAGCACTCCTACTTCTACTGGGATGGTATTTTCTGATCCAAAAATAACAACATATGTCCGATAAGTGCATGAGCAGTTGGAGGGGTGATGGTGCAGCGTACTCAATATGTGGGATCTTCCAGACAACCCAAAATATATGCCCAGTGAAATTCAGTATTTTCAACAATGTGTTGAGTTTCTGCTCTGCTAAATGTAGGGAAATCCAAGAGGAATACAAACAGCCCTTGAGTCTTAACCTTGAAGAGATGCCCAACTCTAGAACAGAAGTTTAAAAGCTTCTCATATGTACTGCAGATAAAAAGAGGATGGGAAATGCGGGGTTCCACGAAATCTGTTTCTTTCTTAGAGGACCTCTTCACTACCCAGGAAACTGAGAGTCCCCAAGGGAGAGATACAGAACAAAGATTCTCCAAATAAGTTCCAGCCTGGAATTCATTTTATTCAGAGCCTCTTATAGAGATGAGGCTCAATACCATCACTGCTACATAATGCGGACACAGACGGTGGGGCAGTATGACGTGAGTTCTCAGATAATAAAAGAATTGAATCATACCGTCGCTACCAACAACAAACCTAAAAAAAAACCCTCCTCTATGACTTAATGTCCTAGTCTTTCAACCTTTCTGGGCTTCAAGTGCCTACCCTCCAAGTGTATAAAGAATGTCTGCCGGCCAGGCACAGTGGCTCACGCCTGGAACACCAGTACTTTGGGAGGCTGTAGGGGGGCAGATCACTTGAGGTCAGGAGTTCAAGACCAGCCTGGCCAACATGGTGAAACCCTGTCTCCACTAAAAATACAAAAATTAACTGGGCGTGGTGGTGCACGCCTATAATCTCAGCTATTCGGGAGGCTGAGGCAGGAGAATTGCTTGAACCTGGGAGGCAGAGGTTGCAGTGAGCCAAGATCATGCCACTGCACTCTAGCCTGGGCTACAGAGCAAGACTTCGTCTTGAAAAAAAAAAAAAAGTCTGTCATGCTCGATTTATGGTTTTCATGAAGACTAAATAGGATAACAAATGTAACAAATATAAGAAGACCTTGAAAACTCCACTCTAAGACTGCCACTTAATTTACAATCTTGATGGAATAATTTAATCTGTTGATGACTCCATGGCTGACACCAGTAAGATTCTAGAAGAGCCTGCCTCAATCATTTATTCCAACTCTAGCAAAGGAACCATTTTTAAAGAGGGTTGGAAATGACCATTAAGTCTGCGGCCTTCCAAGAAGGCTGAGGCTGGAGATGGTAGTGAGTGACGAAACTCACATGCCTGACTGAAAGGGCTGGCTCCTTCCAGCCTATACAGAGTTCTACCCTAGACAGCTGAAACTCTAGATGGCTATTGTTCAAGATCTCCTGCCTGGAGCATTTCTTCTGGGACAGGCTCTCAGGTCATTAATTTTCCATGTTAAGTATGGTCCCTCCTTACAAGCCTACATCAAAATTCCAGGAAAGGATCTCTAGCAACTGAAACTAACATCAACTGATTGGTATCTCTAGAATCATGAAGGCTGGAAGACTTACTGGAAATGTAAGGAAGTGCTAGTGCTCTGCG
The DNA here is from genome assembly GCF_002776525.5 of Piliocolobus tephrosceles. NCBI lineage: Eukaryota > Metazoa > Chordata > Mammalia > Primates > Cercopithecidae > Piliocolobus > Piliocolobus tephrosceles. The sequence goes on along the minus strand of NC_045450.1, from coordinate 67,599,277 downwards.
TTTTCAAGCCAGTTTTATTAGATATAGCCTTGAAGCCACGGAGTCTCAAAGATTCAAAAACAAAGTACTGGGAGGCAGTATCCCAAAATGCATTTGTGTTTTAAATATATTACCTATGGAGGTCTGTGGCCCATGCCAATTTCCAAAGAAGAGTCTCCATGCCAATTTCCAAAGAAGAGTCTATACTCTCTTGAGCAAGCATCTCTTTTAATAGTCTTCCCACTAGAAACTCCTAAATCAACCATGCCTTTTAGACTTATGTATTTTAGTTGTATTCTTTCTTTTAATTAGAAAGAAATGGACTTTCAAATGGAACTATTTTTTATAAGATATACTCAATTTTTATTTCTACTGAAAGAACACATACCCCCATATGCCTCCACTTCCTGGGCCCGACACAAACACATTCCTCATATCATAGCCTGGAGAATCTCCGATAAGGTTACAACCGATTGGAAAAGCGCAGGAACCGATAAGAAAACTGCTAAAAGTATAACTTAAAATGTAAACCAATTGTAATGCTGTAACCAGAAGAATTCCCTTGTTTCTCTGTAACTTTACATATCCTGTTTACATCGGGGTATAAGAAGCGAGCGCACGCATTGTTCGAGGCCCTCTTGTATGTTGTGGAACGGAGGGACCAAGTTCGAACTTGCAATAAAGATCCTTGCCGCTTGGCTTTGACTCTGGACTCTGGTGGTCTTCTTCGGGGAATAAACGGTCTGGGCATAACACTACAACAATATTAAGTACAATGCAGACAGAGCCAACTCTGTCATGTGTAACCCCTAAGTCAGAATGCATCGCAGAAATACCTGTCAGGTGTTAATCCCAAAGATAAAGATGCAACATTTGATCAACCAGCATGCTTGTATCCTGTGGATACTATAAACCACATACATGGGAAAATTGTCCTCTTCGCTTTGGCTGTTAATAAGATCCTAAATGTATAGACCATCACTCATGTCTGCACATGCCAGACACGGCGGGTACCAAGCTCCCTCCAACTTCATCCACGTTTGTTACTTGTATTTTTTCTTCCATCGACCTGAAAGTGAGTTGCCTTAAGTCATCTGTGAAGCAAGAAAAACTGACAGATTATAGATAGATGATAGATAGGTTGGTTGGTAGGTAGGTAGGTAGAGAGAGAGAGAGAGATAATAGAGAGACAGACAAGCACAATTTTCCTAAATCAAGACTGCTACAATTAATTTCATGTATAAATCAATTAAAAAGTATTTAGAACTGAAAACATAGTGACATTTAAAATATTCAAGCATTTTTTTTTTAACAAAAGGAAAGAATACTTTCTGTGAGAATTATTTTCTGTGATCGAAAATAAGGTTAAGGAGAATAACCACTTGAAGAGTGACGCTCATTCATTAGAGAAGGTTTCAGAGTAGCTTATCAACATGGTCAGCCACAATAATGTTTGTAGCCCAGGGAAGTAAATAAGGCAAACTGTTAGTTCAGGAAATCTATTAAAGGCACAGGATCTTAAAACACCCCAAGCGATGAAACATTAACAAACTTGGGCAAATGGAAAGCTGTCCACCCCACTCCCCAGCTTGCTCAAGACAGACATTTTACAACCGGCCACAAGACAGAATATAGAAAACAATTGCATCTAGAAAACAGAGGCAAATGGTAATGGTCTATTTACTTGCAAAGTTTACATTTCAAGGGGCTTAACTACACTTAGGGGCAGCTAAATGGATCAAGTTTCAGCGCTGCTGTCCAAGGCAATAAATAATCCCCATTCAGGAACAGAAGAAACTTGAGTTTCACATATGCTAAGCATCACAGAGCTTCAGTGCTGAGGGAGGTCTGCAAGGTCATTCTCCTCCAGGGTTTTCTGAACCCAGCTTTAATGGCTGAGAACAGTTCCTGGAGCAGTGCTGCATGAGGAGGCTTTCTGTGCAAGTGACCAGAAGATGCTGTGGAGGAGCAGAAGTGGCTGCCAGAGGCAGCAGGGACAGAGAGCACTGGGACAATTGCCCTGTACTTGCCATTCTGTTTCTAGTCCAGTCCCTTCATTTGACAGAGGAAGAATCTCAAGCCTCCAGGGAGGAAGAATTGGATCACAGTCACATGCATCCCACAGCCCCAGTCCAGCAGCTTCCCAATACTCCGTGCCACAGCCAGATAGAACCTTTTGCCTTTATTCTCCCAGATTTCACGAAGCTTCTATGAAAACGGCAGCCTGCAATGAGGCAATGGGAGCACCTGTCTGATTTACCTTTCTATGGCAAGGTCATAGAGGATACAAACGGGCAGCGCCTACACACTATGTATGCTTTTTTCCAAAAGGTTGTTAGGTGCTTTTTGGAACTTGGCCCTCAGAAAAACAATGTCTTAGATGGCTAACCAAAAAGACAAAAACAAACAAAACCCACCAAGACTAGCAAGTAAAATACTTGACATATAGCCCTTTGGCCAAAACCGTACTTTCCTGAAGTCACAATGTGTTTAAGGGAAACCGTCTGTTTAAGTTCAGAATCACAATCACCACCGCTTTCCAGAATGGGCACCCACACTGTTTTCAACACGTTCTTAACTTTGGGATGCGAGGGAGGCTGGGTTCGCCTGCTGGAAAAAAGACCCTTGAGACACTCTTCTCCTTTCTTTTCTTTCTTTCTTTTTTTTTTTTTTTACTGAGACAGAGTCTCACTGTGTTACCCAGGCTAGAGTGCAGTCACATGATCTCAGATCACTGCAACCTTTCATCTGCAGGGTTCAAGCGATTCTCCTGCCTCAGACTCCCGGGTAGCTGGGACTACAGGCATGTACCACCACGCCCAGCTAATTTTTGTATTCTTAATAGAGACAGGGTTGGCCAGACTCGTCTGGAACTCCTGAGCTCCGGTGATCCACCCACCTTGGCCTCCCAAAGTGCTGGGATTACAGGTGTGAGCCACCACCCCAGCCCTCCTTTCTTTTCATCCTCTCCCCACATGTCGCCTGCACAGATCCTTCCTGTCAGGCTGCACTCTTCTCTCTTGGACTCAGGGGAGGCAAGGCAGTCTTCCAAGGATCTTCTAACCTAATCGAACCCACAGGGGCATGCTGCTGTTTGAAGACTCTTTCTCATGAACAGCAATGAGTTAAAATGCCTTCTCCTCCCACACCATTTCTTTTCTCATTCTTTTCTTTCATTTAGACCAGGAGTCAGCAAACTCCTGGGCCAAATTAGACTCTTCTTATTTTTGTGTAGTAGTCACAACACAGGCCAGCTGGCCTGCAAAACTGAAAATACGTGTTATTTGGCCCTTTACAGACAAAGTTTTCCGACCTCTGTCCTAGACCATTGGTGAAGATAAATCTTCAGGCAGCAGTTCGAAGGTAGTTTCCTCCCCATATTAAAGGAAAATCTTTAGGTAGTGTCTTTGCCACATTGAAAAGGACGCTTCTGGGGTGAGAAACCTACACAGATATGGTTGTACAGAAACCTATCTAATAAGCACAAGTTTAAAAATAAGGATAAAGAAAGAGGTGCACACATCAAGAAAAGACACAAAAGACATACGGAATGGAGTAGTTATCTACTATGATTACCAACTATTTTTCTTCAATGAGCAGAGTCAACATGACTTAGACGGACAAGGACAACATCACAGAGATGACACGAGACCCACTCAAAGGCAGGGAAGTAAGCAGTCTCTAGGTCACTTGGGAATGGACTCAAGCCCATCAGCAGTTGGTTAAATATGGTTTTGACTGGAGGGGCACAGTTAGTAAGCTCTAAGAAATCACAGAGGACACAGAAAAAGGCTTAGAACATTGCATGGAGCCGTGTCCAATTTTCATAAATTGGAAAAGAGGAAATTCCAAAACTTTCTCATTAGAAAGTAAAATTTTTAAGCCCTGGCAGAATCATGAAGAAGCAGCTCCCCATGTAAAAAAAAAAAAAAAATGCACAAATATTCTAAGTTGATAATTTTAAGAAACAGAAATGAATATGGTCAAAAAACATATGGCAAAGTTTAACTTTGCTGGTGATCAAATAAAAACAAGTTAATAAAATAGCAATAATATCCCATGTTTGTCTACCGAAATCGCAAATGTTTGCAGTGATAACACATACACTGGCAATAGTGCAGAAAACTTGGCTATCAAAACCATATGGAAATGCAAACGCCGGGCACTGTGGCAATATGATTCAGCTTTGCAATGTGTACACTCTGTAACCACCAATTTCACTTCTGGAAACCTAATCTAAGGAAATAATTGAATAAGGATATTCATTGTAGCATTATTAACAACAATAGAAATTTGATATAGTCTAAATGAATAGCTATAACAGTTTGATTATAAATATTTGTACTACAGAATATTTTTCAGCTATTAAAGAAACCTTTAAAATGAGCTGATGAAACAGATGAATATCAGTAACATAAATGAAATAAACATGTGTATATTTATGACTGCATTTATAATTATAATTTTAATAGACATTATATTATGTATCTTTTACATGTTTTCTCACCAGATCTTGACAACTCTGTTAAGTTAGCAAGAGAATAAGAGTGATAAAGATACCTAATATTTATTGAGAACTTCCTCTATGCCAGGCACCTTGCCAAGCATCTTATATGGATTATATCATTAAATCCTGACATAACCGTATGAGGTAGGCACTATTATTAACCCCATTTTTTAAAGACAGAAAAGGCCATGGAAGCATAAAAACTTCCCCAAGGTTACATAGAAAGTGCATGATACATACAGACAGAATTTGAATGCACAAAGCAATTCACTGAAGATCTTGTGCTTGTAACCAATGCACTATATTTTAAAGGTACTATTATTTCTTCCTGGGATAAATGGATGGATAGATTACAGAATGTACAGATAGATAGAAGAAAAAGTAGAAGGACAGATAGATAGAAGGAAGCCAGGCAGGATGAAGGGATGGATGGATGGATGGATGGATGGATGGATGGATGGATGGATGGATGGATGCATGGATAGGTGGGTGGATGGATGGATGCATGGATAGATGGGTGGGTGGATGAATGAATGAGTGGGTGGGTGGGTGGCAGGTGTATATAGATGGGTGGGTGGATGGAGAGATAAAAGACTGAATGGATGAATGGATAGGTGGATATACGGATGAAGTTGTCATGAAAGAAAAAACATAAAACTGATAATTATTTAGTGAATCTTTTGTGATTTTTTTTCTTTTTGCTTTTTTCAGGAGAATAACCAAATGTTTAAAAATGTTTTGCTTTTGTAACCAGACTATAGAAATACGTTTTACATTAAAATTAATTACAACGCAAAGCCATAAGAGTAGTGCTTCTAATACACTATTATGCATTATGCATCCATCTTTGTATCCATCTCTTGCAAAAGTGCGATTTGGTTCCAGGTAGAACAAGAGCTGAACAACATCCCCTTCTCTTGCTATATATAGCAGCAGAAGAAAAATTCTAACACACAGCCAAAACACAAAGTAGCCTCCTGAATGTCACCCAAGTATCCATGGGTAAGTCCACCCAACGAACAGGAAATGTGCAAATGGGGTTTTCTCCCCAAAAGAGAGAGCTTTAGACTAGAGCTGTAGCTGGCTAGAAAATAAAAATTTGATGAAACTTTGGATTTTCCCCACAGCTTTGTCTTTACGTTGTAAGTTGATGATTAGAGAAAAAAATAGTATGGCTGCTGAAGTTTTCAAAAAGGATTTTTATCCGAAAATTGGACAAGCCTGAACAATCTGAGAAAACAAAGTGGCCTAAGTCTTGTTGGCTGAGAAAAACTTGGAGATGCCTTTTAAGTCTCAGCTGTTTCCAGTTCAATTGCATAACAGATGAATTGGGTCAGTCAAGTTTAAATTTAACACGTTTATTTCAGCGATGACATTTCTGAGCAAATTTCTATTAGTGTTAACTTTAGGTGAGTCAAACACCTACAGGGGACATAGGAAATAGATTCTCCCTGGCTTCTCTTGCTTTTCTCCTGTGTCCCCTGGCTTACCTTGGGCGACATGGTGCGCCTCCAAGGACTTGAAAATCACAGGCACTGGGTTGCTGCTGTTAACTAAGCATCTTGCTTTGTCTACTGCATCAGAAAATGGAGGGAGTCTCATTTTGTTACTTGTCAGCTCTCCTAGTTAGAAGAACTGAATCCTGAGCTCTCTTCTAACACCCCCTCCCCAGGTAGCCTCCTTTTCTCAATAGCACGCCTCTGCTGACTGACAAACCCATCTTATACCTGCAGATTTCCTTCCCCTGAGAGCCCAGGTTTTTAAAAGTGGCCTCTACTTTAAAAGTCTGTCAGCTAGTAGAATACATCTGTATTATGTTGGAAAGAAAGAGGATAAGGAAAGAAACAGCGTGCATGCAGACATGCATTCAATCAACAATATTTGTATTTATTCACTTAATGAACATCTACATGGCACTTCACTATTGGTTTTACGTGTTGTAGTGATAATAATTCATTTCATACACCCAAAAAAACACCTATGACATGGGTATGATAATCAAGCCCATTTTACAGAGGAGGAAGCTGAGGTAACAAGAGGTTAAATAACTTGCTCATGAACGTGCATTAAGTGGGAGAGCCAAGATTTGAATCCCAGCAGCTGGGCTTCAATGACTGGGCTCTTCAGCATTCTGTTGTGTTCATTAAGCCCTAAAGCTGTCCCAGGCACAGAGTGAGGACAGAAAGATACAGTGATGACCAAGACGGTCAACACAATGAAATGCCTCCCTATTGCTCTCTAGAGACAGCACAGCAAACATTAGAGTCTGCTCCACTCTGGGCATGAGCTCAGGTAATCCTCACAGCAGCTCTGTGAGCAAGGTGTGAATTTATGACTCTCTCCTACAGATGAGGACCTGAAACATCACACCCGAGAAGTGGCAGAAAGGTGCGCATTATCTAGACTAACAGGCGACAAAGCATGGGTTTGCTATTTCAGCGTAACCCTCATACTACCTGAATCGGAATCAGCTGAGATATTCGATAGAAAACATGCAGATTCCTGTGTTCCAGCCTGATCATACTCATTCTGAACCATTAGGCAAAGGGCCTGGCAATCTGCATTTGCACAAGTTCCCCCAAGTGACTCTGATAGACACTCAAGTGTGAGAGCTTTGCCTACACCAGCTGCTTCCTTTCTCCTGCTATTTAATACAACGGGATGATGGTAATTAGCAACAGCTAATACAGAAAGCATTTCACATACAATATCATGGATCATGAGATGACACCGCCTGCTTTCATTTCTCATAGCTGCTTAGTAGGTCATATTTTCCACAACGAAACTGGCATGCACTTCAAGCCCTCTCATTTCTGATCTCTTCTCTTATGCTTTCTGAATTTAACGGTGTGAAACCCCATTGTCACAGCCTCAGGTGATGGCATTCTATAAAATCCTGTCTCTCCAACCCATAGAAGGTGATAATAAAACCCAGATAATTGAAATTAGTGAACTTTCTCACAGGACAAATCTCTTTAGACCTCTACACATTACAGGCATATTCTAGGATTTATTGAATCCTCCCATTAAAGGGGTAGGCTTATACATGCTTCCTTCATTTAAACAGCTCCATTTTAAGAAAATCATAGTATCTTTTTTTCTCCTAATATCCCAAGAAGGAGAATAGACATGATCCATATCAGAGAGAATGAATAAAATACAAAATGGCTTGATAAAAATCTTACTAAGAGTATGAATAAATTTTTAAAATTAAATACCAGATTTTGTAAGCCTCTTAGGTTTGTTTTTTCTAAAAGGAAGGGAGAAAGGGAAAGAGGGAGGGGAAAAGGGAGAATGGAAAGAAGGAAGGGTGATAGGAAGGGAGGGAAGGAAGGAAAAAGACCAAAGAAAATAAAAACACCCTTAGCCTCTCTATATATTGTTTCCAGCATGGTTAAGAAATGAGGGAACACCTTCTGATCATCCAGCCCTACCCTGCAGCGGTGACCATGGTTCGCAGCTGGTTAGCTTGCCTACCAGCGGCCAGGTCTGCCTGATATGCATGTGCATGCATTTTTTTTTTTTTTTTTTTTGTGACCGAGTCTCGCTGTGTCGCCCAGGCTGAAGTGCATTGGCACCACCTCGGCTCACTTCAAGCTCCGCCTCCCGGGTTCATGCCATTCTCCAGGCTCAGCCTCCCGAGTAGCTGGGACTACAGGTGCCCGCCACCACGCCTGGCTAATTTTTTGTATTTTTAGTAGAGATGGGGTTTCACTGTGTTAGCCAGAATGGTCTCGATCTCCTGACCTCATGATCTGCCTGCCTCGGCCTCCCAAAGTGCTGGGATTACAGGCGTCAGCCACCGTGCCCAGCCTAGGTGCATGGGTTTGCAGTGCTGGTGGTCATTGGCTGCGGGGTTGGTGACTAGAGCTAGACTGCCTGGATTTCAGTCCCAGTGACTTTAGGAAGTGAGTGACTCTTCATGCCTGGTCTCCAAAGGAAGATGACATTAGCACTCAGGCTGGAAGGATTCCTGGTATGGCAACTGGAAGGTACCTTGCCTAGTAACACTCTACTAATAGAGATTAATGCTTATTATTATGTTAATATCTCTGTGACACTTGTGTACTTTACTTCACACCGTGGCAGTAACTCATAAAGAGAGAAGTGTGAATTGAATCATAATTTACATGCTCTAAAAATTCCTGGTATTTATTTTTTTAAAAAAGCTCTGATGTGAATCAGACTGATACCTAAATTAATAAAAACATAGATACATGAATAGATACACATAAATAATCATACATTAAAGTTAATAATGGGGAACTTGAAGGACAGAGTTCTTGAAAGACAGGAATTAGACAGTATTGCAGGTTAAACAGCAGAGTAAGCACTGCCACGGAAGCTGGTGGTGGGTCCAGGGTGGTGCTGGGCTCAAAAAGGGTTGAGCTCCGGAAAGAGACCTGGGTGTGGGGGTCACAAACCAGGCGATGTGCCATCCTATTGCAGGGGGGCACTCAGATATAGTCAGCCCCCTCCTCCTCACCACTGTCAGGTAACCACACTATGAATGTGGGTGTCTGTCTCCAAGGGCAATAGTGACTACGGAAGCTGTCTCCATGGATACCAGATGGCTTTGTTTTCTAGACGACTGTAGTGAATTCTGTAACGTGCCTGTTGTATTCCTTTTCAGGACTTAAGGACTAAGTTTCCCAGGTTCTGCAGAAAGTCTTCACCTATCAGTCTTCTATGAGTTACGTTGGCTAAAGACAGTCTTTTCCTCTAAGGTCACGGCTCTTTCCCACAGACCACATCCCAAAACAGATTGTCATGGAGTTACACAGGCTTGGATACCTTGCCCCAACTCAGGACCACTGTGAAGAGCCATCCCGGCTTCAGAGTCCTTGGCAGATTGGCTGAGTCTTTGATAAGACTGTCAGACTCCAGCTTTCTTCCCCTCCCTCCCACAGCAGATGACCCCCAGAATACTCCCTAATAAACTTCCTTCACACCAGTCCTCATCTAAGGTCAGCTTTCTGGAGACTTCAACCCATGGCATGCAAATGAGAGCTCGGACCCCTATGCAAGATGGTCCAGAGACACGAACAGACGCCTCCACAGAGCCAAACACATGCATAAAGACTAGGATAAGCCCAGCCATTGATCACCCTTTGCTATATGCCTTTTCCAGACATATTACACAAGAATAAAGAAAAAAACAAGACTCGAGCACTGAAAATGAATGTTATAAATAGTAATGCCATCCACACATTCCATTTGAAAGGGTCAAGATAAACCCAGAGGAAAATCTGAAGAGACACTAGACACCACAAAGTAATGCCTAAAGGCTTTAAAAAATGTTCTCACAAAGTTTATCCCATTGCGTTTTCAAAGCTCCAGGTGTTGGGCATTATTTAATCTGATGTACAGACGGTAACACTGAGGTTATGAGTGTGGATTCCGTCACTCACAGTCAGGAGTTGTATCTAAATTTTCTTAAAGAAAATTGCCTTGGTATCGTAAAACTAGAGTTGACCTTAATATCAATATTAGTCATGAAGGGCTGGCCAATTCATGAAATATACCACCATATTGATGTATAATAGAAAGGGTATTAATTTATAATTATAAGATGCTTTTCACTACAGTGAGCATAGCAGGCTTGCTAATCAGGCACTGTTGGCCATTGATTTGGGCTATTACAGTAGCAGCTGGCCTTCTTCAATCAACGAAGCAAGTGTTATCCATAACCAGGATGGACCTGGCAAAGGTCCAAAAACAAAGCAATTTGCTACTTTCCATTTCCCTAAATCCATCACCAAAATAACAGAGCAAATGCTCCCATTCAAATCACTTTTATATGTGCTCAGTATGAATTAGATGAAGGCCCTTGGCAGGTGAAACGTTCGATATCCACATTAGTACCACCGATAAATGAAGCAATCAACCCGGCTGGGTACCATGTAAGTGTAATGAGAGACATTCTAGTAAGAAACTAGAAACATTCAGACATCTCAGCCAGGTACCTTGCTGAAAGCTGGTTTACAGGGTTCATAATTTGTTCAGGTGGGAGGAGCATGAGGATGCTGCACTTGAGAAGCAAAGGCCTCTTGTTGCAAAGTGGAAAATATATAGGGTGATACAAAGAGGCTGAAATATACACTTATCAGTAGCTATGATCAATATGTATCATTTGCTCACATGGTTCAAAGTGAGGTTCGAGATAATATAAATATACATACTGATTACATATATATTACATATAATCTATTAATCTTGGCTAAGATTATATTATAGACTATAATCTATTATATATTCATATATAATCAAAATGGATCTGTATATTATACATGATTGTACATACTGATTATATTATAATATATATTACATATATTTTATTGTATATTTACATTATATCTAAATAAATTATATATTTATATACTATATTATATATTTGTATTGTGTCTAAATATAGTCTATATTTTATAAAGATATAGTCATATAAAATATAATCTATATATTATATAAATTTATACTACATTATATAATTTATATTCATATAAAATATAATGTATATAAAGTATATAGTATAAATTTATGTTCATTAATATTTTTATACACAATTTTTATATTATATAAATATATTGTATATTCATATATGATCAGTACGTCTCTATATATTACATATAATAATGCATACTGGTTATATTCTAATATAATTTATATTATATATTTGTATTATATATTCATATAGCTATACATCAAATATATAATAGATATATCATGTATAAATATATATTACATACATAATATATAAAAATAGGCAATATGTTATATACTATGTTATGGAGTATATTTTAAATATTAATATAAATATAAAATACATTTAATAATTAAAATGTATATTTTATGTGTTTAATTTTTTGTACATATATAGAAAAATATATATAATCAGTATGTATCAGTGTGTATCATTTGCTCACAAGGCTCAGAGTGAGGTTTGAGGGGCCATGGTCGGATGGCATCAATGGATAGAAATAAATGCCATTTACTGAGCAGAGGCTGTGCCAGCCTCGGATTTTCCTACAGTGTTCCTTAAAAAAGAAACCTAAAGTGCAGAGAAGCTAAGGACCTTCCTCTAGTTTACACAGCTAGTAAGTACTAGAGCTGGCATCCAAATCCAAGCATTCAGGTGCCAGAGCTGGGCATCTGCCTGCCACCAATACTATGAGGACCAGAGCTGTGATGTCCACAAGCAGCATGGCCCATGCCCAGCCTGCTAAACTCCAGGCAAGTCTTGCTTATCCCACTGGAATATGGAGTTGGTGGGGGCTGACCAGGAGAAGTTGGAACACACTGGAAATATACGTCATGGATGTAGTTGGTGTCATGGTCACGGGGCAGGAGGGGATGGCATCAGCAAACAAGGGGACTCAAAAAAATAGAAAGCCCTTGTCACCTCAGAGAAGGTGAGGATCTCATGCAACATTGAAAAGCCTGCCTGCTGTCTTTGAAAATGCTCAGTAAAATCAGTCCTGATCTACCTTTCAATGTCTCAATGTCAGATATTCAGGTGACACCTAGAAAGGCACAATTGCTGATGACAGGCTCTTCATGCTTTGGAATGGAAAAGATGGCAATATCTGAATTTTCGTTCTCAACAACCTCCTGGAGATTTGTAAGTTCCCTGGCAACTGCTTCTGTCTCCCCACCCCCTGCCATTAGACCAACAACCATGCCCCAGGCTCCACTCAAATCTACCTAGTCGCTGAGAAAATCCTAACCAGGACAGGAAAGCTACCAGAAGTCCCAACCCACAGGAGGGGTTCTGGAATAAATCTCCCCGTTCTCAACACCTGTGTGTTTGGAGTGTGTTTAGAGAGGGAATTCTTTCCTTCTTGTAAGCCTCAAGTAACAGAGACTTACTGAAATGTATCTGTGTGACTTTCTCTTCAGATTTTCCCAGTTGACCTTTCCTCTTTTGTGCTAGAGGCATTTTGCTGCCTTGGAGATGATTAGGAGGGAAAGATTCAACATTTAGTCTAAAGACTTTAGTAAAACAAAAATCTTGAAAGCCAGAGTTTACTGAGAGAGCAAAGGGGTTTCTAATTTGCAAAAAATTTACTGTAAGCCTTGGGTAGAGATAACTGAGGATTTCAGGGAAGGGGCATTCCCACCCCCACCCCGACACCCTTTTGGTCTAGGTGACACAGACTGGGGAATGCTACTGGAGAGGGAGAGGGGTATGACAGTTCCTTGGGGCTCAGAGAGTCTGGCTTCTGAGGCTGATTCCACAGCCATGATGATACGAGAAGACTTTTCAAAGCTGCACATATGTATTTTCAAACATTTTACTAAATCTTCCTTTCTATTAGCTTAGCAGAATGAGAATATACATAGAGAGAGAGAGAAAGAGAGAGAGTGTGTGTGTATGTGTGTATATATGTGTGTGTGTCTATGCGTATGTACGTACTTCCACCTTCCTCTCTCCTCAAGAATCATGACAGGGTTTGAGTGATAGAGGTTCAGGTCTTCCCTGGCCCCCAGGTTACACTGGCTACTGGAAATTTAAAAAAAAATTAATAGAGGTGGCCGTGTGTAAAGCACATAAGTTTAGGAGAGATTTGAGGAGCTCTTTAGACTGGAAAAGAATTAGATTCTGAGGTATTTCTGCATGCTTTCTGGAATATTTACTGTGCATTTTCACATCATAAAGGCTGGAGAGGGCCTACAGTTTAAATTAAAAAAAAAAACAGAATTTCCCAAACTTAACTTCAAAATATGTTTTCCCCCATTGCATTCCTATTACCACCTACAGAATAGTGTTCCATAGACAGAAGTTTGGGAAATGCTAGTGTGGAACAAATGTGAACTACCATGTCCTGGGAATTCAGACCACCCATATCAACATGGTATAGTGCTTAAGACCAAGAACTGAGATCGCCTCTGTCAAACTGACTTAATTGTTCACAGAAACCTTTGTCCAGGAATTGTAAGGCTCTAACACAGTAACAATTTCACTGCTTTGTTCAGAAAATCTATGCATATCAATTTATCTGGGACAACAGTCTCCTTACTTAGATAAATAGCTAATTTATCAAACAATAACCTACTTGTCAGACTTATTTCAATATACTCATCTTGCTATGTCTAACAATCTTAAATCAGGATGTCATGAATTTACCCGATACCAGTCATCTTCCTATCTTAAATTACATGAGCCTATAGCTTCCCTACAAGCCCTATAAATATCTATTCTGACTTCCATCTTCTGGAATGTTGCTGAGATACTGTTAAGGTAGTCTTCTTCTTTGTGGAAGTGAGTTCTAATAAATGTAGTCTTGTTTTAACACCAGTTATCTGGTGATACTTTGAGAAGGTGTATTTACTGTATAGTATGTGAGCTGTTTGGGTGCATGCTTGAAATGTGGGAGCCTAAATGAAACTTGAGATAGTTCCCAGGTACATTTTTTCTATCGTCAGAGCTCAGCACTGCCCAACTCCTCCCCTTGCTTGGGCTGCTTCTCCAAACTCAGTAACTGTTTGCCTCTGTAACTGGATGCCTCTGATTTTTGTTTGTTTAAAGTCCCTAGTTTAGGGAATGGGCTTCCAAACATGACACCTGTCTCCCAGACCACGAAGTGGGCTCTTGACCCAACACCAGGCCAATCAGCTTCTCTACCAGGATTTTGAATGAAGACATCCCAACTGGAAGGTATTTGAGTTATTCCTCTCTTAACACTAAATGTGTGGTCCGCAGACCAATGCCCAACCTCTTGTTAGGGGCCCGTGACGAGTATAGAAATTGAAAGCGGTATGACACAGTAAAAGCTTACTTTTTATGTCTTTGGATTTATTTAATTTTATAAAACTTGATTTTCATCATATTACTAAGAAAAAAATGTTCAAAAATTGAAAATAAGACAAAAATGTGGGTTACATGTTCTTTCAGTGTCATATACAGGCATTAACTTGTCAAGTCAAAGTTTATTTAATTATCTAGAAAAATGTATTGTTCACCTCATTGTTCACTACTCATTGACGGTTTCAGGCTTAATAACATGACGTGTTAATTCACAGATTTCTGTCTAGCAGAGATGCAAGCAATAATGGGTAGAAAAGACAATCAGAGAGGTTGCAGTTTTTTGACCTGTGGGACATGAGATGGCTTAGTTGTGTCCCCACCCAAATTTCATCTCGAATTGTAACTCCCACCATTCACATGTCATGGGAGGAACCCGTGGGAGGCCATGGGAATTATGGGGGTGGGTCTTTCCTGCACTATTCTCATGATAGTGAATGAGTCCCATGAGAGCTGATGGTTTTAAAAAGAGGAGTTCCCCTGCACAAATTCTCTTTTTGCCACCATCCACATAAGATGTAACTTGCTCCTCCATGCCTTTCACCTTCCACCATGATTGTGAGGCCTCCCCAGCCATGCGAAACTGTAAGTCCAATAAACCTTTCTTTTGTAAATTGCCCAGTCTCGGGTATGTCTTTATTAGCAGTGTGAAAACAGACTAATACAGGACATTAACCACCTTCGTATGTAACCTAGCAAACTTATTCTAACACTCCTTTACTATTAAATTGCATGCAAATAGCAATCATAGTTAACATTTTACTGGTCCCCTTTTGAATTGTTGAGATAGATAAAATCTTTGATGTGTTCACTTTAGATATGAATGTGAGTCATGTTTTAAACTTTTTGAAAACTATATTTGATATTTTTCTTTTTTTTTAACAAAAGTATGTTAGTCTGTGACACATTAAAAGACAACAAAATGAAACAAATATCGTCATTCACTGTAAAAGCTTGAAAAGCACTGTCCTAATTCTATGAGTTCCCATTGCTTACGCCCGTGGAACTTCTCTAGTTTGTGTCCTTTCTGAGACCTTGTCATTCAGGTCTTTGGATGAACCTGTGACTATGCAACTTCCTTCTATTTTAATTAAGCATCTTTCTTTAAAGTCTTGAGTTAAAAGTCCTGACTTTCTTTAAAGTCAGAATCCTAACTAAGTCATCATATTGTAATTATAGCCAACAAAACGCTTTTCAACAGATAACAATCCAACCTCTGCTTTGGTACAGAAGGGTATATACCTAACACTAAAATGTCCTGATCAAAACTGCACATGATGAAAACAAAGTTTGAGAGCATCCAAAAGCAAAGGAGGCAAATTTCGTCATGAACAAAAACTTTGTGACACTTCCAGCTTTGGCCTCACTCATTCTAGAACTACCTTGGTCATGTCCCCAAAATGAACAAAACCTTGGAAGCATAATCAAAGCTGTCATGTGCAAGACTCCAGGCCTTTCTTTGGGAGCTATAGCTTCTCTCTCCCTCTTGAGTATGGTCAAAAGCCCGGTGCTAGCCCATGGCCTCCATGTGATTACCTGGCCACATTTAGGATTACCTAAATTCCATGAGGATCCATCTGGCAATCCCAGTTGCCCTCTAAGTTCAGTCCTCCCTATTCTTATTCTCTTTCCCCTCTTCAGTACCTAGAATTTGATGCTGAGTTCCTTCCTTAGCATAATTTATCCCCACTTACTCTCACTCTGTTTTCAATTCAACAGACTTTCTTCCATGGAAAAATGCAGTGCTAACCAAATTCCGGGGAGGTTTTGACTCATATTTTGAACTGTTTTTCAAACAGTACTTATTTCTTTTATGTTATTCAGAATCAATGTTTCCTCATTTGGAATCTCCCCTTCCTCTATGGAATTTAATGTATACATATGAAAATTAAAACCAGTTTTAGCTAAATATAGATCCTCTGGGAGGTCTTCAGAATCAGCTGACAGGCACAGTTAAGAGGAGCCTGGATCGCTGACAACCATTTTGGCTTCAAATGGAAAAGAAATAAGCTGGTGCAGCACTTGGCCACTTCTCAGGGGTGGCCTGCCAAGACATCATTTACCAAGGTGTTCACAAGTAGTAGAGGGGTTGAGGAGTAGGCTGAGCCACCACACTCTGCTGCCCCCAGAAGTGGCCGGGATGTAAAGAGGCCAACTTAACCTCTTAGCACCACTAAGGTCTGCAACTTTTCAAGGGAATGTTCTAAGGACTGCAATCTGCAATTCTGAAATCCAAGAGACTCAGCACATCAAATATGTTTTTATAACTCATTTGGCAGCAAAACCCAACCTGAACTGACATGATGTTATTTGTGGTCCTTATTTATCCTACTGAGAGTAAACATTCGTATGTTTTACTACTGAAATGCAAATCTGTTTTATTACAGGGTGCTGCCCCAGACCCCGCTGGTAGAATTGTGTAATATACAATGTGAGCATCTTATTATCTTTCTAAATTCCAGAACACATCTGGACCTAAAATTGGGAGAACTAATTTCTCAAATATTTTTCATAGAGCATGTTTTTAACATTTAGCTCAAAGAGACCAAGCATGAGTAAGAAGTGGTGGTGGGTGGGGCAGAGCATGTATCCTTAGAATATAAAAATGCTTAAAAGAGAGTCTCAGAGCAAGTAGGAAGAAAATATGCTCTCTTTCAGGGGAGCCAAGCTATATTGAAAACTTCATGGGTCATCTGTGGTGGGCATCCAGCACTACCCATTCAAACAGCATCATCTCACACAGATTTCCCACCCCAGCTTTATTCTTTTAAAGGATAAAACCAACCAACTTTTTAAAATAAAAATATTGCATGTAGCAGGCACTGCTCTCACCCCTTTGCATGTGCTATCTTGTTGAATCCTTGAAATACTATCTCCATTTCACAGATGAGAAAAATTAGGAGCTGGAAGTTTGGGTAGCTTAAAAACACCACCCATTATGAGTGACAGAGACAGGCAGCATTATAATCTGGGAGCCCAGACGACTGTCTTGTGAAAATATCAGGGACACTCCAGTCTGTTCTAAGAGGCAATGACTAGACCACTTTATTGTGAAAGGAAACTCCAACACCAGCTACAGCATTCCATATGGAAAGATCATGGGGTGTGGAGTCAGAAGATTGTAGAACCACTGACACTTCTTAGTGAGATCTTGGACTCTTCAGTCAACCTTTATACCCCTATCTGTAAAATAGAGTTTATAATCCTATTTACAAGACATTTGGGATGATTAAATGTATCAAATTATAGCTCTCCTCCTGGATCACAGTATCTCAAACCGAAGAACCCACTCTCATCTTAGGGCTTTGGCACGAGTTACTTGCTCTACCTAAGTGTTTATACCATTGATTTTTACTTCACTGGATTCTTCTCATAGTTCAGGAGTTGGATTCTTGAAAAATCTTCTTTGACTACCCATTCTTCAGCAGCCATGCTGAAATCTCTATTATACGACCTCGCCTTATTTCCTTCATGGTACTTCTCATCATCTTGTCATGTGCTGTTTTCCTGTGTTCTCAAGGGTTTATTATATCATGTTTGCCTTTTTCTCTCTCCAGTATAATGAAAGCTCCAGAGCAGGAGGCACATCTTTTATCTGATTCCAAGCTTTTTCTCTTATACTTAGCACAGGGTCTGGCACAAACTAGGTGACCATTCAGTGTTTCTTCTACAGTTGGCTTAATGAGTGGTAGGGACCCAATATATATCTTTTCCTTTTCTATTCCCCATTTCTGTCTCCAGAAGGAGAATGAATTTGGTCAAATGCAAAAGTCCTTGGGGTTATTTTGACTGGCAAGCATTTGTACCTCTTGCCCTTTTGCTCTCAAGTCAAAAAGAAAAAAAAATTCCATGAAAATTAAGGTGAAAAGAACAAACAGAGGGCAACTCTGTTACTAGAATATGTATATATTTGACCTGTAACAGAATAATAAGAACTTCTGCTTTCTCGGGCTATTTAAAGCCATGCTTAATCTTTCCCAATTTATATTTTGATGCCTTACTTATTAAGCAGCCCAGTTTATGTAGTTCTAATACCTTCAACTAGGAGATGCTCCTGTAACATCCGTATGTTCCTGTATTCTTAATTCCTTAAAGGAAAATAGGAATGAAACAGATTTATACCAACTCCAGAACCATGTGAGTGAAGACACTCAACAGGTTGAAGAGCGAGGCCATATGGCAGCACTTAGAATTTGATAGTCTTAATTAAGCAATCTGCTCACCAGCATCACCAGCAAGAAACCTGGCGTGATGGCTGTCCTCATCCCCTGTCACCTAAAAAACATTTCCATTTGTGTGTATGCTGGGTTCTAAAAATCCTCAGGCATGGAGCACAGTCTGCAGTCATAGGAAGTTAGTACTCAACAGGACCTTTCAGTCTGTAGTCATAGGAAGTTAGTACTCAACAGGACCTTAGCGATAGAGCACAATACCCTTAGAATGCACTGTCTGGCTTTTGCCAGCCCAGCATCATTTCCTTCCTTCAGGGAAGTGCATGTCCATTTCCCCAGGCCTGGCTAACAGAAGTGCAGAATTTTCTTGTATATAATAACTGGCTTAGGGATAAGCACATGACCCAAGTTGGCCCAAGGACGGTTAGCCATGAGATATTTGCTGGAACACTGGGAAAACAGACGGTCTGGTTTTTTAGCTAGAAGAATAAAAGACTGGAATTGCTGGTGGCCATCTTGGAGGGAAACCCTCCGAGAGTGAAGATTGAGACCAATATTATAGAAAGCAAAGCTGGGGGATGAAGGGTGATATTGAGGATATCATTAGAGCATCTAGATCCAAGTGTTTCCAAAGCCAGCTCACACTGTGAAATTTTCAATCATGTGAGCTGATAATTTTATATGTTTTTGCTGAGGCTAGTTGGAGTTGTGTTACTGTTGATTACAATCAAAATAGCCCAACTCATATGCTCTCATTATACAAATGAGGAAACAGAGGTCCAGGGAGGAAAACTGTCATGCAAGTCAATGTTAGAGCTGGGAATAGACTTCAGTTGACTCTGCTTCTCTTTTGAAAAACCTCTTTTAGATGTCTGCTAGTGTCAACCCCTGGGTCTCCCTGGGGCTCTCCTTTCACTTATTTCATGTTCAAGTGCTCCCCAATTACACTCCCATCTCCCCTGTTCATCTCTCCTCTGATATATATACAAACTGTCTCCATCTCAGGACTTCTGAAATGGCTTCATGGCAGCCTGGGCCATGCCCACTCATCCTTTTCACCTTCCTCCTACTCTGAACTTGGAAGAAAGCCAGCCACACTGTCTGACCACACGGTGCTCTTTTCGTACATTACCTGTATCAACAATTCAAAACACTGAAAACAGATTTCAAAGTCTTTGATCAACACCAGCCAGCCCATGTCCTGTCTGTCACCTCTTAGCACTGTCTTCTGCTTCCTTGATAGTGAATAGCAGGTATTGTCTACAGTGTTAATGATATGATAGAAACCACATAGCATCAAAAACATTAAGATGGTTTTGTCTTCTATGGAACATCATTTGACTCCATGCATAGTCTTAGGAGTAATAGTGACTTCACGAAGGTGAATTTAGATGCCCATGTGGGACAGGCAGAATTAACTAGGAAGCCTACTGTATATCAGAAAGATAAACATTTCAGGGCCATAGCAAGCTTTCAGCTACAATTATCCCTATGCTGTTTCCGACAGCTAATATTTCAGGGGCCATTATAGGCCAGCTACTATTCGAAACCCTTTATATAGATTAATATTTTTAAAAATGATTTAAATCATTATGGGTACATAATAGTTGTATATTTTTATAGGGTAGCTATGATGTTTTGACACAGATATACAATGTGTAATAATCAAATCAGAGTAACTGCGTATTCATCACTTCAGACCTTTATCATTTCTTTGTGTTAGGGACATTCCAATTCCATCTTACTGGGTATTTAAAATATACAATAAATTATCAATTTTTGTTACCCTGTTATGCTACAAAATACTAGATGTTATTCATTCTAGCTGTATTTTTGTACCCATTAACCAACCCCACTTTATCCTCCCTCTCCAGTGCCCTTCCAGCCCCTTACAACCATCATTCCACTCTATTTCCATGAGTTCATTTTTTTCTTAGCTCTCACATATGAGTGAGGAGATTCAATATTTGTCTTTTTGTACCTGACTTATTTCACTCATTATAATGTCTTCCAGTTCCGTCCATTTTTTTTTTTTTTGCAAATTACAGGAGTTCATTCTTTTTTATGGCTACATAGTACTCTATTGTGTATATGTATCACATTTTCTTTATCCATTTGTCTGCCCATAGACACTTAGGTTGCTTCTACATCTTGGCTATTGTGAATTGTGCTGCAATAAACATGGGACTGAAGATAACTCTTTGATATACTGACTTCCTTTCTTTTAGATATATACCCAGCAGTGGGACTGTAGGGTCATATAGTAGTTCTATTTTTAGTTTTTTGGGGCCCATCCATAGTGCTCTGCATAGTGGCTGAACTAATTTACATTCCCACCAACAGTGTATGAGGGTTTCCCTTTCTCCACACCCTCATTAGCACTCATTGTTGCCCGTCTTTTGGATAAAAGCCACTTTAACTGCAGTTGAGAGAATATGTTACATACATTTTATTTGCATTTCTCTGATAATTAGTGATGTTGGGCATTTTTTTTTTCACATACCTGTTAGCCATTTGTCTTCCTTTGAGAAATGTCAGTTCATATCTTTTGCCCATTTTTAATGAAATTATTTTTTTCTATTGAGTTGTTTGACTTCCTCATCTATTCTGGCTATTAATCCCTCATTAGACAGGTGGTTCTCAAATATTTTCTTCCATTCTGTGGGTTGTCTCTTCATTTTGATTTGTTTGCTTTGCTGTGCAGGACCTTTTTAGCTTGGTACGATCCCATTTGCCCATTTTTGTTTTAGTTTCTGGTAGTTTTCAGGTCTTAAGAAATCTTTGCCAAGACCAATGTCCTCGAGTATTTCCCCCAATGTTTTCTTATAGTCGTTTCAGAGTTTCAGTTCTTAGATTTAAGTCTTTAACTCATTTTGATTTGCTTTTTGTATATGGCAAGAAATAGGGCTCTATTATCATTCTTCTGCATACGGATATCCAGTTTTCCCAGCAGCATTTATTGAAAAGACTATTCTTTCCCCAAGGTATGTTCTTGGACCTTTGTCAAACATGAGTTCACTGTAAATGCATAGATTTCTGGGTCTGCTATTTGGTTCTGTTGGTTATGTGTCTGTTTTTATGCCAGTATCACACTGTTTTAGTTACTATAGCTTTGTAGTATAACTGGAAGTCAGATAACGTGATACCTCTAATTTTGTTCTTTTTGCTCAAGGTGGCTTCTGCTGTTCTGGGTCTTTTGGGGTTCCATATAAATTTTACAATTATTTTTTCTTTTTCTGTAAAGAATTTCATTGGTATTTTAATAAGGATAAAGTTACAGATCAAACTCCTTGTTCTACCCCTTCCCCACTTGTCACTACTACACTTGTGCTTAAAAAGAAAAAAAAAAAAATTCCTGCTGAGCACAGTGGCTCATGTCTAACCCAGCACTTTGGGAGGTCGAGTCAGGAAGATTGTTTGAGGCCAGGAGTTCAAGACCAGCCTGGCCAACATGGCAAAACTCGGCTCTATTAAAATTATAAAAATTAGCCAGGCGTGGTGGTGCACTCCTGTAGTTCCAGCTACTCAGAAGGCTGAGGCATGAGAATAGCTTGAACCCAGGAGGCAGAGGTTGCAGTGCATTGAGATTGTGCCACCGCACTCCAGCCTGAGTAACAGGGAGAGACTCCATCTCAAATAATAATAATAATTATTGTTATTATACAATATTATGGTTATCATGCATAGATTAATATTTTGTCCTCAAAATAAACTGTTGAGATTGCTGCCATTATAATATTAATTTTCCAGATGAGAAAATACAATCATAGGGAGTTTTTCTGTTTTGTTTTTCCCAACTTGCCAAAGTTACTTAGTCAGTAAAGGATCGCCCTTGAATTTGAACCCAGGCAGCCGACCTCTGAGGTCTATGCTCTGAAGATGCAACACTGCCCAGAAATTGGCAATTTCTGAAGGTTAAATTCTAAATGTTAATAACAAATTCCTTTTATCAAACACCTCAAATTCACACCCTGAGCGGTCAAACAGGACATATCTATGAGGCATATTTAGCCCAAAGGCTGACAGTGTGATACCTCTGGTCTATTTATTTCTTCCATTCTACTGTTAAGAAAACTTAGGCCAAGGGAACTCCACCTGTGTTCATGTTCCTCATCTAGGAAGGACTTCTCACTCTGTTACTTCTTGTGTTTCCCATTGTTTAAAGAACAAGTTAGGACCCAAGTCCAACGGAAGGATCTCTAAACATTTTGTTATATCGGTCTTTGATGTGTACATATGTTCATTTCTTATCCTATGTCATTTTATTGTAATATTTCACACTTGTTAGGTAGGTAGGATAATGCATTTATGAGGTTCCTAATCATTATTATTGACTTATTACTAGATTGATACAAATAAGTTGGTAGAAGGGAAGGGAAAACCTGTAAAAGCATTACGTTTCTATGGAGCTCTGTTCAAATATAGGAAAAACTCTTATTAATGTAAATAGGAGTCCACATTCTGACCTGATGTAACGTCAACTTCATAATGATAGAGTGAATTAGGCAATACCAGAATAATTTTCCTTGGCACATCACAACAGATTAAAACAAATACACTACTTGATACCACAACCTTGTCCAGCTCTGTCCAAACTGCAGTGCAGGTGACATTATATAACCTCACTGAACAATTAATCAGTCTCCCAACCTGAAAGTAAATACAAGCTTGTATGAAGTATGTAAAGGATGTGTGAAGAATGACCAGAAAATGTAAAGGGAATTATCATTGTTATTTTTAAAAATCACAAAAAATGAAAGCAAAACTAAAAGAACCTAGGAAGTTCTCAAGATACAGAATGTAGACCGATAAAAGCCTAAGTCAGCTTGAACTCAGGAAACAGGCATTTCTCCACCTGTGAGGTTGGAAAGTTCATCCATTTATTACTATCCAAATGAAATCTTTTCAGCAGTGTCAAAAGAGCCTTTGTTTTGACATTTAATTCACTGACGATGTATTTCCTCCCTTAGGATGCAAAACACCTCTCACATGCTTTTTCATTAATTGCCTTCATTTTTCAAGTTCCTTGCTTGATTTATAGTCAATTAAAAGCACCCTCAAAAGCCATGACTCATGTGTGTTAAGTACAAATATGATTAATGCGATTCCACACACTCCATGGAGGACCTGTCTGCTAACCAAGGTCAGTGTCATGGTGGCATGACCAAGCAACGTCTTGGTGAAAGAAATTCACAGAGAGGGTGGAAAGCTAGGAGTGAAGGGTCATGGACAATCTGGCCCTGGGTCCATCCAAAATAGAAAAAGCTAATTCTTCCACAATACAGAGAAAGGATGAGCTTGTCTATGAAAAGCAACAAATATGCAGCAGCAGCAGTTCTCTCTATCTCATCCAGGTTGATAAAAGTGATGGGAAAATAAAGTGGCAAACGTCCTTGATGTATCACCACCAACATCAAAAACACTAAGAGACACTAGGACAGACAGCTTTGGATAAAAGCCAGTGCCCTAAAATCCTGGGTTCAAATTTCGACACCACCAATTATAAGCAGTATGATCTCAGGTTCATTGTTTCACCTAGCTTAGCCTTAAATGTCCTCACCCGTAAAATGAGCAGATGAGAGTACCTTTCCCCTAAGAGCTGTTGTGAGGTTCAGGGTGGCCCTCAACATGCTAGGGAGCACACAGTAAACGTCTGTTATTAGGGCCAGGGAGGCCATACTGGTCCACACTCACAGAAGCTTGCATGCCAACATATGTTCCTAAAATGTTTAGGCTTTGTGGCCCCACCCAAATCTCACCTTGAATTGTCATCCCCATAATTCCCATAATCCCCACATGTCAAGTGAGAGATCGGGGGAGGTCATTTAATCATGGAGGTGGTTTCCTCCAAGCCATTCTCATGATAGTGAGTTCTTACGAGAACTGATGGTTTTAAAAAGGGCTCTTCCCCCTTATCTCGGCACTTCTCCTTCCTGCTTCCTTGTGAAGACGGTGCCTTGCTTTCTCTTTGCCTTCCACCATGATTGTAAGTTTTCTAAGGCCTCCCCAGCCACGCTGACCTGTGAGTAAATTGAACCTCTTATTTTTACAAATTACCCAGTCTCAGGCAGTTCTTTATAGCAGTATGAAAACAGACTAATCTGAAACCAGTCTGGCCTGCATGGTTAAACCCTCTCTGTACTAAAAACACAAAAAATTAGCCGGGCATGGTGGTGCATGCCTGTAGTTCCAACTACTCAGGAAGCTGAGGCAGGAGAATCGCTTGAACCAAGGAGGCGGAGGTTGCAGTGAGCTGAGATTGTGCCACTGCACTCCAGCGTGGGCAACAAAGTGAGATTCCATCTCAAAAAGAAAAGAAAAGAAAAAGAGAAAAAAAAAAGAAAAAGAAAAGAAAACAGAGTAATATAGTAAATTGGTACCAGTAGAGTGGGGTGCTGCTATAAGGATACCCAAAAATGAGGGAGCAACTTTGAAACTGGGTAACAGGCAGGGTTGGGAACAGTTTGGAGGACTCAAAGGAAGACAGGAGATGTGGGAAAGTTTGGAACTTCCCAGAGACTTGTAAAATGGCTTTGACCAAAATGCTGATAGTAATATGGACAATGAAGTCCAGGCTGATGTGGTCTCAAATGGAGATGAGGAACTTGTTGGGAACTGGAATAAAGGTGATTCCTGCTGTACTTTACCAAAGAGACTGGCAGCATCTTGCCCCTGTCCTAGAGATCTGCACAGTTTTGAACTTGAGAGAGGTGATTTAGGGTATCTGGCAGAAGAAATTTCTAAGCAGAAAAGCATTCAAGCATGACATGGGTGCTCTTAAAAGCATTCAGCTTAATGTATTCACAAAGAGATGATTTGAAATTAGAACTTATGTTTAAAAGGGAAGCACTCATAAAAGTTTGGAAAATTTGCAGCCTGAAGATGGAAAAGAAAAGAAAAAAAATTTTCTGGGGATAAATTCAAGCCAGCTACAGAAATTTGCAGAAGTAACAAGGAGCCAAATGTTAATCACCAAGTCAGTGGTGCAGCAGGGGTGGTGGGTAAGACGGAGACGTCTCCAGGGCATGTCAGAGGTCTTCAAGGAAGCCCCTCCCATCACAGGCCCTGAGGCCTAGGAGGAAAAAATGGTCTCATGGGCCAGGTCGAGGGCCTTGCTGCTTTGTGCCATCTCAGGACTTGGTGCCCCGCATTTCAGCCATGGCTAAAAGGGGCCAAAATACAGTTCAGGCTATTGTTTCAGAGGGTGCAAGCCCCAAGCTTCAGCATATTACACGTGGTGTTGGCCCTGCAGGTGCACAGAAGTCAAGAATTGAGATGTGGGAACTTCCGCCTAGATTTCAGAGGCTGTAGGGAAACACCTGGATGTCCAGGCAGAAGTTTGTTGCAGGGCAGAACCCTCATGAAGAATTTCTGCTAAAGCAGTGCAGAAAGGAAATGTGGGGTTGAAACACCCACACAGAGTCCCCACTGGGGCACTGACTAGTGGAGCTGTGAGAGATAGCCACCATCCTCCAGACCCAAGAATGGTAGATCCACTGATGGCTTGCACTGTTCTCCTGGAAAACCTACAGACACTCAACGCCAGCCTGTGAAAGCAGCTGAGAGTGGGGCTGTACCCCACAAAGCCATGGAGAACCCACCTCTTACATCAGTGTTACCTGGATGTGAGACATGGAGTCAAAGAAGATCATTTCAGAGCTTTAAGATGTGTCTGCCCTGCTGGATTTTGGACTCGCATGGGGCCTGTAGACCCTTTGTTTTGGCCATTTTTTCCCATTTGGAGTGAGTGTATTTATCCAATGCCTGTACCTCCATTGTATCCAGGCAGCAGCTAACTTGCTTTTGATTTTACAGGCTTGTAGGTGGAAGGGACTTGCCTTGTCTCAGTTGAGACTTTGTACTTGGACTTTTGGGTTAATGCTGGAATGAATTAAGACTTTAGAGAACTGTTAAGAATGTGTGATTAGTTTTGAAATGTGAAAGGGATATAAGATTGGGGAGGAACCAGGGGCAGAATAACATGGTCTGGCTCTGTGTCACGACCCAAACCAAATCTCGAATTGTGATCCCCATGATTCCCATAATCTTCAAGTTTCAAGGGAGAGACCAGTTGGAGGTAACTGAATTATGGTGGCAGTTTTCTCTATGCTGTTCTCATTATCATGAGTGAGTTCTCTTGAGAAGTGGTGGTTTTATAAGGGGCTCTTCCCCTTATCTCAGCACTTCTCTTTCCTGCCACCTTGTGAAGAAGGTGCCTTGCTTCCTCTTCACCTTCTGCCATGATTGTAAGTTTCCTGAGGGCTTCCCTCAGCCACCCTGAATTGTCAATTAAAGAGTCAATTAAACCTCTTTCCTTTATAAATTACCCAATCTCAGGCAGTTCTTTATAGCAGTATGAAAATAGGCTAATACATTTCCTAATATGCATATGCTTGTCACATTATCTAGAAACACTCACTCTCTTTTGTCAACATGGACAGGAGTCCCTTCATGAAAATGTCTCCTAAGAACTACGCCTGCCTCTTCAGAAACATTAGCATATTAAAACTTCAGAAAAGTATCAGAAAAGTCAAGAGCAAAACAGGTGACGTCAACCTAATCCCTTAGATCCATGGTTTCCACAAAAGTGAAGTAAATAAGAATATTTGGTGCATTTTTCACAAAGCAAAATTTACTCAAAGAACTGACTTTTCTTCTGTAACTAGTCTTTACTCCTTTTATGTTTGTTTTGGATGCCAAGTAACCTTTTAAAAGAAAAGCCTGGCAAAAGTAAATGGCGGTAGTGTTTTTCCCTCTCTTCATTTACTTACTTTTAAAAAATTCATACTCAGTCTTAGCAAATTGTTTTAAATACACTCTCATCAATCTAGGATTTAAAAAATACTGGTCCATGCAGTTCAAATCCCTAGAAGTAGTCGCTTCTTCATCTGTTTGTATTTATAATGGCCAACATGATTTTTCTTCTTAAAGCCAATTTCAGATGGCCATTATAAGAAAAGTGGATCTAGCTGAGGTCTATGCATGAAAGTAATACTAACAATAGTAACAGCAATAATAATAATGACAATAATAATAGCAGTTTCCATTATGTTCCAGGCATGTTTTCCATCAGTAGATGCATTAGCTCTAGAAGCAGGGACTGCCATTATTCTTCTTACAGATATGAGATAATTCAAACTTGGAGGATTTGAATAACTCACTCATGGTCACAGAGCTAACAGATGACCGTGTGCACATTTGAATTCTAGTCGATATGAGTTTAAAACTGTGTGATCTTAACCACAGTATTGTAAACATTTGGAGGAAACAACTAGAGACCATCTTTACTAGAACCACAAGTAGGTGCGGTCTCTCCCCTAGTGTTTCTAAGACGGCACAAAGTGAGGGGCTTATAGTGTTTCTAAGAAGCTAATTCTGTTCAGTGGGAAGATTTCTCTACTAAGGAAAGCAGGACATAGTCACAGGTGCACGACCTTGCTTTTCTGCTTGAACTGACTAACTTCATCTTATGTAGGCCCTGGTTACTCCGAGACAGCTGGCTCCCTTGTGGTCCCTTTCTGTCTCTATTTATGTCTCTTTCTGATATAGGCAACATCATTTTGTTAGGATCTTTGTAGAGACTGTGATCCTGCACATCAATTCCCATGTGTTCTTCTTGTTTGCCAGACTCCTTTGCAGTTAGGTTGGCGACATGACTACATCTTATAACAGAATGTGAGCAGAAATGATACATGCGACTTTGGGGCTGAGGTGGTTAAACACATGTAGTGACCTCTTCATAGTCTTTCTTATTCCCCTGTCTGCCAGCTCAGTGACAAAAGCTAGAAGCTACAAGATGGCAGGACCAAGCTGGAAGTAGCCTCAGCCATCAGGTTCTTGCATGGAGGGCAACTACTGGGAGGAGAGTTACCCAGGAGACCAGCCCGACTGCATCGGCATGATCTGAGTGAGAAATAAACTTTCATTGTGTTAAGTCACTGGGGTTGTTTGACACCATGGCCTAGCCTAGCGTGCTCTGGTTAATGTAAGTTCTTTACTAAACATGTGATGCAAGTTGTATTGTAGGTAAACTTAGATGCTGCAATTTTTCTCTGTATCTATATGTCTGTGTTTGCATGTGGGTGGCCTAAGAGGAGTGATCCATAAAGAATTAACAGGGTAAAAAAAAGTATAGTTCTAATGGTGGCTATGTGGCCAATGAGGGTCCCCCTTCTGGACACCAAAGACTGGATTCATCCCCTACTAATAGAGGCTGGAGGTCAAGGGTATGGTTTCTCCTAACAAAGTCAATGACCACACATTTTTATATTTGCTGAAAAAATCTGTCTGAGCTGATGGTAGCAAAGCAGTCTATTCTGTTTTATAATTTTGCAGATCATAGGATAGTCAGATTTTATCACTTGGTATCTTCCCATCCTAGCTGGGTGGCTGGTCAGTTGCCCAAGACAGCTATTCTTCTAAGACTGGGGATCTTCTGTTCTGTGTGTCAGGATGTAACCAGGGTTGCTGTCCAATTCTGTAGCTCCCAGATCACACAATTGTCATGTTTGGGGAAAAGCAAGAGCTACCATGCTGGGCAATTTGAGGGAGTTGTGTGTGCCAGACCTCTAGAAAACCCCTCCCATAAACTTTTTACAGATTCCTTTCTGAATTCAAAGACCTTAAATGGATGCCTCCTTTCTGAGTTGTTGCCTTCTAAGCTGATTTCTCCTTTCTTTCTGTATTTCTCATTGAAAAATGGGAAGAATCACGTTTTCCCAGATAAACTTTCAAGAAAGAGATAAAGCCAAGAAAGTTTTACGCAAGTTTTCATGAGTTGGGGGCTTTGCATCATTCTCTGAAAGATGCAGCGAAGAGCCCCCCTGGTTATGTTAGAAGAAATAGCCGAATGCTATGTTTTGATCCCAGCAGCTTGTTGAAAAATGGCTTTTTCAAGACGAAAGCAAGTCTAGTTAGTGGAAAGGAGAGTAGAATAAAGAGTGATTCAGATGTGACGGAAATAAAAGGCTTTAGAACAACTGAGAGAAAGATGTATCAGAGATAACAGTGAATAAAATATTAGGGAAATAAAAGGAGTGGAGGTGACCATTAGTAACAGTTAAAGTAGAAAAAGATAAGTCATTGAAAATTGAGGAGGAAGATGAAAAAGGATAAAAGGAAATATTACGGTCTGAACAAAGACAGCAGGAAGCCATCCACAGAATACACATTCCCCATAACCTGCTAAAAGCTGAACACAGAATTGGATGAATACAAGTCTAAGGTAGGGGTAGATATACTATGTCTGTCAGGCAAAGAGACAGCACTTTCAGACAACTTTAAAGAAGAGTGAAGAGTGTAGACATCAATTGATTGGTTGTGCCGTGTTTACACCCTCTGCAACACAAAAGTTCACAATGATTGGTAACCAAAGCTCTTAAATATTGCAAAGATAAAGGAAAAATGTAAAGTGCAAATGTCATGAGTAGGGCACAAGATGATGCTACTAATCTAGTTTCCTTATTGTGTACAACACTGATCTATATTTAGATGAGACTAAAATATCCCTAACCATTTCCTGGATCTTTGGTATACAATGATTTGGAAAACGGAATCTATGCATTTTAAATTTTCTGGTTCTACTTGGTTCTTTTCATTTTTCATTCAGATTTAGCCTTGTGCCAGTAGAGTCTTCAATTTGATAGCGCACATCACTCATTGGTTTCTTGATTAATCACATTTTTCAGAGACAGAAGGTTTTTGTTTTGCATTATAGGACATACACAAAATAAACTGAGAATGAGAGAGAGAGAAAGGAGAGCGAGACTGGCTGAAAATATTGGTCGGTTAGGTATAAAAGTTTATTGAATATTTGGGGCTTTTTACCTCTACTTGCAAGTGGAAGAAAGCAAAGCACTGCTACTACTTCTGGAAATCCAGATTTTCCTAAACTATTTTCAATAGGCATTCTCAAGTCTATGACAATTTTCTTCCTCATTTAGGCACAATTAACCTTATCTGCAGGCTCTATACTCATAATATGTTCATTGCTTTGAGATGAACTTGAAAGTACCTAACCATATCTGCTTTGTATTTGTTTTTTTTTACCCTAGTAATATACATGGACATACGGTTTCACTGAGAGGGGCTACTCAAATTTTGCTTACCCAACAACTCATACACAACCATAAAAATCTAAGTGTTCTCAATTCTCATGTCACTGACTTTTTTCTGAACGTGTTATCATTGATAATCAACCTAGTCCCATTTAGCATTTACTAGCTTACCCAGAACCAACAACCATAACCCACTTAATTACTTAGGGGATTAAAGCGTGCGTGCACACACATACATACACACACAACAGTGATACTGGAATGTACAGTATGGCCTACTTTAAATTAAAAAGAACCCCCATAGTATGATTGTTTCCAGCTTCTCAGCAGCGAATTAAAAGCTGTTTGGTATCGTGAAGATTACAGAAGCAATCACATTTATAGGTCTGCTTTGCATACCAACTCTATTAATTTCCATACTCAGGGTAGCTTCGCATTTCCAAGCATGTTAACATAGATGCCATTTGGGATAATCACTTAGAAAAAAAAAATAAAAGGAAGATAGAGGAAGAGAGGAGAGGAGAGCCAGAAAAATGGTCCTCACAAATCAAGTTCTGTTTGAAATATATTGATTCTGATAAATACAAAAATGAAAAGACAAATGAGGGTTCCTGATGGCCAGACCCAGGAGTCACACTCAGAGACCAAATTAGCAGGAAATCACATATTGGAATTCACTTATTGTGCCAGCCCTGCACCTTGTCATTACAGACTCTAATTATTGAAACAATTTCATTGGCGTCATTTCATCAGGAGGTGCACAGGCTTCACCTTGGACAGCTCCCTTGATGCTCAACAGCGCGTCTTCATTAATGTGTTTCGACTCCTCCAGTGTGTCCCAGCCTCACAGAACAATCCAGTCCAGTGTGCCTTTGTTTTTCTTTCCTTTAAACTTGTTAGCCACATACCATAGGACTGAAGGAACTTCGCTAGTGTCAAAAGCAAACCTGAGATCATAAGAGCCAATGTGGAATCACCTTCCTTGCAAAGACCTTGGAGCATCTGATCAGCTTACTTTATTTTATTTTATTTTTTTGAGACACAGTCTCGCTCTGTCACCCAGGTTGGAGTGCAATGGTGCGATCTTGGCTCATTGCAGCCTCCACCTCCTGGGTTCAAGTGATTCTCCTGCCTCAGCCTCCCGAGTAGCTGGGACTACAGGCATGTGCCACCATGCCCAGCTAAGTTTTGTATTTTTAGTAGAGATGGGGTTTCACCAGGTTGCCCAGACTGGTCTTGAACTCCTGGCCTCAAGCCATCCATCATCCTTGGCCTCCCAAAGTGGCAAGATTACAGGCGTGAGCCATCACACCTGGCTGCATCTGATCAGTTTAGATCAATTGTTTCCATACTCTTCATTTCCAACTGTTAAGCAAGGTACTCAAGAGCCTATAATTAAATGCTTATTTGTCTACCATTAATTTTAAATTCCATTGTACTGATACTGTACTTGTTATGCATTTAGCAATGTACCCTAACACTTCTTAAAGATAAAACAATACGATATTGACATTAAAAATAGAAAGAGATCATAACCACAGATATGAGGGATGCATATTGTAAATAAATCAATTGGAATTTGGGAGGATTTGAGTTTAATCCACAGAATAATCAGTAGAAGTTTTGAATCTTTCTAAAGACCATCTTGTTAGCCTTAAGAATGAGAGTTTTTGATTCCTACGTCTAAAAATTCCCAGAAGCCAATGTGATACTCTCACCATTATTTTGATCTAATGCTATGTATGAGAAACTACAGGTAGAACAGCAATCTGCAAGAAGGCAATGATTTTGCTCTTGGGGGTCTGCCCAGGGGAAATGAATTTCATTTCCTTTGCACAGTGTAGAACTCTCATTGGAGGCTGACAGCCCCCCTTTCTGAGAGCAGTCTAGAAATACCCACTGATGACAAAATACTAAAAAGAGATGCATATCACTCTATTAACCTCTAAGTTGACCAGGCCCTAATTCAAGAATTTCTATCTTGGGTCAAGCAGTTACATATGAAAAATAATCAGAAAACATTTAGTTTAGAAAATACCACATCCTGAGACACAGTCATAAACATTAGTAAATTCAAATAAGAGCAGAGTCTAAAAGCATCTTCGAGTGACATTGCTTACAGTTTAGAATTGACTGGTCCTCAATGAATTCAGCTGGCTGATTGATATGGAACACTTTCTGCTGAAATCCAGGAGTGCAGTCCAAATCTTCTGCAGATGTTAGCAGCAGCACCTGAGAAAACCGAAGCCATCAATATTTTAATAGCGGCTTATGTGTTTGCCCTGCTCACTTTCACCAAATCTGCAACTTTTAGAAATAAGCTGAGGTTTTGATTTCATTTCCCAAATGAAGAGGTAAGTTGATACTTTTCCAGTGGCTGCCAACAATTCTTTTTGGCACTGATATCTGGAGAACACGCAAATGGAACAGCTGCTGCAGTTTCCATTAAGTTGCAGTTAAAGAAATAACTTCATCAGATTTTTACACCTGCTAAGATTCTCACCATGGATTCCATGTGTGAAATTTTATTACAGAAACTGTCAATTTTCCATGATGCCTAAGCTAAAACCAACTTCATTTTTATATAAGCAAAGAAGCATTGTCATCTATGAAGAGGAGGAAAGAGAAAATGTAACTATTCTGTTGGAATTTAGTTCTAAAAGGAAACCCGGGCCTGTTAAGCCTTCACTGTGGCCCAATATGGTGAGCATGAGCCACTGGTGGCTACTCAGTACTTTAAAGGTCATAGGTCTGAAATTGACATGTTGTAAGTATAAGATACAAGTTGGATTTTGTTGCCTAAATAAGGAAAAGAATGTAAAATAGTCAATAATTTTATATTAATCACGTGGAAATGACAGTATTTTACATATGAAGCTAAATATATGTTATTAAAATTAATGTCATCAGTTTCTTATTCCTTTTGTAAACTTGGCTACTATAAAACTTAAAATTTACAATTGCTTTCAAAGGCACAGTTTTGTCTTTGTAGATGCTTGAGACACTTCATCCAATGGTCAAAAAATTAGGTTACATGATTTGGAACATAATGTATGGAATGTAAGTGGCTCTCTCCTGGACAAGGTGTAACTTAGTGAAATAAGAAAGGGTCTTAAGGTTTAGTATGCAAAGGCTACAACCCCATAAAAACAGGGATTACCTCCCAGCCACAACCAACCACCAGTTCTACTGAGCACCTACCACACATCCGGGGACAGAGAAGAGGCTCCATAACACTTAAATGAAAGCTACCATTTTTGAGCCCTTATTATTTGGTAATTACTGTGTTAAACTCACCATATACATAATCTAATTTAATCTCCACAGCAGGCCTATGAAATATGTGTTGTTATAAGGTATATTTTATAGAAGATGAATCCAAAATTCTAGAAAGGTTAATAAGCTTGCCTAAGATCATACAGTTAGAATGGGTGCAGCCTGGCCGGGCGCGGTGGCTCAAGCCTGTAATCCTAGCACTTTGGGAGGCCGAGACGGGTGGATCACAAGGTCAGGAGATCGAGACCACGCTGGCTAATACGGTGAAACCCCGTCTCTACTAAAGAATACAAAAAACTAGCCGGGCGACGAGGTGGGCGCCTATAGTCCCAGCTACTTGGGAGGCGGAGGCAGGAGAATGGCGTAGACCTGGGAGGCGGAGCTTGCAGTGAGCTGAGATCCGGCCACCGCACTCCATCCTGTGCGACAAAGCCAGACTCCGTCTCAAAAAAAAAAAAAAAAAAAAAAATGGGTGCAGCCAGCATCTGACTCTAGGCTCAAGTGTCCTGAAAGGCACTCTGTCAGAGCCCTACCCATTCCCCTCAGACCTTCTGTGTCAATGTGCAAGACTTTGCATTTTTTTTTTTTCTTCATCTGAGATATGTCTCTAAAGCTTGTGGAAGGGTATTTTATCTGAACATAGTGCCAGAAGAGAGTGTTTGGAAATTAACATCCTGGGAGTGGCCCTTAACCAATAACTGATGGAAAATGGTATGTAAATACCCCAACTCCCTTACCCCTCTGGTGAGATCACTTGGAGATATGCATTTTTGTCTCCCAGTTTCCACCTGGGACTGAGAGCCAATGTCCACCAGAGTATCTGGCTTGATAACTCACATTCATTACCTGCCTTCTCTTCCTTGACTTATTTCCTCACTCCCTATTCGTACTTTTTCTATTTTTTTTAACTTTCAAAACTTCTTTTTTTTGAGACCAAGTTTTGCCATGTTGCCCAGGCTGGAGTTCAGTCATGGCTCACTGCAGCCTCAACATCCTGGGCTCAAGCGACCCTCCCACCTCAGCCTCCCAAGTAGCTGAGACTACAGGCACTAGTCACCATGCCCAGCGAATTTTTCTGTTTTTTTGTAGTGAGGAGGTTTCACTATGTTGCTCAGGCTGTTCTCGAACTTCTGAGCTCAAGTCATCCACCTACCTCGGCCTCCCAGAGTGTCAAGATTACAGGCATGAGCCACTGCATCCAACTAGTATTTTTCTTAAACCAGTTTCTGCCGTCACTCAAATTACTTGCACTCAAATCCTCTACTCTGTGTCTGTTTCTTAGAAAACAAAACTTCAAAATCAGACCGCAAAATCCTAACCACTGCACACAGACAGTTGAAGAAAATTCATTATCATCCCCACCAGAGAACTCAAAGCAGTGTCAAAAGGTTGGAAGCTGTGGAACCAGGGCTTCTCTCTAAATATCAGCCCCCTGAAATGCACTGAACCCCAAAGAAGGGAGCAAGAATCAATCTCAAGAGGTTCACCGTGTGGCTGGCCTGAACGCCATCAGAGAAATGGAAATGGGGGAGTCATCACCCTGACCAACATCATCTCCCTCAAATCAAAGGGAAAAGAATGCTGTGGTCCCGCATCTGTACGGTTCCGCTTGTGATCATGGATTCCCTTGTCTTGAGAGCAGGCTCCGGTTAGATCACTCTGAAAGCAATCATCATGCTGGCATCCCAAGTGGCACATACACAGAACGCAGACCCAGGAGTCAGAAAAATCTGCTGGCAATTTTGCAAGCAGAAAATCTAGAACTGGCCAATATTAATTCAGTTAACTAGCAGATGGTCAAGGGTCGTCTCCAAACACCCAGTGCCTACAATTATGTGTTAACCTTCTAATTGGCTAATTCTGCTCTCAGCTCCCAGACCAGGAAACTGGATATCCCTTAGGAAGTAAGGAAGGTGAAATTTCTCCCAGAATCCTGAGCATAAAAAGCCAGGACTGAGAGAAAGCACAGTTAGTGATGAGAACAGCACTCTGCGGGTGCGCTGTGTGTTCTCCATCTTTGTCTATCTGTGGCTCAGTCTCTGAGATTACTTGGCAGGGCTCATTCAGGATTCCTCTAGAGTTACAAAGAAAAACAAAAATGAACCTTTTTCCAGCTGCTGACTCTTAACGAGTGGGGGAGCAGTAGGAGAACACCCAAAAGCACAGTTTTATCTTTACAAATTCTTGGGACATTTCACCTACCAAGCAAAATTAAAGTTAAATGATTTGTAACACAAAGGTACACAGTACACTGCTGGGCCAGGGGTGACTTAGTGAGGTGAGCATTAGTCAAATCATTCATTCATTTACTCACTCCTCATGCATTATTCATTCACAAATACCTATTAGACTCCTAGGATTCAGTGAGGACTTTGCCACACATTCTCCAAAGCAATGAGAAAAGAGCTACACAGGACAAGGAGTCAATAATTGTTAAATATAATTATGGTCTCAAAAAGAAAAGAGGTATGAACAAATCATAATTTAAGTGATTCACCAAGATTAAAATTTAACTTGAAAGGAAAATATAGATCTCTTTAGGAGCATGTAGAAGTTGGGGTATTGGTAAGTCTAACCTCATCTAGGGTATCAAGGAAAGCAAAACCACAAAAGAGACATTTCCGCTGGGATCTCAAAGATGATTAAGAATTATCTGGGTAAAGGGAGAAGAATGCAGGCTCATCTTTTAAACCAACACACTCTTCGCTTACACATGAATTATTTTGTGGCTCTTTGAGTTTCATGTAACACATCACTGATATTACAAAACTGCATTTAAAAATGATTCCAGGCTAATTTAGGACTTCCCCAAAAGCTAAATATCTTACCAGTCAATAGTTGTAGAATGTTCTAGTTACTGCTATTGCCCTTTGATTTCTTAAGAGAATTCAAAACAGTATCTATGCTTGAACTTGCCACGGATATCCACTCTTCAATTTCATTCACACTAAGTATGGTAATGGGATGTAAAGCAGTAAAGCAGCACCCCTCATTGTTGTAAGAATTAGTATTTGGACATTACTCCCAAACCAGTCAAGCCCTTTCTCCAATATTACCATATGTTATATGGACATAGTTTTCCCCAAATCCTCTAAAAGTTTTCTAGACTATATGCTCTGAGCATCATTCCAAATTTATCTTTAATACCATGGCAATCATAGTCTTCCTCTATGACATTTTTGTCCATTTATGCATCAGTGAGTACCTAACAAATGAGAGGTAACCAAGACACCTTTGAAAGTACAGTAATAATCAAATTCTGTGATTTACAAAAGATTTCTCTTATCTAAAAATCAACATCAGTCTGCTACAAAGATTCATTTTTCAGACAGACTATTAGCACAGGTCTAAGCTACACTGGCTCAGGGTGAATCTTATTTACCAGTGGGCTATCCTTGGGCAAGTAGCCTTCTGTGTCTCAGTTTTCTAAGCTGAAAAGCAGGAGTAATGGTATCTTACAAGTTATAAGGATTAAGTGAGTTAATTATTGTAAAGAGCCTTAAGTAGTACCTGGTACATAGTACTTGCTCAATAAATGCTTGCTATTGTTATTTGTATGTATTGTATTTAAATCCATATTCAGGATTCACTGATATTCTCCAGAGTAGACATTGACAATATTACCAACATATTATTACTTTTGCTGTTACTATAAAACTGTTCAGTGAATAGACTGTTCAGGCTACGCACAGGGATATAGCAGGGACCTAAATCAGACAGTAGAAGATCAGGGGGCATTTGCATCTCGGGATCAGCTTCACAATGAGAACATCAGTGCCTGATGTTATTGAGTTGTGTTACCTTCGTAGGTCACCAAGCATCCTTTAAAGTAGTAGCTCAGAGATCTCTCTTTCATGCAGGAGCCACCACCCTAAATTTATGCACAGACAGCAATTTCTTTTTTTTTTTTGCTCTGTCGCCCAGGCTGGAGTTCAGTGGCGCGATCTTGGCTCACTGCAAACTCCACTGCCCAGGTTCACACCATCCTCCTGCCTCAGCCTTCCTAGTGGCTGGGACTATAGGCACCCGCTACCACGCCGGGTTAATTTTTTGTATTTTTAATAGAGACGGGGTTTCACCACGTTAGCCAGGATGGTCTCGATCTCCTGACCTTGTGATCCGCCCCCCTTGGCCTCCCAAAGTGCTGGGATTACAGGCGTGAGCCACCGCGCCCGGCCTGAGACAGTAAATTCTTAAATCACACTCTTTATACCTGGTTTTCTTTTTAGCTTCCATTTATTTGCTGCAGTACGGAACTTTCTTAAAAAGAAAGGGTTTTTGTTTATCCTGACAGGTACTGATTCAAGAATATAGCCAACTTTGGAGTTCGCTTCCAGAGAAAGGATTTTTTTCTTTTTCTCTCCCATACTGTGGGTTGCCAACTGGCAGCGTACGGGATGGATGTGGCCAGTAGATGTGGTTAGTTTAGCCAGAGAAGTCTGTCATCAAGTTAAATTGTCATGTTATGGAGAGTGCCCCTCTCCAAGCTTTCCTTCTCAGCACCACTCCCTGTTCTTGTTCCTGCTCACTCAATTCAGTTAAACACTTGCCTAGATGTCTAGGCATTTGAGTTGGCAACCTTTGCTTTAGATTTTGCAAATACCTCTTTGAGCTATAAGAACTGTCATTGAGATTAGTCTCTGGCTACTTGTCACAATAGGACCTGGTGCTGCTGCTCCATTACAATTTTAGCCATGGGACTAAGCACTGGCCAACAGAATAAGGGTGGAAGGATTCTCATCTTTTCTAGACATGGCCCTTGAATGTCCTGCATGATATCTTCTCTTCTCCTATCCATGAAAATAGGAAATAAGGACTCCCAAGGTGGCAGAGTCATCCAATACAAAGAGCCCAGAATCAGTCACTCACAGAAGACAGTGACTCAGGAGAACTGCCCCGCAAGACACATCCACGCAACCCTGTACAAAGTCACTGAGATTTGGCATTGTTTGTTACAGAAGCTGACTGTACACTAAACATCCATGGAACAAGGGGGCCAAAGTCTTTGATACCACTGACATCACAGATATGTCCCAGAGACCAGTGAGAAGCATCAAGATTGAAGAAAAACGTGACACAACTATCTCCAAAGCAGCCACAAATAAAGAGAGAAACTTCCTGCCACAAATAATTATCTTATCAGGTTGGGAACACTCTCAGGTTCCATCCCCTCTTAAACCAGCTCCAAAAAGGTATTTTCCAAACCAACACCCTAGTGTCTCTGGGATCCTTGCTGTTTTCCTATCTCCAACTCTTTGCTTTTTTGTCATTAGTGTGAGTGGATAGTACTTTATCCCTGCCACAAAACACTTCTGGTTTACTCTTGTTAAAGTCAGTGTACTGAGATCAGTTTGGAGGGTCTCAGATTTGTGGGGAAGAAAGGATACTTGCAGGATGTAAAAATATCACAGCAATGTATTTTGATTGATTCTTTATCCTTCCAAAGAGCACAAGCTCAGAGTCCTGGAAGGTTTTATAAAGGCACACTGCCTACAGCATGAAGCAATGTAGCATTCCAGGACATGAGAATGCACACTCATACACACACATGTACACACATGTGCATGTACTCACTGTGTGTATAAACTCATGTCATCCACGCTCCTGCTGAGTCTGACCTCCTTAAAATATTCCTGGTGTTTTACAGCCCCAGGAACACAGAACACCAGACACCTTGTTGGTCATTAAGGTCACAGACACTTCCGAGTGATTTTGTAGTTCTTGGGGACGTAAAAGGGGAGACTGCTTTTAGTTTGGTCCGTCCTATTGTTGCTTTCTTTTCTTTCCTTCTTTTTTTCTTTCTTTTTTTTTTTTTTTTTTTTTTGAGATGGAGTCTCACTCTGTTGCCCAGGCTGGAATGCAGTGGTGTGATCTTGGCTCACTGCAACCTCCGCCTCGCAGGTTCAAGCAATTCTCCTGCCTTAGCCTCCCAAATAGCTGGAATTACAGGCGTCCACCACTACCCCCAGCTAATTTTTTTGTATTTTTAGTAGAGATGGGGTTTCACCATGTTGGCCAGGCTGGTCTCGAACTCCTGACCTCGTGATCTGCACCCCCCCCCCCCACCTTGGCCTCCCAAAGTGCTGGGATTACAGGCATGAGTCATGGAGCCCGGCCTTATTGTTGCTTTCATACAAAACTTGAAACTAACATCCTAGACTTTATTTCTAAAAGATGCTACCCAACATACTCTCCTCAAACTATAAATAAGGAAGCTGCATGTACAGGCATCCCTCGGAGATACTGTAGGTTCGGTTCCAGACCATACCAATAAAACGAATATTACAATAAAGTGAGTCACGTGAACTTTTTGCCTTCCCAGTGCATATAAAAGTTATGTTTACATTATAATGTAGTCTGTTAAGTATGTAATAGCATTATTTCTAAAAACAAAGTACATACCTTAATTTAAAAATACTTTGTTACTAAAAGTGATAATGATTCTCTGAACCTTCAAACTCCATTTTGATGGCTGCTGACTGATCAGGGTGGTGGTTGTGAAGGTTGGAGAGGCTGTGGCAATTTCTTAAACTAGGAAAACAAGGTTTTCCTTGAGGTTTGCCAATCTATCAACTCTTCCTTTCATGAATGATTCCCCTATAGCATGTGATGCTATCTGGTAGCATCTAACCCACAGGAGAACTTTTTCAAAATTGAAAGCAGTCCTCTCACTGCTTTATCAACTAAGTTTAGGTACGATTCTAAATCCTTTATTGTCTCTGCAACAATCTTCACAGCATCTTCAGGAGGATTAGGTTCCAACTCAAGAAACCACTTTCTTCACTCATCCATAAGAAGCAACTCCTCATCCATTCACGTTTTATCATGAGCTTGCAGCAATTCAAACACATATTCAAGCTCTACTTCTAATTCTAGTTCTGTTGCCATTTTGACCACATCTGTACTTCCTTCCTCCACTGAAGTCTTGGACTTCTCAAAGTCATCCACGAGGACTGAAATCAACTTCTTCTAAACTCCTGTTATTTTTGACATTTTAACCTCCCCCTAGGAATCACAGATGTTCTTAGTGGCATCTAGAATGGTAAATACTTTTCAGCAACTTTTCAACTCATTTTGTGCTGATCCACCAGAGGAATCACTATCTTGAGAAGTTGTAGCCTTACAAAATTTATTTCTTTAATAATAAAACTTGAAAGTCAATATTTCTCTTGATTCATGGGCTGCAAAATGGAAGTTATACTAGCAGGTGTGAAAACAACATTTATCTCCTTATATATCTCCATTAAAACTTTTGGATGACCAGGTACATTGTCAATGAACAGTAAGATTTTGAAGGGAATATAGTTTTCTGAGCAGTAGTTCTCAACAGTGGGCTTAAAACATTGAATAAACCATGTTGTAAAGAGATGTACTGTCATCCAGGCTTTGTTGTTCCTTTTGCAGAACACAGGCAGAGTAGATTCAGCTTAATTCTTAAGGGCCCTAAGATGTTTGCAATGGTGACTAAGCATTGGCTTCAACTTAAAGTCACCAGTTGCATTAGTCCCAAATAAAAGAGTTTGCTTGTCCTTTACTTCTTCTCTCTAGCTATGAAAGTCCTAGTTGGAATCTTCGTCCAGTATAAGGTATTTCAACCACATAGAAAACTTATTATTTAATGTATCCACCTTCATCAATGATCTTAACTAGATCTTCTGGATGACTTGCTGCAGTTTCTATATCAGCACTTCCTGCTTCACCTCACACTTTTTATTTCATTTATTTATTTATCTGAGACAGTCTCACTCTGTCACCAGGCTGGAGTGCAGTGGCATAATCTCAGCTCACTGAAACCTCCTACTCCCTGGTTCAAGCAATTCTTCTGCCTCAGCCTCCCAAGTAGCTGGTATTACAGGTATGCACCACCACACCCAGCTAATATTTGTAGTTTTAGTAGAGACGGGGCTTCACCATGTTGGCCAGGACGGTGTTGC
Source organism: Piliocolobus tephrosceles (assembly GCF_002776525.5). Classification (NCBI taxonomy): domain Eukaryota; kingdom Metazoa; phylum Chordata; class Mammalia; order Primates; family Cercopithecidae; genus Piliocolobus; species Piliocolobus tephrosceles. Next base: position 67,557,551 of record NC_045450.1, on the reverse strand, counting down.
TCTCCTGACTTCATGATCCACCTGCTTCGGCCTCCAAAAGTGCTGGAATCACAGGCGTGAGCCACTGTACCCGGCTTTCACCTCACACTTTTATGTTATAGAGATAGTTTCTTTCCTTAAACGTCACACACTAACCTCTAGCTTCCAACTTTTCTCCTGCAGCTTCCTCACCTCTCAACCGTCAGACAATTGAAAGGAGTTAAGGCCTTGCTCAGGATTAGGTTTTGGTTTAAGGGAATGTTGTGGCTGGTTTGAGCATCTATTCAGACCACGAAAACTTTCTCCATGTCAGCAATAAGGCTGTCTTACTTTCTTATCATTCATGTGTTCAGTGGAATAGCACTTTTAATTTCCTTCAGGAACTTTTCCTTTGCATTCACAACTTTACTGTTTGGCACAAGAAACCTAGCTTTCAGCCTATCTCAGCTTTTGACATGCCTTCCTCACCTAGCTTAATCATTTCTAGGTTTGATTTAAAGAGAGAGACGTGCAACTCCTCCTTTCTGTTGAACACTTAGAGGCAAAGAACGTGCTTTATTGTAGGCTAATTCAATGGCCTAACGTCAATGCTGCTGTGTTTCAGGGAATAAGAAGGTTGGAGGAGAAGGAGACAGATGGGTAAAGGACCAGTTGGTGGAACAGTCAGGACACACACTTACCAATTAAGTTTGGCATCTTATATGGGCACAGTTCATGCCCCCCCCCCACCAAAAAAATATCACAATAGTAACATCAAAGGTCACTAGCCAGAGATCAGCAAAACAGACAAAGTAATAATTTTAAAAACAGTAAAGAAACCAGGAGAATTACCAAAACATGAGACAGAGACACAAATTGATCACATACCGTTGGAAAAACAGCACTGATAAACTTGCTGAGTGTAGAATTGTCAAGGCGAAAGTTGATCCTACAAACTGGGTTATTCTTGTCATACCCAACTAAAACAAAGCCAAGAAGCCAGAGAAAAAAAACAAGGGACACGAAGCATTGCTCCAACAACGTAAATCTCTGCAAGCCTGACTGCTGTAACCTGAACCCAGTTTTACCAATAGCTTCAAGATAATTAGCTGCAACTCCAGGACTAATTTTCTCACTGATGTTACTCACCAGCTGAAGCTTGCCAGCTTCCCAGAACCTTACTAGTGTCAGTGAACTTTCTCAAAGAGCAATACCTAACATTTCTCACTGTTACAAAACCTCCAGCTTTCTGTTTGTTCTTTGAACATACCAAAGACTGTCTCATCTGCATAAATGCCCCAAATTGCAAGTCTTTCTTCCCAAATGAAATGCTAAATTTAGAGATTCATCTCGACATTTTTGACTTCAACACCACACATCTTCAATTTGTAAAACATACAATATCCGTGAAGTACAAAAAAAAAAAAAAAAAAAAAAAAGTGAAGCACAACAAAACAAGAAACAAGGGAAAGCATGGGGCAAAAAGCCAAAACTAACCTAAGTCCAAACTCTGGCTGTGTGGTCATTTCTCTGGCTTTTGGCAAATTAATTCAGAGTGAATGACCTTACATGCTCTTTGCAAGAGAAACAGTCACTGGGAGGCTTTAATGAGATAATGCAAACAGAATTGACAATAGTCCCCTAAAGATATTCTCACCCTACACCCCAGGACCTGTGAGTGTACTAGATTACATGGCAAAGGGTAACTAAGGTTGGCAATCAGCTAACATTAAAACAGCATGCTCCTCCTGGATTACGTAATTACATAAACCCAACGTAATCACAAGTATCTTTGAAAATGGAAGAAAGGATAAGAGAAAGAAATGTGATGATGAAGGTGAGGGCAGAGTGATGTGGTATGAGATGAACTCAACCTCACATTGCTGACTTTAAAGATGGAGGAAGGGGCCAGGAGCCAAGGAATGTGGGCGGCCTCTAGAAACTGGAGATGGCAGAAAGAGAATTCTCCCCAAGAGACTCCAGAAAGGAATGCATCACTGCCAACACCTCGATTTTAGTCCGGTGAAGCCCATTTTGAACTTCTGACATTCAAAACTGCACAATACTATGCTTGTTTTAAGTTGCTAAATTTGTGATCATTTTTTACAGCAGCCATTGGGAACTGATGCAGTCTATTGTAGCCTGTCCCCACAATAGACTCTCAGAAAATATGGGTTCCCTTTACTTGATACTTTAACACGTAAATATAATTTGGGAAAACCAATGAAGAAGGCAAAATAGAGGAGTTACAAAGAAAGGAATAGCAGAGGGAATATGAAGGAGAGGTGGGGAAGGAAGGGAGAATGAGAGAAGGTCATGGCTTTGGAATGCTTTGACAAGGCTGTCAGAGTCAGGATGTGGCAGTGACTGTCCGAAGTGCTCCTCTCCTTGGCATAAATAAGCATTACCATTCGCTTTTTATTTTATTTTGTTATTTTATTTTTTGCTGTTGTTTTAGTAATTGCCTCTTTCAAGTTATGGGACATTTTGATCTGCCATTATGACAGCATCATCAGGTTCATTTTAAAATCGATCCTCTTAGTGAAAATTTAACATTTCTATTATCTGCCAGCTCTGGCCTAGATACTAGAGATGGAAAAATGAATAAAACCCTAAAACAACTTATCTAGAAGGAAAGACAGACACATGGACATATACTAAAATACAACCTCTGTTCCTATACATTGGGAACCAGTTAGAAAGTAGTTCAGAGTAAAGATTCCCAGGCTAGACTAACTAGACTAACTGGGTCCAAATCTCAATTTTTCCAGTTAGTTTCTATGTGACCCTGAGCAAGTTGCTTAACTTCTCTTTGCCTTACTTTCCTCATTTGCAAAACACAACTAATAATTGTGTCTACTCCCATTGGTTGTAGGAAGTCAATGAGTCAACACAAATCAAATGTTTCAGGACAGAAACTGGTTCACAGTAGGTGTTATGTGCTAGTTATTGATATTGATATCTGATATATATTTATTATCTAATAAGTATACATTAATATCATAGTTCTATTAATATAGAGGGTATGTATAAAGTATTGTGGAAATAAAGAAGAAGGAACAACAAGCTCTTCGGATGAAAACAAGGACTGGGACCATGTCACAGACCAAGGACATATTAGAAAGATGATTGAAACTTTTCACGTGACAACCTCTAAGAATAAAGGTTCCATGCAGAAGTTTGATCAATGCAAATACCATAGCATGCCAGTTCAAGAAACAGTGAGCCATTTGGCAGAAATAAATTCTGGTTCGTTTTCCAGATTATTTGAGGGTGTTTTGTCTCAAAATAGGGCGATGCATGCCCTCTTTCAGCTTGGATAAAACAGAGCCAAGAACAATTCACTCAATGAAATCACAATTTTTGTCTAAATGGAATTAACTCTTTACTATTAAGATTCCAGGATTAAGCCACTGGGCCCACTTGGAAAACTCAAAAGGAAAAATAGTTTTGTAAGAATGTAAGTTAGTGCACTGGGAATGCCTGGCCTGCTGGCTGGCCCTTAGTAGAAACCAGAGGATGTGCCTGCTCAGGGTTGGTGGTATTTACATCTATTTATGAATTTTTTGTAATTAAATTAGTGATGTCAAATGCCAAATAATACAAACTCCCCTTAAGTCAAACAAAGGAGCCCCTATATGAGGTACTCTTGGGTGGGCCTTAGTAGCTCCAGGGAGTTCAACTGAGAAAATGGCGAATGCCTACCATGTACCAAGCACTGGAAAACTTGTCTGGTCTACACCAAAAAACAATGAATCCACAGAGACAACAGATGGGACACTTAGTAAATGAATAGGTCTGGAATTTGAGGCTTCAGCCCAATAGAGGATGCCGCTGGTGGCTGTGGCCAATACCTCTGCCAACCTCTGCCCTCAGTCGCTGCTGCGATGAGTTTCCAAAGAAGTCAGGCTTGCCCCTTAGAGTGCCCTCAGTCTCTGCATTCTGCTTTGGCGCTTTCTCCTACACTGCAGGAGCTTGGCTAATGTGAGGAAAAGCAGAGAGGGGAAAGGAGGGGGAGTTAATGCTCCTGCGGACAGCCCTCAGTGCATTGGAAATGACAGCTGGCTGAATGCTCCCACCTGCCTTCTTGCAGACAGACACATCTGAGAGTCATTCCCTGTGCCTCTCGAGGTCCCTATGGACTGGCCCCTGGCTGTCTACAGCAGTGACCTCAAGGATTCCTTAATATATTGGTTCTCTCTCCTTTCCTGCCTTCTCATCCTTCCTTACTCGTGCTTCCTGGATCACCTCCCTAAGAAAACTACCTATACCTGATTCTCATCTTAGGCTGTGATTTCAGGAAAACATGCCCCCATGTATCAATTTCATATTGCTGCAAAGTAGTACAATCTGAGGGGCTTAAAAATACTTTATTGGCTGGGCGCAGTGGCTCACGCCTGTAATCCCAGCACTTTGGGAGGCTGAGGTGGGCAGATCATGAGGTCTGGAGATCAAGACCCGCCTGGCTAACATGGTGAAACCCTGTCTCTACTAAAAAAAAAAAAAAAAAATAGCAGGGCGTGGTGGCGGGTGCCTGTAGTCCCAGCTACTCAGGAGGCTGAGGCAGGAGAATAGCCTGAACCCAGGAGGTGGAGCTTGCAGTGAGCCGAAATTGCGCCACTGCACTCCAGCCTGGACAACAGAGCAAGACTCCAACTCAAAAAAAATACTTTATTACCTTATAGTTCCAAAGTCTGAAGCCACAGGGCTGAACTCCTTCAGGAGAATCTGTTTTCTCCAGCTAGGTCATCTACATCCTTTAGTTCACAGCCTCCTTCTTTCAAGCCAGCAGCATGGCCTCTTCTCATCCGTTTCTCTCTGGCTCTCTTCCTTCATCACATTGTCTTCTGTTTTCTAACTCTGGTTCCTCCTACTTCCCTTCTATAAGCTTGTGATTACATCATGCTCATCTGGATCATACAGGTAACCTTCACACATTCTGAAAATTAGCATGTGGACTTATTAGGGGACCATTACTCAGCCTACCACAGCCCATGAGAAGCTTCTAAGAGGGAAGGGAAAGTTCTGTAAATACAGCTGTAGTCCAAAATATCCACGAGGGAGTCATTCCATGATCACCCACATTCCTGGCAATATTTACCTGTGAAATCAGGAAAGCCTAAACGAAGACCTCACTGATAGTGAATAGTCACATAGCCAGGCCTGGTGTTGTGTCAGTTTTGCAATTAGACTATGAACTTTTCTTGCCTAGAAATAATTATCAGATCCTACTCGGCCTTGCTGTGAAGTGGAACATTTTATTCCAACTGTGCAGCTCTCAACACTTTCTTTTCTGCCAGACATTAGACAAGACGTCAGATTTCTCATTACATGGGAAGGTTTTTATTAATTATCTTTCAGAAGCAAAGTCCTGTTTGTAATTTACTTTTTCACACCGGAAAAATTCTTCTATTGAACTAAAATGTCTATCTTGTTAAGCTGTTTTTTTTGTTTTGTTTTGTTTTGTTTTTGTTTTTTTCCTGCTAAAGTTTCTCATTCTGGAAAGTTCTAGAAGAAAAGAAACAAATCAAGCACACATTGGTGTGGAAAGCAAGGAACTGACTGTGTTAAGCAGAATGCCACATATCTTCCCCAGGATGGAGTATATGAATATGCGTCTTTTCTTTAAAATCTAACTGCCTAATAGACAGTTAAGATGTTTCCCCAAATGTTCATACAAACATTTGACCATCCTGAATTAAAAGGAATGTGAACAATTGCTCATTGGATGCCAATTGGTCGTATTCTGAAGGACTCATTCACTGATGCAAGCAGCATCTACTGAGTGCATACTGTGTGTCAGTGCCAAGACAATATACATAAATTGGCATTATACACAAAAAGGCAAGGTGCCTATCTTCAGGAAACACAGAACATCGTAGGAAAGACTGACATGCTAATACCTTCTTTAAAAACACAATTTAAGAAGTTTAAGGATGGGCTGGGCGCGGTGGCTCACACCTGTAATCCCAGCACTTTGGGAGGATGAGGCGGATGGATCATGAGGTTAGGAGTTCGAGACCAGCCAGGCCAAGATGGTGAACCCTCATCCCTACTAAAAATACAAAAATTAGCTGAGTGCGGTGGCTGGTGTCTGCAATTCCAGCTACGTGGGAGGCTGAGGCAGGAGAATCGCTTGAACCAGGGAGGCAGAGGTTGCAGTGAGCCAAGAATGTGCCACTGCACTCTAGCCTGGGTGACAGAGCAAGACTCCATCTCAAAAAAAGAAAAAATTAAGGATGGAGTTGGTAATCTAATACAAGGATGCTCAACCCCCAGGCCACGGATGGGTATCTGTCTGCAGCCTGTCAGGAACCTGGCCGCCCAGCAAGAGGTGAGTGGTGGGCCCACGAGCGAAGCTTCATCTGTATTTATAGCTGCTCCCCAGCCCTTGTGTTACCATCTGAGCTCCACCTCTTGTTAGAACAGCAATAACATTAGAGTCTTACAGAAGCACGAGCTGTATTGTGAACCGCAGATGTGAGGGATCTAGGTTACATGATCCTTCAGACAATCTAATGCCTGATGATCTGTCACTGTCTCTCATCACCCCCGATGGGACTGTCTAGTTACAGGAAGACAAGCTCAGGGCTCCCACTGATTCTACACTATGGTGAGTTGTATAACTATTTCATTATATATGATAAAGTAATAATAATAGAAATAAAGTATACAATAAATGTAATGTGGTGGAATCATTCCCAAATCCTCCCCTCCCCCATGTCCCTGGTACATGGGAAAATTGTCTTCCATGAAACCAGTCCTTAGTGCCAGAAAGGCTGGGGACTTCTGATCTCATAGAAACAGCAAAATAGAGATAAGAACTAACTGAGTCCTCATGGAGGGGTTAGTAAGGTCACTGGAGAAAGCACTGCTCTAGACAACTCCCATTTAGCTGATTTTGCCTGTATACTCTTATATTTTAAACAAATAAAGAGTGGTGCAGTGTGAAAAACCACAAATGAGGGTAGGCCTTGAACTCCCAAGGACTTGAAATTCAAGGACTACCACCATTTGAAGTCCTTGAACTGTCTCTTTGGTGCAGCTACTGGTTACTACTCGGAAGGACTCAGATCTCTCAAGACTGAACTACCCTGATGATTAAAAAATTCCTTGTTGTCTTGATAACAACTTGTTAAAAGGCAAGAATTTTTGAGAAGATAGGAATTAAAAAGTAATTTAATATGCACGTTTTCTTCTGCTTTATATTTCTAGAGTAGCATGCAAGATAATAATATAATGTCTAGGCCAGGTGCGGTGGCTCACGCCTGTAATTCCTGCACTTTAGGAGGCCAAGGCGAGTGGATCACCTGAGGTCAGGAAAATTGCTTACACTTGGGAGGCATAGGCTGCAGTGAGCTGAGACCACCCCACTGCACCCTGGCCAACGTGATGAAACCCCGTCTCTACTAAAAATACAAAAAATTAGCTGGGCATAGTGGTGCGCACCTGTAATCCCAGCTACTCAGGAGGCTGAGGCAGGACAGTTGCTTGAACCCGGGAGGTGGAGGTTGCAGTGAGTTGAAATCACACCACTGCACTCCAACCTGGGCAACAAGAGCAAAATTCCATCTCAAAAAAAAAAAAAAAAAAAATATATATATATATATATATGCGCGTGTGTGTGTGTACATATATGTGTGTATATATGTGTGTGTATACCTATATGTATATATGTGTGTGTACATATATATAATGTCTAAGTAGAATGCAAGGCAGGCTCAGATTTCAAGGGAGAAATACAGGGAGGGAGGGAATTCTTCTAGCAGTGAGGGGTACCCAAGGACATCCTAGTGAGTGTTTAATGGCCAGCTCTCCAAGAAAGAAATGCCTTGATTTGTGACTTTTGACAATGTCCAGGGCATAAATGTTTCCATCATGGCTAATTTCAAGCTACTAACGTGACATTACTGAATACAGAGTTGTGAAGAGCTGTGTACAGCTGTCTTTCCTGGGTTAAGCAGCTCCAGCACAGAACTAGGTATTCCAGTTCCTATTTCTAGATCATTTGGATTAAGAACTTCTCTGAATTTTTGTAGGACCTTCGTGAACATAAACCATCATACCACTGTACCACAAAATACAGCTTTGCTCTTTCCCAGAGTGACATTTTGTAATAAGGGAGAGGGTTACACTATGTATGAGTTAAAATAGCCTGGAAAACCCTTCCAGTAATGGAGCAAAATGGGCCACCACAATTTTGGTTTTATAGTAAGAGAAAATGCAATGAATCCTTAATCATGGCTGTGTGTTATTTAAATATTGCTTTTGATGTTTTATCCGGAGTCCTAGCTCAAATGATCAGAGATAATCCTGCCTCCCGACATAATTAGAGAGCTGCTGCTTTGCTAAGCTAGAGGATAATCAATTTGACCTTGAAAGTTTGTCTATAGTGCCATACTACTGTTCAGAACACAGACATGTCAGCCACACTAGTATCTCCCATGTTAAACACCAGCCATAGGCTTTGTTCCCAGGGCGCATGCACTAACAGAGAGGCTGCAAAAAATCATGGCCGGCACGTCCCATATGGCCACTATATCTGCTAGACGGCCTTTAGCTTGTAGAGGCTGCCATTCAAATATCAAGGATTTTCACCGAGCGTCTGGATTTGGGACAACACTGAGCTTGGAGTCAAACCGGGCATCACTGCATGGATGATGAGGATGACCTCCTGATGGACAGGCCTCATTTCTAGATGCCCATAGGCCATGCATCCCATGTGTCCCCAGCAAGTACCATTTGCCTTTTGTCATCACAGTTGCACTGCTCTTTGCCTTATAGTCAACTAAAAGTGATTTTTCGTTTGTAATTGTGTCTTCATACAGACTTTTCTTATACCCAAGCCTCCTCACTCATTGACACTAACTTTCTGATCTTGCCAAGCACCTGAGTTTCCACTCTTCATCTACTAACACTCACAGCAAAAGAGTCTTCCTTGAATGGTTGCAGAGAAGTCATTTGTGTTACAATGAAACTGCCACCACCATTAAAATGTCTCCAATATCTCCTTAAAGCAGCTTCCATATTTACTGTCTTCTAGATCTTGAGAACCTGACTCAGGCTGCTCCATTATGCAAGTTTCATTCTTTTCTTTTTTTTCTTTTGAGATGGAGTCTCACTCTGTCACCCAGGCTGCAGTGCAGTGTGGTGGTCTTAGCTCACTGCAACCTCCGCCTCCCGAGTTTCAGCAATTCTCCTGCCTCGGCCTCCCAAGTAGCTGGGGTTACAGGCACGTGCCATCACACCTGGCTATTTCTTTCGTGTTTTTAGTAGAGACAAGGTTTCACCATGTTGGTCAGGCTGGTGTCGAACTCCTGACCTCAAATGATCTGCCCACCTCGGCCTCCCAAAGTGCTGGCATTACAGGTGTGAGCCACGGTGCCTGACCAAGTTATTTATGTTTTTTTCTTTTCAAAGCATCAGGCCCTCCCTCTTTAGCCCACTTGTTTGAAGACACAGACATTTTAGGGCGATAAAGGTGGCTTCATGTTGGTCTCCTCAGACTAAGGACATCGCCCCCCTCAGCTTCACCACAGTATCAAAACATCACCCCTCTTCTCTAACCTGCTAAGCCTGCTTGCCACTAAAAGCAAACAAAATCGGTGTATGTGAATGCAGATTCAGTCATAGCCCTCCTATTATCATTATAGCATTAACTTTCAGAGTGGGGAAGGTGGTCTCTTCTTCTCATCAAGCAAACCTTTGTCAGGTTTTGAACTAAAAAGAAAAAATCATCTGAGCTGAAATAGTTTGAAGGAACATAACTTTTTCTTCTCATGTCTGTTTGAGTCCAGAAGTTCAATTACCTGAAATTTCATGAGTCAGTCCTTTGGATATTTTCACCCCAAGCTGGATTAATGTAATATTTCAAAGTGTCTGCTAATCCTACTGCTTTTTCAAAGTAAGTCTGATTTTTCTTATGGAAAAATAGCCTACCTCTCCTATACTAGAATTTGGAAGAGGAGAGATCATCTTCAAAAATTATGCAGTGTAAAATATGATAACGTGAAGAGCTTCTACAGTAGGCTGGGGGACTACACTAGAGTCTCCTTAGCTTGTCAAACATCAGCTACAGACTTTGCTCCAAGGGCAAATAAGCTCTAGCAGAGAGGTACACATGGTGATGGCTACACACTCCATCTGGCCACTGTATTTACTCATTGGCCAGCAAAGCCATTATCCAAGTTGGGGGTGCTGAGGGCCAGAATGAAGGTAGGTGGAGGAGGGACAACAGAGGAGGCAGGGCTGGGTTCAAGTAAGGGAGATTAATTATCCTGGTTTACTGGGACTGTCTAGCTTTCAGTTTTAGAGGTCCCATATCCCAGGAAACGCTGCATTGCCAGGTGTCTTAATCCCAGCAGGAAATTGATAGCACACTCAAATTGAGCTATATGAGAAGAGATGGATGCAGGAACCAGCAAAAGTACAGTCAGAGTCAAGGAGAAGGGGCCCACAGCATAAAGCAACATGCCAGTAAGAATGGAGCACCTTTCCCACATCTAAGCCTAGAGGGCCAGGAGAGGGAACAATTTCCAGACCCAACAGAAACAGCTACATGGAGGGGACTCCCTGAGAAGAACTGTAACCCCCAATGGAAGGACACAGCAGTCTGCAGAGATTTATTCTACTCTCTCCTTCTGAGCTCTTGTCCCAATCCTCCATTGGCTAAACCATTGATTGATAAATCACAGCCCACGGGCCACATCTTAGCCTATTGTCAGTTTTTGTAAATAAAGTTTTATTGGAGCATGACCATGCTCATTGGTTTACGTATTGTGTATGTTTGCTTTCATGCTACAATGGCAGAGTAGAGTAGCTGCCCAGAGACTGGATGCCCTGCAAAGTCTGAAATATTTATTATCTGTCCCTTTGAGAAAAAGTATGCAGATTTGTGGGCTGAACCCACTGGAAGCCAGAAGGCAGGGACCTTTATATAAGGCCAGAGCAAGGTGAAGTCAGCTAAAGAATGAGCAGCCTGGAGGGACCACTGAAGTGACCAATCACACTTGTCACCTATGACATCAGTCACAGAATGAGAGAAGTACTGGGACAACCTAGGTCAAAAAGGTGAAAACAGAGGTCCCCACAATGACTCTGAGTGTAAACAAAACCATGAACTTCTTAAGCAGCCCTCTGTGAACCAGGTTTTTTGACTTAGGCTCATGCAGAGAAGGCACAATTGTGGAAAGATGAGATTTGAAAAACCCAGAAGCACTGAGCATCTTCATGATATTACTATTACTTTGGTGAATTTCTCTGTAAGTTCAATATTTTCTAAAAACTTTTTTCAACATTCAAAGACAGTATTTTAAGTCAATAAATAGGAAGGATGTGGGGGCTTCATTTGTTCTTTGAGACACAGAACAAGAAATATAGTAATTCCCAATATCCATGAGGCAAATATTGAACACCTACCACCTGTCCGTCCCTAGAGTGGACACTAGTGGTAACAGAGTAAATAGGACGGGCATGTTCTTCTGCCAGAAAAAATATATCCTCCTTCTAGTGGAGATACCCATGAACAAGAATAAAATAAGGACAAAGGATAACTTTAGAATGATAATTCCATTAGAGAAATTAGAACTCAGTGATGGGAACAGGCAAGCATCTGCAATGAAAAGGGCGAGGACTTGGTCATGCATAACTCAGGGAAGAGCTTTCAAAGCAGAGGCAGCAGCTAGCACCAAGGTAAGGCTTTGGGGCCAGGATCTGCGGGGTGATGGGAGGAACGTCAGGGTGGTTAAAGGGTAGTACTGGGGATGAAGTCAGTTAACAGGGGCCTTATGACCTCTAGTCCTGGGCAGAAAAGAGTTACAAAGCAGATTGCAGACTGCAATGTTGGAAAGGCCTACTTGAAAGGTTGGTCCTTGGCTGGCATCTGGGAACTCGGGTTTGGAGAGTATTCCCACCCCCATAACTGATAAAGAGTGGCTCCAAGTGCCTAATGTTTGTATGAACTATTTGGTTTATGCTGAACCCTTGCTTTTCTTCTGGGAACCAGCAGTTGCTATGTATCAGGCAGAGGCTGCCTACGTGACCAGCTTGACCAGCTTCCAGTAAAAGCCCAGGGCACTGAGTCCCCATTGAGCCTCCCTGGTAGAAATCATTTCACACATGGTGTCATCATATGTTGCTTGGGGGAGTTAAGCACATCCTGTGTGACTGCACTGGGAGAGGATTGTGGAAATCTTGTAACTGATTTCCTCCAGACTTCACTCTTAGGCCTTTGCCCTTTGCTGATTTCGCTCTGTATATTTTCACTGTAATAGATCTTAACCATGAGTCCTCCTAGAGGATCAAGGAATCTGGGGGTTGCCTTGGGGACCTCTAGGACCTCCTAGGACTAGGAGATCAAGGAACCTGGGGGTGGTCTTGGGGACCTCTGACATAAATGGTGGATCTGAATTTCATTCATTTGTTCTGTGCCGGAAATCAGGGAGGAGCACTTTACATGGACTTTTCCCTGTAATCCTCACCACAAGCCTCTGAGGTAGGCAAGCTCTTCCCATCCTCACCACCACTATTTTACAGATAAAGTAATTAAGATTAAGACAGTTTCAGCTTCTCACGGGAGGTCACCCCGCTGAGCCTGAAGGAAAATCCACGTGGACTAACTCCCATTCCCACCATTCACCCTCCGGGCTCACCCACAGTGCCCAAACTGCCTGCAGAAAATACAGGGATTCTTCTGCGGATTTGTTTGACTTCCACCTCGATGGGTTGCCCATTTTAAGACTTTAATCTATTTTATCATGAGATGCTCCAGCAAAGCTCATTGAAGCTCCACCTCTTAATCTTGATAGTGAATTTGGGCCTTTGTTATAAGAAAGACTATTAAGATTTGGCAATAAGATTCTTCAAGGGTGATAAATATCCCTTTAAAGGGATTGCATATTCACTGACTGAATAACTCCGTCCTAAAAATGAAAGTCACACTTGGAGAATGGAAAGGTGGGTTATGAAAATGCAGATTAGAATGACTCTGGGCAGAACTGAATTCAGCTCGTCTTGTCATGAAGAAGTATGAGTTGGCGTAGGGGCTTTCTAAGCCTAGTCCAGGTGTAACACAGAATGCGGGAACTCGGCATCAGCAGGCTCATCATGGGCTGTGATGTCTGCTGTTTGAAGGCAGCAGTAAAAAATGCCAAGAAGCTGTCATTTCCATTACCCCAGAACTTATCTGTGCTCTTCTGAAGAGGAAGACCTCTGTAGGCCTAACATCCTTTCTCATCAATATTCCTCTAAGTGGGATACATATGCCCACTTTGGCATATCACGTAATTTTATGCAGTATACTGAGATGAACGATGTTAATGTTAATAATTATGTCTTGGCCAGGCGCAGTGGCTCATGCCTGTAATCCTAGCCCTTTGGGAGGTCAAGTCTGGTGGATCACCTGAGGTCAGGAGTTCAAGACCAGCCTGCCCAACATGGCGAAACCCAGTCTCTACTAAAAATACAAAAAAAAAAAAAAAAAAAAAAAATAGCTGGGCGTGGTGGCGGGCACCTGTAATCCCAGCTACTTGGGAAGCTAAGGCAGGAGAATTGCTTGAACCCAGGAGGCAGAGGTTGTAGTGAGCCGATATCGTGCCACTGCGCTCCAGCCTGGGCGACAAGAGTGAAACTCCATCTCAAAAAAACAAAAACTAACAAACAAAATGCAAAATGAAGCATCTTTCACATGCAAAGTTCATATTCACACTTAAAGCCCTGAAAAGCCACATGGGAAGAAAGCATTTCAAACCTTCTACCAGATACATGTGACACATGCTGAGAGTGAATCATAGCGAATTCTGACGTGTGGGACCTGAGAGATGAGGCTTTGCTACATGAGGAGGCTTAAGAGCCTGGAGCTGTTTTCTCCTGGGGGTGTTGGTAGCAGAGACTTCCTGGTGTGATCAAGACATACATTCATTTTATTGTCATAGACTGATGGAGCTGATGAGACGCTGGCCAAGAATTAAATGTCCTTGGTTTGCTGGAGGCAAGCATGCATATGGATTGATCATCACAGCAGGGCAGTTGCGGCTTCCTCCTGTGCATGAGTTGAGACCTGCAAAACTAGGGAAAGTTTTTTCTGGAGAACAGGAGCAGGGAGGCCGCTGATCAGGCCTGAGGAGGGTCAGAGCATTTCTTCATAAGCTGGGCGCACAGGACTGTATGTACCTACTGTCCCTGGCGTGTTAAATAACCAGCAGTGGAATTGGAAATGATTGAGCAAGGGGTAAGGCTAGAAAGAGGAGCCTTTTATCAAATCAAGGGCTACAGCAAGTGAATTTACTTTCCCCAGGAAGCACATCCCAGGAAATTTGCTGGGTGGGTACAATATTTGCAGCTTGGAATATGGTCCCTCCGGCTAAAATTGGGGTAGCTGTGGAGTTTAAATCCAGGTGCTATGTGACCTTAAAAATGAAGAAGAGACCGAGATTCATACAGAGCATTCCCTGTGAATGTCAGAAGGAGCATAAATTGGTTCCAGCTCTCTAGAGTTACCACTGTCCAATGCGGCAGCCACCAGTCACATGTGCCTATCAAACCCCTGAAATGTGGTGAGTCCAAATTAAGACGTGCTGTTAAGTGCAAAATGCACAGTGGATTTTAAAGACATGGTATGAACAAAGAACATAAAATATTTCATTCACAATTTCTATATTAACTACAAGTTGCAGTGATACTACTTGAATATATTGGGCTAAAGAAAACACATTACAATTAATGTCAACTGTTTCCTTTTACTTCTTTTAGCATAGCTATCAGAAAAATTAAAATTATATATGTGGCTTTGATGACTCCAGAGCAGGCCCGAGCAAACTTTTTCTTAAAGAGCCAGCAGTAAATATGTTAGGTTTTGTGGGCCAAGAGGCAAAATTAAGGGTTTTATGTAGCCATTAGATAAGCATTTAAAAAGCAACCGCTTAAAAACATAAAAACCGTTTTAGCCTGCTAGTTGTCCACACACAAGTGGCAGGCTGGATTTGGATCTCAGATCAGAGCTTGCAGACCTCTTTCCAGAGCATAATATTGTGCAAAATATCCAATAAACATCCCCATGGACCCAGCAAGCTCACTTCTGTGGAGCCAAGTGTGTAAGCAGACAGATATTTATCAGGGGGACAAGGGGGCTGACCACTGTGAAGAAACAGGCTCAGACCCAAAGCTGGTCAGCTGCTAAGAGGGAAAGTATAACTCAACCCACAGTGGCTGCGGACTGTGGGTGGCTGCAAAGCTTATGTTCTTAAGCTTCACCAATGGAAGGCACCTCTTTATTTTTTTTCTTTTCTTTATTTTAGAGAGGGAATCTTTCTTATGGCTGTATGACTACGTCAGATAGACCTAATCGCCTTCTTGGCCCTGAGTAGATGCTCTTTGAACAGATAGATAAAGGAAAGAAATGCCTGCGTGTTTGGGGGCCTCTTTGTTGTGATTTTGAAATCGCTCTCGCATCTCTTTCAGTACAAATGACCAAGAATTGACTAGAGTTCAGCCATCTAATGCAGGCCCCTGCTTTTCCCGCATAAGGCACTGACCTTTAAATTCATCTAAAAGATGCATCAGCCTATCTGGTGAGAAGAAACGGGTCTCCTGGGGTCCAGTAGTTTGCCTTCAGTGCATCAAGAGTTAATCCTCCAATGCTGAGGCTTATTCATATAAAAAATACAAAGCAGGCATATCCTATCTTTTTGAAAGCAGATGAGCTGGCTAGCGCTGAATTGAGAAAATTATTATTTATTAAAAATGAGATAGACATGGGCCAGTGACTAACGTGATTGGGTTCAGAGACAATTCCCCACCCACAATGTAAGTAATACATTTCTCGAAAAAGGTGTTTTGTTAAATACAAAATGCCAGTAGCATTATTATTCATCTGCTCTGAGCTCACATGTCGATCTTTTCACATTATAATCGCATCAACCGTGAAGAAACCCTCACTGTAGCCACACACCGTTTCGCCTCCCCAGTAGCTGCTGCACTGTGGACTTGCACAAAGCCAGGGCTTCCTTCAACCCTGGTTCTGCCTTAAGTGTCCCCTGAGAATTCCAGACAAGGATGCAGTAGACTGAAAACAGATTCCATGACGTCACTAGGTTGACATTAGGCTATTCCCTGGACAGATGGAAGAACAGAGGGAGAGAGAAGGGAATCATTTTCCATTTTCATTAACTGCAAAAGCAACGCAAAGCCCTTGAATCGTTAAGGGAGGTCCAGAAGGGATGCATTCAGACCACGCTTTCCAAACTCAGCATTTGACAACACAGTGAATTCATAGGGATCAGAATCACATAGCAAGAGGCTGTTGGGTTCCTGGGTTGGGTTTAGACTGTGAAGTCAAGCAAACCCGGCTTTGAATCCCCACGCCACAATACACTATCTATGCAACTTCTATGGAGGCACTTTCTTTTCCGTAAGAGCGGAAGCTGGATGCCTCCACGAAAAGGGCGGTGAGAATTATTTTGCAGGGTCACTGGGAGGATTAAAGAAGCAGCACATTAATGTCCTTAGCGCACAGGAAGAAAGTGCTGCATAATTATTCATGGTATGAACACATTTGAAATCAGAAAACCCTGAATATCCGAAACATTTGTGTTTTAGAAGAATTAGACGAGGCTCTTGGGAGACAGGTCTGAGTCCACTGGTCTCTCACATTGGCTCTCCTTCTGTCTGCCATCTGGGAATGTTACCATAACACACTGACTCATTTCAGGGTAAAAAGGTCTAACTGTAAGATGGGAATTTTGTGGCATATTTTTGCAGCTCACTCACATAACACACATTGCTAATCCATGGCTGCAGTTCTATGATGTAGGCTGGATCCAACATCAGAAACCTCCCAACACAGCCTCTTAAGCAACTGCTGCCAAATAATGGAAGCTGTCATCTGAATCAAAATCTGCCTATGTTCCTTGGTGCAGTTAAATTCAGATACTATTTCAGTGGTTGTCACCCAGTAGATGCTCAAGAAGGTCGTTATCTTTCTATCCATTTACATTTCAGAATATACAGTTATTTGTACCAGGCTGATTTATCCAGATGCAAAAGCTTACTGTAACATGGCAATGTTACTGAAACAATTTCATATCATTGCTATATTTTGTTTTGTTTCATTTTGTGATGATAATAGTTGAAAAGAATGTTTAAGATTCTTTTTTTTTTTTTTTTTTGCTGGGAATCTTGCACATGATTTATAAATCTAATTATAACTGTGGATACTGACAGTCTATAACTATGTTTAATAGACTGTAGTTTCTTATTTTCATCTGAATTTTTGCAACCATGTTGGCAGAGCAACGATGAGGAGGATGAGAAGGAGGAAGGAGAGGAGGAGGAAGAAGAGCTGAAAAGTCACACCTAAGTTATAAGTACCTACTTGCTCTAAAACACCAAAAACTATGAAAAAGACAATGCATTAATTAGGGTTGAAAATCAAGCTTAGATATTGCAAAACTTATTTTCTAACTGGTTTCATGTTCATAATTAATGGTTAATATTCTACCATTTATAAAGTATTAAAATAAACAGTGGTTTAATGAGATTTCACTAGGCCACTTGCAAGCACTCAATCAAATCTTACTTTCAATATGTGAAAAATGTCTCCTTGACTCTTAATGCATTTAGGGTCAACAGTAACATCTTCATACATAAAATATTCCATTCTGCTTTTAAAGAAGAGGTAATTATGAGATATGGGTCACACAAAAGGTTGAGGTTTTGTGTAACTTCTATTCTAATTAATTTATCATATGTGGGACTTTGCTTTGGCTTCCAAGTGTTGATCTTTTATAGCTACCACATTCCATGCGATAATGAGTTTTATTCCTTCAAAAGGTCATCCTTGATGTAATTTCACCATTAACAGAGGGAACCTGTGAGCATGGATTTACCTAGATGTGGTTGCTTCCTGGAAAGTCATTCCACAAAGTCTTGAGTCTGTTTTGCCCTTAGATGTCATTTGAAAACCAAAGAGGCCACGTCATTTGAACAAAAGGTGAGAAATTCCATTAATCATTAGGAAGACTGACTTCCTGGCCCTATGGAACAATGTGGAGCAGCAGAAATATTTGTATCTGAGAATTTGTTTTCTTTCTTCCTCTTCTGTCTCATAAGTGAAATGACCTGGATGTTATTGTTATGTTGTTGGGTATTGATTTGGTGGTTGGTTCTCTTCGGGTAGTGTGATCCACAGCTGGGGTCCTCACCTCAGCCCCTTTATTGTCAGGAAACCTTTGTTTTGTTGTTGGAGTTGTTTCCTTTGATGCTTCTCATTATTTGAAAGATTTTGGTCTTCCAAGCAAACTGCATTTATTAAGTAACAGTTATGTCATTCGCAGGATCTCCCAACCCCCAGCACTTAAAAAAAAAATCAAAGATATATAATTATCAAATAGAAGCTTCTTAATCAACCAAGCTGAATTGCTAGGATTCTGGCTGAAGGCAGAGAAACTTGATACCGACCTAGCCAAGGGTAAATGTATGGTTTCAGTCAGAGTTTCTGAAATGTTAATGATTTGCAAATCACCATCACTGACTGCAAAGAAGCCCCTGGACTAATGCTTCTTAAATGCCACTCTGTATACAAATCACCTGGAATCTTGTGAAAATGCAGATTCCTATTCAACAGGTCTGGGGCAGGGCCCAGGTGCTGCATTTCTGACAAGTGCTCAGGTGATGCTGAAGCTGATTGGTCCATGGACCACACATTGGGAAGCAGGGCCCTAGAGAATAAGGGAGAGCAAGCAGGGAAGGGGGCCATAGCTTCAGCTCAGTTTCAGCTCTGCGGAAGATTTGCTAAGCACCCTCTGTATACCAGGCCCATTGTAACACAAGATACACTTTCATATAAAATATAGTAATATGACAGTTTTTCTTCCAATGACTTATTCTATATCTTGTCACATAAAAGTACTGTGCACTTCAGGCAAGAGCCAGGCTATGCCCAGGTTGGGATTATTTTCATGGTCACAGTAATATGCATGTAAGGCTATTTTTACTGGCCTTCCTCTATGCATAGAACAAGGCATTGGTGTATTTAACAAACATTTATGTGTCAATACAGGTATAAAGTGCTAAAAGAAACAGACACAGTCCATGCCGTCATGCCATGTCAAGCTGACAAGACATGGAGCAGGTAAGAACACAAATTAATGTCACTACATATAACATGAGTGTTAGGAAAGAAGAGAGCACATCCTTACATCTTCGAAGTGCTCCCACCCCTCACCATTTACAAGCAAATGTAGATCCTCTTTTTCCTTTCACTGTATCACTCCCCATTTGTTCAAGAAATGGTCATTGTTCCAGACGCTATACCCATTTCATAATGCAACAACACTGCTCACTGCCCATGGGGACCGTGATGAATCTCAGCAGAGAAAAGATGCTAGTCTCTATAATCCCTACTCAAGGGTCAACACCAGGTATGTCATATCCAAGCCTAGCACAGTACCTCTCATAGTACTGGCATTCAAACATATATTTTTGAATGGATAAATGAATGGAGTTATCAATAAGTGCCAAGTGTCCTCCCTGTAGTGTGAATCAGAAAAGGTACAAGATAATGGCTTTTAGTATAAGCTTCACATGCAGACAGAATGGGCTCTGGATCCCAGCCCTGCCACCATTCAGCTCTCAGAAACTTTGCTCCCTCATCTGAGGGGAAAAGAAAGCAGTATCAATAACATTTTCGTTGTAGGACTGCTGTAGGATTAAATGAGATGTATCTATGAAATGCTTACTCAAGGGCTTAGCAAAGGAAGAAAGTGCAGCAAATAATAATGTTGCTTACTCTAAACATCGTCTTTATTACTTTCCTAACAATTGTTATGGAAGTACCATCTGATATGGTCCTCAAAGGAGATGAGGCATTTCGACACATGGAAAGGATGAGAAAGCTTCAGCAGAGAAAACAAATCTTTAAGAATCAGATTATTGCTTACACATTCAATAAATATGCCACTGGTTATTTGTGCTTGCCAGGGAATTAGGTGAAGATTAATTAATATTTATAAAGTATTTTGATATCCATGTAATATCTAGTAAGCAATTAGTTCTGTAACGCAAAGCCAAATCCTTTTACATACCAAACAATGTAAAACAAACTGAATACAGCTGTGTAAGAAGGAACGGAATTTCATTAACTCATTTTGCAGGAAATATGTAGCTGGTTGGTTTCCCCCTCTTTCCCTTTCAGTAATCTTCTTGCTGATTTTCTGTATCTTCCGACTGCACTTTTCTACCCTGCCCCCTGCAGCCCCAAATCAAATTATTTGCTCTTGGGTAGCCGTGAAAACCGAAATGGGATAAAAGTAAATGCAATACTGGCCCCTCCAGCCTGGAAGGTCTTTCAAGCCCAAGAGTATATAACAGTCAATGGCTTAACAGGGAAGCAGACAGGGCTCCCAAAGTGTCTATTTCCATATCCATCATCCTAGTCAGGCGGTGTGAAAGGTTATACGCTCCCTTAATGTGATCCACACAGAGAAGAACCCTGGGGCAGAAGGAAAGGGGATAAAAAGAAAATTAAGTCAAAATAAAAGATGTGTCCCTCCTCGACTTGTGCCTCCTCAGTCTCTCCAGTCCACTCATGTATATATATTGCCAACCCAGAATGACTTGGCTCTGATGAAGAAAAGGTTCTCCCACCCTCCTCTAATCCGTCTCCATGGACCACCCCTACTTCTGGACAACGTACTGCTTCATATCCATAAATTCTGTGTCTCCACCTTTTTTCTAAAGTCCATTGCTCTGGCCTAAAGTATCCAATCTTGTGCTCACTGTGGAAGTCTCTAGTCTATGAAACTTTATCTAAAAGGTTAGCACAGTTGTCCCTTGGTATCTGTGAGGGACTGGTTCCAGGATTTTTCTCAAATACCGAAATATCCTATGTAAAATGGCATAGTATTTGCATATAACCTATACATATCCTCCTGTATACTTTAAATTATTTCTAGATTACTTACAATACCTAATACAATGTAAACGCTATGAAAATAGTTGTACTGTATTTTTTATTTGTATTTTTATTGTTGTATTATTTTATTTTTTGCTTTGAATGTGTGTGTGTGTGTGTATATATATATATATATATAAAGACACATATATTTTATTTTTCTTTTTTAGACAGACCCTCGTTCTGTTGTCCAGGCTGGAGTGCAGTGATGTGATCTCACTGCAACCTCTGCCTTCCGGGTTCAAGCGATTCTCGTGCCTCAGCCGCCTGAGTAGCTGGGATCAGCCAGGATTACAGGTGCCCGCCACCACGCCCAGCTGAGTTTTCTATTTTTAGTGAGTTGGGGTTTCACCATGTTGGCCAGGCTGGTGTCAAACTCCTGGTCTCAAGTCATCTGTTTGCCTCGGCCTCCCAACGTGCTGGGATTACAGACATGAGCCACCACACCCAGCCCAAGGATATTTTTGATACATAGTTCATTTAATCTGCCAATGTGGAGCCTGTGGATGGGAAGGGCTGACTATGTGTGAAACAGACGTAAAAGGAGTCTTCATGGCAGAGGCAAGTGTTGAGGCCCAACCTTTTCTCTAATCCTTGCCCTGTCTTCCTAAACATAGCTCCATAAATGGTTTTGTGATGGTACTGAAAACCTTGATCTCATAGAAACTCATCTAATCAAATACAACAGAGCCTGTCAGACTTAACCCATCCAGAAAGTGCTCCCTCTCTAACCTCTCATAATAGGATGACCACCTGCCTCTGTTTGTCTAGAACTGAGAGGTTTCCTAGAGTGTGAGACTCTCTGTGTCAAAAGTGGGACAGAATTGGGCAAGCCAGGACGGGACCTGCTCTTCTATCCATCCTCACTTACAGAGCCCAAGACTCACATCATCACTGCATGATGAAATTCGTCACATAGCCTCTCCCCATCATTTGGTGAGGTTCTTTGTTCAGAACCTCTGGCTGCATCTCCCTCACTCTTTGAGTGGCAGACATTTGTTTGACCCCTTCATACCTTAAAGACTGCCGCTGCCTCCAGATCTAGTACCTAAAGCCCTCTTGTGGCCAAACAATACATTGTTATGCAAAATAGTAAAGATGAAGACATCCTATTAGAAGGGAGTTTACATGATGCTTATGCCACTATCTCTCTGCCTGGAAAATTGCAAACCTAAACTTCACCCATTTCTAAGAGTCCAACAACTACATTTGACTATATTAACAGTATTATTTTAAAAAAGATAATTAGCACTAGCAGAACAAGGCTAAGGCTGTGTTGCCTGAGTAAGATATGGGCCAAATGTGTCCACTGATAGAAATAATTCCCATTTTATCATCAGGCAGAGGATAAGCAAAACATGCCAGGGGCTGGATGAATCCTTCCAAAGCCAGCCATGTGGCATTTTCCTGTAATTAGCTCAATTGTGCACTCTTAGTACCTTTCCCAAGTCCCCTGAGAGCCGACTGTAGTCTTTCTCAGCTTCTCCACTGCTGCAACTTGCAAACCTACCTCGCCCTTCCTGGGGTCAATGTCTGCTAATACCACATTTTAATCACATTTAGATATGTATGCTCAATATCTCTAAATCATCTGAGGAACCTGCCAAACTGTTTCACCAGCAAATCCACGAAGTTACTTACAAATCAAAAAAAAAGCTTATGGAACAAATTACCACATTCAGTCATTTACAGGCACTCTTCATTGTACGAAGCAATTTAAAATTACCGGAGCACTTCGCCTTTTCCCCCTGTAAGTGCTTCAATCTGGAAGTGATTGGGACTCTATTCCTGAGATGAGCAAGGTAATTTAACATTTTGGAGGACTTTTTATACATATGCATATAATGGAAACACCTATTTTAATAATGATTAGGATTCTGATCGTGTACAGAACTGCACGATTTAAAATTACCAACATGTTTCAATTTCATCAATGCTTCAAGTTTGGGATTGAATTCAATATTGTATGTAGGAAATAAAAAACACACAACCATTTCATGCCCTCATCCCTACTCATTATTAAAATTAGAATTTCAACTAGGACAATTTAAGCACCTGCCATATAGAAACCACTGCAATTCTCAAGCAGTCTAACTTCATGAGAAAGCAACCCTCTGATTTCAAGATTTCATTTGGCTATTGTGTGGCTGTTTATCGCAAAGTACTTCAGAATCAGAGGCATCTCTCTCTTAGTAGACAATGCATCTTAAAAATATTTGTTGGGCTGGGCGCGGTGGTTCAAGCCTGTAATTCCCGCACTTTGGGAGACTGAGGCGGGCAGATCATGAGGTTAGGAAATCAAGACCATTCTGGCCAACATGGTGAAACCACGACTCTAGTAAAAAAATACAAAAACTTAGCTGGGCATAGGGGGGCACACCTGTAATCCCAGCTACTTGGCCAGGGGAATCACTTGAACCCAGGAGGTGAAGGTTGTAGTGAGCCAAGATCGCACCACTGCACTCCAGTCTGGTGACAGAGTGAGACTGTATCTCAAGAAAACAAAAAAAAAAAATTGTTAAGGCTGGGCACAGTGGCTCACACCTGTAATCCCCGCACTTTGGGAGGCTGAGGCAGGTGGATCACCTGAGGTCAGGAAATTGAGACCATCCTGGTCAACATGGCAAAACACCATCTCTGCTAATAATATAAAAAATTAGCTGGGCATGGTGGTGCATGCTTGTAATCCAGCTATTTGGGAGGCTGAGGCAGGAGAACTACTTGAACCCAGGAGGTAAAGGTTGCAGTGAGCCAAGATCGTGCCACTGCGGTCACTCCAGCCTGGGCAATAGAGGGAGATTCTGTTTCAAAAAAAAAAAAAAATTGTTAAAATTGTTTAGATCTAAGGGGAAATAGGCCAAGAAGATTTCAATCCTCACTAGATAAAAACACTTTCAGCTAATGAGAAATTCTTGTTTCATTTTGTTTTTTGAAGCATCAAGAAAAAGAATGAGGTACTTTGCTACTAGAAAGTGAGGCATTATTTAAAAGATGGCACAATACAAAGTAGACTCCTGGTATTTTCCTGGTGAATTCAGGTTGTGAAAACAAAGTCAGGGAGGGTAGCTGAGGAGTGGGTGCACCTCACTACTTTGGAAGGACTAAGGTAAAACATGCCTGTGCCGTCTGGCCATTTTCTTAAAATCATGGATAGAAAGCCCTTGGAAAAAGAAGAAAGTTATTTGTCCCTGTTAATTTTTTTGGCTCAATTTTTAGTATTGGAGAGTTCAAGAAGACATCAAAGTGGAGAGAATCATATGATGAACTGCTCTGTATCCATCACTCAACCTCAACATTAAACTCATGGCTACCATTGGCTCACCTGAGCACCCATCCACTCACCCCTTCCACAGATTGTCTTAAAGAAAATTCTAGATATAAAATGATTTCATCTATATTTAGAAGATATCTGTAAAAGATTGAAAGTCTTTTTTTTTAACAGAAGCACCATGCATTATCATAACTGAACAAAAAATAATGAGAATTTCTAAATGGCAGCAAACATCTAGTCTTTGTTCATATTATTCTAAAAAAACTTTCACAGTCTATTTTTAAATCAGAATTCAAATTAGAACCAAAAATTATGATTGATACATCTCTTAAATGTTTTTTAATTCATACAGCTTCCTGTTCATATATAATTATTTTGTCTTTGCAACATTGTGTTGAATCATCTGAGTTGTTTCCACAGTGAAAGATTGCACATTGCATCCCAGTGGTGTCATTTAACATGTTCACCTGTCCACTGCGTTTCCTATAAATAGATATATCCTGGAGACTGGATCAGATTCAGGTGCAATATTTTTTATTCAAGACCAGGTGGTGTTGTGAACTTACTTCAGGAGATACAAATGTCAGGTGGTCTTTCTTTTTATTGATGGTTATTGCCTAGATACATTAATTTAGTAAGAATTACAAATTCATTATATTCTAATTCTATGATTTCTTCATTGCTTACTACTTAGAAAGAGAAACTCTTTTCATCAACTAGTTAATTATCTCTACATGGAATTCTGAAAACAAAGGCAGGATAAGTGTTTAATTTTTTTTTCCTTTCAGTTTCTAAAATAATGAGATGGTCTCTATCATCTTTGTAAGGTAACCTATATATAATTTTGTTTTTCCCCTGTCAATACAAACTTACGTATTTAAACAGATTTAGTGCATTTCAATCCACTGAAATTACTTATTTTGTTTTGAGGCTCAAATTATCTCATCTTTGAGCTACTGATACTGGCTTCTTTAAATGACATGACCCTAATGACATCTCATAGTCTCTCTGCTTCTTGGTATGACAAGATTTTACAGATTCTTCTTGTTTACCTCCTGCCTTAAATATAAACTCAATCATTTTCTCAAGAGAGTTTCGTTTCCTTTGCTGGAAAATGATTACTAGTGACCATAATCTATTTGCTAAGGAAGTTCATCGCATTGGGTTGGTCACTGTTTTAGTAGAAAGAGAATACATGAATTTTTAAGATAAAACACATAATAAATTCATATATATAATCCCACTTCCAATTCTCTAGCATTTTAAATTAATCTGACTGGTCTTATATCTGTATCTTCTTCCTCCCATACTTCAATATTCCAGTTCTCCAAATTAACATATACATTTATCTTTCAATACATACAATATGACTATTATACTGTATTTTACATATCAATAAATATTGCAACCCTACCTCCAAAAACAGTATCATTGAAAATACTTTAAGATTTCCCTTTGCAGTTGTTTTTGGTTTTGGGTTTTCAATTACCTTTAATAGATACAATCAAATAACTGTGTTTTAAAATAACTAGGGGCAGTCCCTCTCAAGCGGTTATGCCATCATCTTGAGTACACACTTAGGTTCAATTGTTTCTCTGACTTTTGAATTTTAGAATAGCCTTTTCATTTCATTTTGTTTTCAAATTTATGAAACAACATTTTTTAAGAAAACATGATTTTTTTCCCCTATTTCCTCAGCCTTATTTCATGCTTTTCACCTTACGTAACTGCATCAGATTATATATTCCAATAATGGCCACAGCAATATTTTTTGCCATACCTCCTCTTCCAGACCTTATCATTTCCTCATTAGTAGGTAAAGTCTATCCCTGTCCTCTGGCCCTGCTGCCCCACACCCTTCTTGAACCTGGGTGGGCCTTATAACTGCCAAGAAAAAAAGAAATGTGGCAAAGGTGACACCATGTAGCTTCTGAGACTAAGTCATAAAAGGCAGTAGGGCTTATCCAGCCTCTCTCTTGGAATTGGCATCTTTGGAGCCTCAGGCCAACATGTAGAATGTACAGCTACCCATAAACCTCGGTGCTGGAGAGACCATAGAGAGAGGTCAAGGCAGCCGTAGCAGTTCCATCCTCAATCCTCAGAGGTTTGTCTCTCAGTTCCACACCCAGGTCTATGAGTAAGCGCACTTCCAGATGACTCCAGCCTCAGCCACCGACTGCAAGCCCATGAGAAACCCTGAGAACCACCTAGTGGAGCCCAGACAATCCCTACACTGTGAGAGACAATAATAAAATGGTGTTGTTATTTTAAGGCACAAATTTGCTTCAAAATAAGTAGAGAGACTGGGCATGGTGGCTCATGCCTGTAATCCCAGCACTTTGGGAGGCCAAGGTGGGAGGATGGCTTGAGCCCAGAAGTTCAAGACTAACCTGGGTAACATAGGGAGACCCAATTACTACAGAAAAATTAAAAATTAGCCAGGTGTGGTGGTGCACACCTGTGGTCTCAGCTACGCAGAAGGCTAAGGCAGGAGGATCGCTTGAGCAGAAGGTGAAGGCTATAGTGAGCTCTGATTACACCGCTGCAAACCAGCATGAGTGACAGAATGAGACCCTGTTTCTACAAAGAAAAAAAGATAACTGGAACACTAATTATTTTTTTAAAAAATGATTTAACCTAACTCCTATTTTTTTAAAAAGTAAATTTGTATATAAATGTGTATCTCCCTAAAGATAGGCAGAAATATAACACACAATTTTCTCAATCTTACTTTTTCTGCCTTAAAAATATATCTGAACATTGTCCCAAATAGTCTATAGCCATATTCCTCATTCCCTTTGAGAGCTGCACAGTACTCATTTGTGTAGACATTCCATAGTTTCTCCAACCTGTGTTCTTTTGATAGACATTTGGAAGGATTCAAGTTTTGTTTTTTGTTTTTTTAATATTGCATAGATTGCTGTATTACATAGCCTTGTGGCCCTGGGTAATCTTTTGATTACTGTTAATGTCGCTTGTTTCAATGGGGTGAAGCAAATGTCTGTCAAGGTCAAATAAGCTAATTCACACCAAGTACTTGGAGCAGGGCCTATCCTGTAGTAAGAACTCAATATCCATTAGCCATAGGCATTACTAAGGAAGACCCTTTTGGTTCTGTGGGTGGGAACAAAGTCAGTGAGGAACATGGTTCCCTTTGCCACACATTCTTATATCACTGGAGGTGCAGTCCCCAGGATTAGGAAGCACGGATGGTCTGAGGGGAACACACATTTCTTCAAGTCCTTGTTCTTCCCTCCTCCTGAAACCATTTCCTTTCACCTGGCCCCTTGCCTTTCTAAATCCTACACTTCATTTGAGGTTCAGAGCAAGTATTTATTTTTAGGGGAGCCCTCTATGACCATCCCCAACCCTCAAACAGGATCATAAGTCCTTTTTTGTTTAAGGTCAGGGAATATTCTTCTTCTTCTTTCAAGTCACTGATTCATGTTTGTAGTTGAGACATCTATAACTAGTGTTATTTGATAAAGTCTCTCTTCCCTTCTAGTCAGCAAGCTCTATGACTATCTGTGCTCACTCATTAGCCCAGCATCCAAGCCCAGGCTTGACTGGTCAAGGCTCTAACCAATCATGGAAAGAAGGAATGTGGACAGAGCAGATCTCTTACATCTAGAGCCAGACTTGCAAGGCCCCACAGAGCTCACCCTAAGGTTGAATTCACCGAGGGGCATGGGCCAACTTGAAGCCTGGGAAATTCACTCATCTGCCTCGAATCGTCTCCTCATTAGTATAAATTTTAAAAACAGCCTTATGCCAATATTATAAAGGCAATTTCCTCTTGGAAAGAACACTTACTCATTTGCCTTAAACAGTCATTAATGTTCCAAATTTCCCCTCAGAATTTCATGTCAATGATCCTATAGGGAATTTAGAAGTAAAACCAGAAAAATAATGATGTGGGGAAAATGTCAGATGAGAACTGTGAATGCATTACAGACCTTCAGCTAATATTGTTGCTGCTGAAGTTCAAGGATTAAGTAGTCATCAGTTTGCAACCTTCCACAGGAGCCCATCCCTCTCTGACAGCAGCTGGTCTCCAGCTTTCCAATAATGATCATTTCCACGGTAACTGATGGCCTCATCTAATGAGGAGATCATTGCTAAAAGTCACCATGCTCACCCCTCATTGGTACAGGCAGGTCCCACAGACTTACCGGGACAGACTCCACCAGAGAAAGGGCAGGCACATTCATATGAATGAAAATAATCTACCACATTTTTTGCAGTCAAACATTGGTGGCTATACTCCAATAAGAAAATGGAATATTTACATTCAGGGCCACATCTAGGAAATCCAGGGCATAAATGTATAACCCTTAATAAAGAAAGTCTTTTCCGACCAAAATCCTTAGGGTGGTCATAGTGTGAGTCTCACATTTACATCAAGAATGTGTTGGGGTAGGAACCCTGTCAATGTCTTTCATTTCTATAGCATTAGTGCCTATCACAGACCTGTCCTGTAGCAGATAATCAATAAAAATGTGTTCGATGAATAAATGAATGGTTTCTTTCCATAGCCTGGGCTCGGAAAATAACTGCAGCACCCTTCCAGAAGCGGGATGCCTGTGTTCAAATCCTCCCTCCATCATTAGGTAACTATAAAACCTTGGGGAGATTACTTAAATTCTCTGTGCCTCAGTTTCATTATCTGAACACAAATTAGTTCCTACCCCAAAGGGTTGTAAGGATTAAATGTGCTAACACCCATGAAGCATCTAGAACAGTGTCTGAGGCATTATCAGGGCACAACATACAAGCTCCTCCTGTTCTTCTATGAGTATCAGCGTGAACGTGTACTGAGTACCCAATGTGTGCCAGTCACTGTGCTTGGTGCTTTCCATACACTATGGACTATTTCAACTCCTTTGTGGTAATGCTGTCATTTTAAAGAGGAGCAGTATAAACAAATCAATGATATTTAATCATTACCGCTTCCCCACATTGCAGATATCCTTATCCCTATTTTAAAGATGAAGGAACTGAGAGACGCTGGTGAGTGTTCACGTTAATGACATCTGCAGGGCACAGCGCAGATCACTCCTGGCTCATCTGATGGCTGTGTTCTCCTCTATTGCTGCCGCTGTTTCCTGGAACCACTTCTCAGATCAATTTTAACACTAGCAAGTTGCTCCACCTAGGACCCCAGCATCAATCTAGCCCTCATTCTGCTCTGCTTTTGCTATTCCCATTGCATGCATCACCTTCTAAAATACCATCTGACTTACTTATATATTAGTTTTCGATTCTGCTAGAGCATCAGTTCCACAAGCATGGGGATCTTTGTCTTTTTTCTTCATTGATGTATTCCAAGTGCCTAAAAACTGCCTAGAAAAGCATAAGCATTCAATACATTTTGAAGAAGAATGGAGAAAGGATGGCCTCGCCTCCCTCCCCTTGAGTGCTCTCCAGTCCCTGCCCAGTGGCGTCTCCTCCTGGGTAACTCTGCCAACATTCATGCAGGTGTCTTAATTTCCTCTGACTCCCAGGTTGCCCTCTCTGAAACACAGTGTGGCTAGAGGTAGGGAAAGGGAGAGGCAGCCCAGAAGTTAGGGAAGTCTCCTTCCCAGTAGGGCCAAGCCTGGGACAAAAGAGCTGGAGGAACAGTGGGACAGGCAGCTTAGAAGTTTCCTGTATAATAAAAGAGGGAGGGCTTCGTGACTCCACAGTCCATTCCTTTCTCATAGTAATTCCAGCATTTGTTAATTTGGGAATCAGTATTTGATACTAGAATCTGTGTCACTATCCCTGGCTGGTGGCTGAAAAGGTTCAATACCTCCTTTATCTGGAAAGTTACTTGAAATATGCCTTCATGCTTAGCAGGCTAAAATACGTTATCCGATTAATTTAGATCAATTAATTGATTGTTTTTATAATTACGGGATTACTCACCTAGCAATCAGAAGATTACTTTGTGGTAATAAAAACACTCTAAACAATGAAATTTATCCAGTCTCTATGTGGAATGTGCATTTTTCTCTCTCTCATAAAACTCAATCTTGTGTTCTTTAGTATTGAATAAATAGAAGCAATCACACATGCCAGATGATTTTGCTGAAAGAATATCCACACAATCTTCGACAGTACCTCCTGGCAAAGCTGCAGTTTATGATTACTGATCCTCAAAAAGCACTCAGAGGGGAGCAGGTTCTGTCATTGAAAATATTTTATAAAGGCATAACTCATTTTATCGTTAGCCATGTTTTCTTCCTTTTGCAAAGTTACGACACCACTAACAGCAGACTTGGTGTTTGTATGCAGACGTATGAATACGCAAATGCAATACCAGAGAGAAAGGCATTTACAGAGACTTGCCCTAGATGACTTGCACGCTGCTGAGAGATGCCTGTGGCCAGATGTGAGGCACCATCACTGCCTTTTTTTGTAAAATGCCCCATTTCCACAGCTATGAAGCCAAAAGTACAGCGGGCCTTTTTAGCACCTCTAAAAGGTAAACATTGGCTCTCTTACTGTAGTGACACATGTAACTTTAAATGAAATGTGAAATCTTTTTGCTCCCCACCCCTTTCTAAAAATCTCCTACCCATCCTTCAATAGCTCCCTCAAATGTTATTCCCTCTTGTATGTGCTCATATAACTTTTTCTTTTATGGAAATTGTCACTTTATGTTGTAATCATATTTTCTGTTTTCTGTGAGTAGCTCAGTGACCATACGTAGTGTTCCTTCACTTTTTTGTTGTTGTTTTGCTCTTGTTCTGTTAACATCTTTTAAGCATTGGAATAAAGTGGTCTTTTTTGTCTTTTAGTCCTTAGTTTGAATGTCAGCTTCACAACTTACTAGCTACGTGACCTTGGCCGGGAAACTTCAAGCTTTAGAGACTCAAATTCCTCATGTACGTAACAGAAACAATGGTGGCAAAGGCAGAGCAGGGTTGTGGTCTACTGAAAAAGGGAGACTAGATGTATAGCTCCTGGAGTAATTAGTCTTCCCAAAATACACACACACACACACACACACACACACACAACCATACATGTATGAGTGAATACATTCATATATAAACATATATGTGCATTGTGCATAAAGTCATGTATGTATACATGCAAATATGTGCATACATCTACAACTCTATACATGTGTATACCTATGCATTTCTATATAAATGTATGAGTATATACATACATGTATATACATGCACTTATAATTATAGGTATGTGCATACATGCATGGATGCATGAATTTATATATAAACGTAGATGCATATGTATAGGTATATTCATGCATGTGTGCATGCTTTTATATATAACTATATGTGGTTTTTCATTTGTTTTTTGAGATGGAGTCTCACTCTGTGGCCCAGGCTGAAGTGCAGTGGTGTGACTGTGGCTTATGGCAACCTCTGCCTCCTGAGTTCAAGTGATTCTCCCACCTCAGCCTCCTGAGTAGCTGGGACTACAGGTGTGCACCACCATACCTGGCTAAATTTTTTGTATTTTCAGTAGAGACGGGGGTTTCATCATTTTGGCCAGGCTGGTCTTGAACTCCTGACCTCAGGTGATCTGCCCACCTCAGCCTCCCAAACTGCTGGGGTTACAGGTATGAGCCACTGCACCCAGCCTATATTTGTATGTATATACTAATGTATGTGTGTGTGTATTTAAGTATAACTATATATTTCTGTGTGTATGTGAATATTTTGTCACTGTTATATTTATCATCCCTTCTCCTTGGAGGTAACTGGAGCCTAGACTGTACACTCCACCGGGCTATTGCGCAGTCAATGGATTCAGCAGAAAACATCCCTAGAGACAGTGAGCATGCTGAGCTAAGAAGAGCTGCTCATTAGTGTACAGAGCCATACAGTGGGTGGACCTCTGTGGCCACTGGGTGCAGGGTTGGATAGAAGCTTATGAGAGAAAACCTTCTCCAAGTCCAGAGACGTGGTCAGAAAAAGGAGTAGGTACCTGCAGTGGAGGTGGTGAAGAGTGGGTGGAGAGGAATGAAAGGAGAGTCAAGACAAACTACAGAATGGGACTTCAGGGTTCTCTGTGTTGCAAAATTTAGCATCAATCTGACCAATACACTTGGTTGATTTCTAAAGACCTCACAACTGCATGGTGGCTTAGATATCTCCTTCTAAGAGATAGCTCCCTTTCCTAAGGGAGACCCTGTAAAAAGTCTCCCTTCTTCTCTCTCTTTTGGGCCATGTTTTCTGCCCGCTCCTGAATGCCCTTCAAATCTTGGTACCAAGAATCCCATTATCCTTTCATTGTATCCTGTGCTGAGTTTGAGCTTCAGCAGTGCAGAGATGAGACAACGAGTCATTCCCTCCCAAGTTTTTAGCGGGTGGTAGTGATGATGGTGACGACGGTGATGATAAAACATCTAAACCCTTACAAATGAACTACAAGGAACAATACAATTTTTCACATCTTCGGTTTTGAACTTCATCTTCTATTATCTCCCCCCTCACTCTATGATGACCTCCTTGGGCTTCCTCAGGCACACCAGGCACCCTCCATCCTCAGGATTTTTATAGGAACTATTACCTTGGCCTCGCACCTCTTTCATTCCTTTGCCTCTTTCAAGACTTAGCTCAAATGTTGATGCCTTAGTGAGGCCTTCTCCACCCAATCTATGGAAGTTACAGCTATTCCTCCCCAACTGTATTCTCCTTGATTTCTCCATAGCCTTTGCCATCTTCACGTACAAAACCAGCACACATTTTACTTGTTTTCCTCTCTCTTTTCCCCTGGACTATAAGCTCCTTCAGATTAGGGATTTTTGTCTGCTGTATCACCAGTACCTGACACATATCGGGTACTCAATAAATATTTACTGAGTGAATTCAGATGGCAATAAATAATTGCTGCTACAAATAATAAGATAGTGGGAAGAACAAGGATGTGCTTGTTTGGAAGGCTGGAGTGGGGTTTGCTTCCAGGAGGGGCTCCTTGTGTGTAGATGGGAGAGAGGCTGACCCTAAGGCCCCAGGGGGAGCTGGCCTTTGGGCACCTTAGCTTGTGTGCAAGGCTGATCCTCCACACCCCCTTCTCTTCACCAGAATTGAGCCTGTTTCTGACAACAGTGTACCAGACCCAGGCTTCCCAGCAGTCTACCTACTGTCACATACTTTGTAATACACTTCTTTTTATTCTGAAACAAAACACAGTTATGTATTTTATCAGTCCTAAACTCGTATCTTTGCATTCAGAAAGAACAGCGTTTTCCTTTTCCCCAACAGTCATCTGTGGTGTTAAACTGCCTATAATTAAATTAAAAGCATCCGTGAACTATCTGGAATATAATGCATTGAACAAACCTCAAATTACTGTAATTAAAGCTGTTGAGACCTCACAGTATAAAGGGTGGACAACAAATAGTGGCCAGCAAAGTGATAGTCTACGATTAAGGGCACTGCTCTTCATGGTAGAGGATCCAAATAACAGAGCCCTGTGGAGATTGAAAAAGAAAAGAAACTACAAACGAAGCAGCATCCACCAGCATTTTGATATAGAATTTCAAGGCATCACTATTCCCATGGGAATCTCCTTTTGGGAGGAGTGGTCTCTAATGAAAGCAGCTTGTTTCTGAAAATGAAAATAATATCTCCCATGCAGGGAGTGTTTTCCACGTTCCAGGCATTGTTCTGAGCACCTGACACACACTAGCAGCTCGTGGAATCCTCACAACCACCTCAGAATTGCAACACTACCAGTTCGTCGAATCCTCACAACCGCCTCAGAATCGCAACACTACCAGCTCGTGGAATCCTCATAACCACCTGAGAATTGCGTACCATTATCATTTCCATAATGCAGGTGAGGAAACTGAGGCACAGAGAGAGAGACAAGTCGACTGTCTCTGTTCCTGTGACTAGTCATGGGTGGAGCTGTGACGCTGATGTCCACATTCTGCCCTCAGTTGGTGTCTCTGTCACTTACTCTGTCTGCTTCCAAGACTTTACTGCATGACTGCTCTGACTCCCTACAGAGCTGTCTGCTAACCATGCAGTACCTTCTAAGTACCCCACTATGCATTCAGATGGGTCATGAAGGATGCTTTCAGCTGAGGCTACAGTATAATGGGTAAGAAAAGAAATGAATGAGATATTTATTAAATAAGCTATCTGGGCCAGTATTAATGATAGAAAAAACCCAAAGCGTTTTACCTACTGTCACACACCACTCAACGCTTTTGACATGAAGTATGGGTGGATTTTTCCCCCACACATCAAGCCATTCTTCAGCAGACACCAGCTGGTAATCTTCTGATTCAATCCAATTCAATAATACCTGCCTGAAGATAAAGTCAGATCCCACAGGTTGCCTAAGACTGTCCCCTACTTCAGAAGCCAGTCACAAGGCCCAGGTTGTGGCCTGTGCTTCTGCCTGACCCGCTATAAATTGCAGTTCCCACAACCCCCTCTTTGAGTTCCATTAATTTGCTACAGTGACTCACAGAAGTGCTCAGGAAAACACTTTACTTATATTTACCCATATATTATAAAGAATATTACAAAGAGTATAGATGAACAGTCACACCAAGAGATGCATAGGGCAAGCTATGTGGAAAGGTATGCGGAGCTTCCATGCCCTCTCTGAGCACACCACCCTCCAGGAACCTCCACGCGTTTAACAACCTGGGAGCCCTTTAACCCCTGTCCTCTGGGGTTTTCGTGGAGGCTTTGTGACATAGATACAATTGAGTATATCACTGGCCATTGGTGATCAACTCAATCTTCAGCCCCTCTTTCCTCCCTGGAGGTAGGGCGGGTACTCAAAGTCCCAGCCTTCTACAAACACATGGTTGATTCCCCTGGAAACCAGCACTCATTCTGGGGGTATCCAGGAGCCCACCACAAATCAACTCATTACAGCAAAAGATGCTCCTATCACCCAGGAAATACGAAGGGATTTAGGAGTTCTGTGTCAGATGTTCCTGGTACTCAGGAAATTACAAAGCCCTTAGATGCTGTGTGCCAGGAACTGGGGTCACAGACTAGATATTAGAACTGGGGGCAGAGACCAAATATATATTTATTATTATATCACAATATAATAATCACAGCCAGGCACTTTGGTATATCCACTCTCAAACTATAAACCCTCAGGGTCAAGACCATTTTGTGCAGTTAGACCCCACAGCCCAGCACAGCAGCCGGTATTTGAATAGGAACTCAAGTATGTGCTGAATAGATGGGTCTCAACAATGGTTTTATGAGGTAGGTAAGATTATCCCTATTGCATGAATGATAAAATTGACTCAGAGAGGGCAAGAGGCTTGGTCAAGGTCCCACAATCATCTGAGGAAGAGCTAACACTTGAAACCAGGACTGATCGAACTTCAAAATCTATGTTTTCTCCAAAATGGCACAATTAGTAAAGGTCATGTGGATGGAGGTGGCCTCAGGCAGTTGTAAACTCGAAAGTTTGGTTTTAGTTTCTTTCAGCGCTGAATCCTTAAAAGCCCGGGCCTCACAGGCTCTAGAAGGCAATGGAGAGAGACATGCAAAGTCCAGCCCCAGCATTCTGGGGTCTGGATGGCCACAGACACACAGTGAGTAGCCGCAAGCAGCCTCTTGGAAGACACTACCTTTCTGAAGCCTTTTATCTTAACCCCAGGTAGCTCATAGCACTGTCTATAGAAAAGCACTCTCTGTACTTGAAAGGAGCCAGCCAGCTAATACCACTTCTGAGCCCTTTGATGCACAGAAGAGTCTACGTCAGTCAATCAGGTTTTAATATCTGCATCTTGAGAGGCATGCAACACTCAGCTGTTGGATGCAGGGGTTAAAAACAAGGTGTAGCAGCTGCAGAGATACTGCAGTTCTGAACCCAAGAGGAGCACAGGTGCAGCTCTGAAGCCCAAAACCCATCAGCATCACCCTTCCCCTTCCCCAAGGATGACACCCTTATTTTTTTATTGTACGAAACCCTTAACTCATAGTTTTCCTGCCTGGATAACGTCTCTCCCAATTTCAATTTCACAATCTACTCCAAAAACATAAACTGAACACCTGAATTTCCAACTTACTTCGGCACACATTAAATCACTTTGTCTTCTGTAACCAGAAAGGACTCTTCTCTAAGATGGGGGCGGGGGGGAGGGCAATAAACAGCTACCTTTAAAAGTGTTGCATCATTGGCTTACTTTTTCATTGATTTAACTCCCAGGTTTAAAAAGTTAATAGATTCCGTGTATGTTTTGAAGTCTATCCTTTCCCACCTTCTCAGAAGATTTATGCCATCATCAATCCCTTCTGCCCTACCCTCTCTGTCTCAAATGAATCCTTATAAGAAAGTATCTCCCACAGGAAAGAAGGGAGGAAGGGAGGAAGAGAAGAAAGCAGGGAGGGAGGGAGGGATGGAGGGAGGGGGGGAGAAGAAAGAAAGAAAAAAAAAAACTTTGTTTTCTCTACATCCACCTCCAACTACTTCACTATCTGTCTCCTTTTTAGCAGCCAAACTTCTTTAAAGATGTGTCTATAACTGTTATCGCCATTTCTTCCCCTCCCATCTGGTTTCCTCCACCAACACAGCCTGCGTAAAATTAACACCCTCCGTGTCACTAGATGCAGTGAAGAACTTCCAGCCTTCTCTTTTGACTTTGAGTTTCACTCCTCTCCTCTCTTCTCACTGAAGCACCCTCTCTGCCTGTCTTCCACACCTCCGCCACCTCACCTGGCTTTTCTCCTATCTTTGTGGCTCCTCCCTCCACAGTCTCGTTTTTAGGCTCCTCTACCTCTGCTGGCCACTGATTTTGGAACTCCTCAAGGCTTACTGCTGACCACTCT
The DNA here is from genome assembly GCF_002776525.5 of Piliocolobus tephrosceles. Taxonomy (NCBI): domain Eukaryota; kingdom Metazoa; phylum Chordata; class Mammalia; order Primates; family Cercopithecidae; genus Piliocolobus; species Piliocolobus tephrosceles. The sequence goes on along the minus strand of NC_045450.1, from coordinate 67,520,602 downwards.
TCTCACTCATTTCTTTCTTTGGGAAAGTTTCAAATAGGATGCAAGTTTCAATTATTGCAAATATCCTAATGACTTCCTAGTACACCTCTACTATCCCAGCTCCTCCTTTGGACCTGCAGATCCAGCAAGATAGACATGCAGCAACTGGGAAAGTAGTTACTCTCTATGCACAGGATCCGTCAAAGAGGGGCCATCTGCCAGTTTCTAAAGGCAGTCTGTTGGCACAATAATTGTTAGGAGATAAAGAAGAGGTGCTAGGGGAAGCAGTGTGAATACATTTAGACAAAGGGTGGCACAATTTTATGTAGTTTGCTCATCCACCAAAGAATAACGTCCCTTCCTAGCCTGGTCCCACCCCAAGGCTGAAGGTAGAACCTACTCATGTCTCTATTCCAAATGCATGTGTCCCAATATCTTTTTAATATTTCCATGATACTCAAAAGGCACTTCAAACTCAACAGGCCCTGACCAAACTCATGGTCATCTTCCCTAAACCTGGGCCCTTCTGGCCTCATTAAGTTGAGTGGTGTAAGCCATAACCCTGTAAGTCCCTCCTGACACTTCCTTCACCCCAATGTCTACACATACTTAATTCTCATAGTTTATCTACTAACCATTTCCAATTCCATATACATCTTTCCGTCTCCTCACTGGAATACAAGACACCATGACAACTCATTTGGAATACTGCTATAACCTCCTAATTGGGCTCCCTGGTCCCCCATTTTTCTCATTTTCTGGACACTGTAGTTCGGAGGCTCTTCTGATGGAAAAATGTACCCTTATTTGCATTACCCTTTAACTGAAATTAAGCACGTTCCTTATGAATGTAGATAACAAATCACAACAGTATTAGCAGAACCTGTGTTTGTCACCAGTTACAGGAAAAAAGTTATTATATCACATGGCAATTGTGGAAAATATCCTGAAATGGTATTTATACTCATCACTACTTCAAAATTATAATAGTTACTAAACCTGTCATCAAAGACTATTATTAAATAAAGAAGTATACACACAGTGCTATGATGGTCAATGTTTAACAGCTGACTTTTGAGGAGAAAAGTCCTGATATGTAATGTTTTCCATATACTATGATATAAATTCTCTCACCATGGCTTCCTTCAAGCTACCAATTTGGCATCACTGAATAAGGATTTGGAAAGAAATTCACATAATCAGCTTTGACAAGCTGGTAAGAGCGAGCCACTCCCAGCACACCTATGCCTGTCTATTAGCCTATCACAAATGCTTTACTGCCACAATGATATAGTATAAATAAGGTATAGCATAAGTAGCTTATATCATAATTTAAAATATTTTAGTCTATACACCTGAACAGTAACTGAGATGGACTGCCCAGGCTTCAGCAGACGGACAGAAGGGTCCAGGGCACATGAAACAGCTAAGAACCATTGCTGTTCTCCAACCAATAATTGCAAAGACCTCCATATCCTGATACCTCCCCCCATTTCCCCTGACACACAGTCACCCTGAATCCTATTAATGGCTTCCCAGTCTTCTTAGGATGAAAGCAAAATCCTTCCCATCACCTACAAGGCTCTGCATGGTCCACCTTCTCTCATTTCCTCTCCCTCCCTTCATTTGCTCTTCACACCCAAAACCCACAGCTGACTGAAGGGTTGGGAGCACCTCCCAATCTCACGTACTTGAAAATCTTCTCTGCTAATCCCTTGACCAGCCATGGGGACTGAGAATCATGTCTCAGCGTTTCAGAGATGCTAACTAAGGCAGCAGACTGGAGTAAGCCAATTGCCCACATCCAAGGCCATGCTACTTACACCACCACAGGAAAGCACCCTTGTCATTTTCGGCATCTCTCATTCCAGGCCAAAGTGGAACTTATTAATGGATCCTTCCACTTTGAGATCCTCTCAAAACGAGAATTATTGAGGACATGATTAAAGTCCCCAAGGATTACAGGAAACTGTCCCATGCTTTCCTGGTAGCCGTACCTCTCCCTCGCTGACAGATCCTCTCATCTCCTCCTTCTGTTCGGCAGGCATTTGTTTCCTCCCTAACTCTAGCAAAGAAAAAGGACAGGTTCTGCCTAATGAGCTGCTGTCCCAGGCCCTCACACATTCTATCTCTGCTTATTGCAGGTTATTTTTTTGTTGAACTGGGTATGTTGTTACGTACAGATTTAAAAGGTTGTCTCTGGATAACATTTCATTTAGAAAGTAGGCACCATGCCCTTATCCTGAAGTAGAAAAGGTTTCTTCCTTCAATCAGCGATGCAGGGCTGTCAGGACTAAGTAATTCCTACTCACTGTTGGCAAACATGAGACCGTGCTAAGGCACCAGGCGATGGCAGGCTTCCTCCATGAGGGACATTGTCCTTAATAGATGGGCTTATGGAGAATGAACTGACTTGTCTTAAAAGCAAGTCTATGTATCAGTTAATCAAAAACCTGTCCCTTTTTTTTTCTTAACAGGCACCTTATATGTATCTTGAGAAGGTTGTAAATTGTGCTAATCCACTTCTTTTACTGCTGTCCAGAAAGAATTATTTTTGTTAATGGCATGGTAAATCAGGGGACTTGTTAGTGAAACGGCTCAGAAAATGGGTCTTGAAAATGAAAGCTATAATACTTGTCAGATTTCCAAATTCCCTCTTGGGAACAAAGATGGTAACCGTAACATATTTGCTAAATCCTATCAGTTTAATACATTTATGTTGCTTGAGATACGGGATGCTAAGGGAAGTACGTACATAAATCAAGGGTAAAAACATAAAACCAAATCCAAAGATAGATATAATGGCTGTAAATTCAGACCTGATTTCAGGGTTAGCATTCTGATAGATTTGAGCGTCATTACTTACATGCTTAAAGAAGCTCTCGGCCATCTTTACACACCCTCAGCGAATTCTTAATGATAATGTGATCTTACCATTCCCTCCTCTCCAAGTCAAATAACCCTGCAGCATCCTCTTCAGGAAGAAACTCACCAACTTTCTGCACAGCACAGGGCAAGGCTAAACTACTCTTTTTTCATTTACAGTGATTTTCTTTTGGAAGTAAATAACTTGAGAGGTGGTCAAATTTGCTTGCAATTGAAGAAATGAACATGAAAAAATAATGTAATAATAGCTTGGCAAGTGTTTAAAATATGATGATCCCAAACACTGGTGACAGTATGAGGAAACAGATATTTTCATACAATGTTGGGGAGGAGTGCAATTTTACAGAGCCACTTTGGAATGATAATTTGGCAGGATCTTAGAAAAACACAAGTATATAGACACATACCCAGATATATAAACACATATGTACACATATGCACATATATGTATATGCATGTTCACAATCATATATATAACATGTGTATATACCCATACACATACACATATCTAGAGATACATGCCTAATTTCTTGCACCTACCTAAAAATAAAAATACTCTTATGTGTAAACACGGGGGCAGGTATACGGATGCTCACTACAGGAACACTTTTAATCATGAAAAACAAGAGTAAAAAGGTTAAATGAATTAATTTTTGGCAGACTCTCACCAGGAATGTGATATAGCAGTTAAAATGAATAAAGTAGTTCCATGTTTACTAACAGGAAAATATGTCTAAAGTGCATCGTCGAGACAGATTTAAAAGACAGTAGAAGCTTTATCTGTGATTATTTACTTTTTATTTGTCCTCTGGCATAAATTCTATCTTCAAAAAAAAAATCTCAGTTGCATTGCTCATTTACTGGATGAGCTTGGGAAGATTGCTTAACCCCTTTGTGCCTCAATTTTCTTACCCATTAAGTGGGTACAAACATCTTTATCTTGTATAAAATTGCTTAACCTGTTCCTGGTAGTACACAGCAGGAGCTCATCAAACACTAGAAGCCTTTCCTTTGAAACCCTTCCAACATCATCTTATTAAAAAAAAAAAAAAAACTATTTTTATACTTCAAGGGTAGAAAAAGAGCCTTCTTCTTGATGATTTCCTTGTGTACCTAACACTTGCCTTTTCATTTGTGTTCACGAGCTCTCTTTACACCCCTCCTTCCTGTCAGTCCTTCTTATTTCATCTCTGACTTGCCTCCTATAAGGATTCAGCTCTGATAGCATTGTGGGAAGGCATAAGGCATTCAGTGACAATTTTTAACTAAGTGTCTCCACAAAATCAAATGATATTATATCTGTAATTCCCTAGAAAGTAGACAGAGAGATATCAAAGGCTGTTAGATCTTGCTTAACAGAAATAGAGGCTGGAGATCCTAGAAAATGAGCTCCATTATTTCAAAGAGAACAAAAGCAAATCATTTCATGCATGCAATGATTTAGCACTTCTAAAAAAAAAAGTAGGAAAAGCAGAAAGAAGGGATTTTTAGAATTACCCCCCCCGCCCCCCCAGCCCTTTCATTTTGCAAACAAGGAAACATACGCAGACAGGTCAGGGGTGTTGCCCAGGTCACTGAGCTAGTTAGCTGGAGACCCAAGTAAGACCCTGGGACTTTTGACTACACTCTCTCCTCCCTATTTTGTCCCTTGCCTAGAGCTCAGTAAGACTTGCGCTGGAGAAATACTGTAATTGGGGAATATTCTGTCTCTACTTAATAAGTTGACCTTGGATAATAACCAATTCCCTTTGATCATTTTAAGGAAAAGAACACAGTCTGAAAATCACCCAAGATATTCTTGATAATTGTGTCTTAAGTTTGGAAGAGCCTAAATAAAGTTTGTTAAAAATCCCCAATAATTATTTTTTATGGATCTAATTGTAAATAACCTTTAGCAGTTTTCCTCCACATATAAAATGCTCCATTGTGGTGTCTGGAGGCTGAATTTGGTGATTAAATGCTCCTTTCACCCTCTATAAGAAACAGAAAGCACATTTTCTCTTCTTCCAACTCATAAAGGCTTTAGCTTGAGGGTTATCCCTGAGCCCACAATGAGGCATTTTCAAGAACGAGTGTAAATGGTTGCATCTTCCAGGTGTCCTTAGCGTCAGAGATCAAGACATGGTGTCATTTTTACCCAGATGGTTTTGCTCTTCTTTCGTTTGTATAGTTCTCTCCCACTCACCCACTCCACCTGGGAATTGTGAACCTCTAACCCTTCCCCTTCACCTTGGAATCCTCTATTGTTCTAACCCTGCCATTCCCAGTTACCAGACGTCTTCCTATCAATTATGCTGCCCAAACTGCTAAAGAGGAGTATCTCATTTCCTCAATCAACAAATACCCTATTTTCTTTTGCCTGGAAAAACAACCATAAAATTTCAACTCCTTTTTGTCTTTTGGACAAAAAATAAAATGTTGTTTGTTCACAGGGATTAAAACAAATAAAAGTGATTATAGCAGGTTACTTAACAATCTGGCCAATTGCTGCATTTTTATGTGACATTTGGAACACTGGTTGTGTGGATAAATCTGGCAATGTCTGTTGTCAGTAAAAGCAATTTAAGTTTTTTCCTAAGGAAAAAAAAAAAAAGGCATGGTCCCAACTGCAAAAGCTTAAACTTAGAAACTAGAAGTTACTTGTCATTTGGACTGAAAACCTTATCAGTCTCATTTTCTCAAAGATAGCTGCTTCCTTTCTACCCATAGTTGTCTTGGATTTCACCCCAATGATGACTGCTATGCCCATATCTGATTACTCCTCGCTGGAATATGCTAGAGCATATTATTCTTTGCAAATTCCCCCTTTTACACGTATTTCTCAGTTATGTTTTGTCCTTCTTTATGGTAGAATGAAAGCCTTGTTTCTCTGTGGATCTGAAATTTCACTGCTGGAGAAACAGGACTGTTTTTCACTCTTCATTGTTTCATGTGAGTTCAAATACAAAAACGTAAACTCTCCAGCTCTCCCTGCCCTGCAGTGCTTGGAAATCATCTTTGCTTAACAACAACAACAACAACAACAAAAATTCCACCATTATTCAACTGGGGTTCCCATCAGGCAGTCTGAAAGTTTGGGCAGGAATTAAATAAGACCTTTCCTTGACTTTCACTCTACTCATTACTCCTTTTCTGATTAATTGCCTCAGGAGAGAGATAATGCTACCAAAAAAAAAAAAAAGTCAAGAATAAAAAATATTAGCTTTAAAACTCCAAGTTTTGTTTTGTAAGAACCTACATTCTAATATTTCAAATTCTAAATCTTAAAGGTGTCTAGTATACGTTTTGTATCTTCAATGGTAGACAGGGAAGAATGGATTCTGGTCCAGTATACTCAACTATTATCTAGATAAAGACTCCCTGGGCTGGAAGGAAGAGGAAACAAACAATAGACATGCAAAAAGGGACATGTTGATGGTTTATTACGAAGGGACAATGGCATGTCTTCTCTCTGAGTTGCATTTCCAAGCCCAGTTCAGCAAGGAAGCAACAGAAGATTTCTTATATGCTTTGAGAAAAGACTAAAACAGTGGAGAGAGAGCTGGCAAACTCAATCACCCTTGAGCTTGGAAGGAAAAAATGAAGACCAGATGGGTTCACTAACATCTCAGTGGATGCCAGAGTGCCTCCCACCTGCCATGTGCCTTGTAAGCTCAATGACAATTAGATAGAAACCTAGGGGATTACAGAGGCAATGAATGGACTTTGCTAAAGTTTCCACCAACTGGTAGAAAGGGTGATCGAAACAGAAATGTACGTACAATGTTAAAAGACAGACAGTTGTCTTCTTTGCACACTAGAGTTTGTAAATCAGAGATTAATACCTTCACACACATCCTTATTTCTCTGTCTGATGTGGTATAGCACACCCACAACAGGACTGGTGAAGCCATATCTTTAAGATGGAACTTGGATGCTCCTAAGAATTCCTTCAGCATAAGCACCATTAGAAATCACCAGACTATGAGAAGGATTCCAAATCAGACACCCACATCTAGTCTCCAAAGTACATTTTTGCAAAATCTTTTTGACTTTGACTCTGACTCACAGAATGACATTCCTGCTTGTCATACTCATATTTGGGCATCTCTCGTTGCAGTCCTCAACTACCTGTCATTGGCCCTGCTCCCAGCTCCCTATAGGCCCCCAACTTGTTTTGGTGTTCTACCCAAATACACCCTTCTGGCATTTTGCAAGATTTGACCTCATACATCTGTTTCTTCATTGAAAGCTTGAACCAGCCATGCCACTCTGCATAGCTGAGATAAAGATGAGGACTAGATTTGGACAGCTATAAAATTTCTAATCATCAAATGAGAAGACAGACCAAAAGTTCCACAAATTTACAGTTCCTTTGTTTTTCAGAGTCACCAATCAGCTTTATCATCTAATCACTTCTCTCTTCTGCATATGGCTCTCCTTCCTTTTAGGTTGCAAGACCTTTCTCCCACCAACAGCTATCATAGCACGATCCTATTAGAGAGAAGGACACATGGACCTGGGGGCTGAGCATGAAGACAGAGGATCTCCTAGAAACACACACAGTGAAAGTCAAAAGCAAGTTCACACTCTCTTCTGCTGTTAACAAACTCAGGATACTTAACGATGCCTTGTGCCTTATCTTCACGCTTTCCCTTAGCCTCTGGATGAGGAAAGATGGATACAAAGAGAATATCATCCTTGAACATCTGCTAAGTAGATAACTATGAATAATTCTGCTTAAAATAGGAATGAAAATATGAATTTAGATAAGGTGAAAAACAAAATCTGAGGGAATTTGAACATTCTTTGATAACTTAGATTATTTTTCTAAATTTCTTAATATGTTTTACAATTTATATACAGCTCTTTTAACCCCTAAAACTATGTGAATGGGTCATCAATTCATAGTCTTTTCTTCTCTATTAGATACCTATTTGGGGAAAGTATTCAGTCATGAACTTGCTACATACCAAGGGAAGAAGGGCAAGGAGATTCCTAACAATTATTGACTGTGGTGTTTCATATATATGGTGTCTCCTAATCCACAAACTGATATGATAAGGCATATATTAAATCCACTATTTTTCATATGGGGAAAATGAGGAAGATGTTCACACAAGAGAACTAGGATCCAAATCCATGATGACCTGAGGATTCGAAAGCAAGTGCTTTTTCTTTTTCTTAATAGCTTTATTAAAGTATACTTAACATGCAATAAAAACTGCACATGTTTAATGTATACAATTTGATATGTTTGATATATGCATATACCTGTGATACCATCACCACAACCAAGGGAGTAAATATATCCATCACCTCTAAAAAGCTTCATTGTATTTCTTGGTGTTTCTGTGTGTGTGTGTGTGTGTGTGTGTGTGTGTAGCAAGATCCCCTAACATGAGATCTAAACTCTAAACACATTTGTTTTTTTGAGACGAAGTCTCACTCTGTCACCAGGCTGCAGTGCAGTAGCGCGATCTCGGCTCACTGCAACCTCCACCTCCCGGGTTCAAGCGATTCTCCTGCCTCAGCCTCCTGAGTAGCTAGGATTACAGGCACCTGCCACCATGCCCAGCTAATTTTTGTATTTTTAGTAGAGACAAGGTTTCACCATGTTGGCCAGGCTGGTCTCAATCTCTTGACCTTGTGATCTGCCCACCTTGGCCTCCCAAAGTGCTGGGATTACAGGCATGAGACACCATGCCTGGCCTCTGAAGACATTTTTAAGTGCACAATACAGTTTCATTAACTAAAAGCACTAAGTTGTATAGAACATCTCTAGAACTTTTTCATCTCATATAACTGATGCTTTATACCCACTGAGCAATAAATTTCCCCTTTCTCCTCCCCCAAATCACCATTCTACTCTGCTTCTATTAGTCTGACTATTTTAGATACCTCATATAAGTGGAATCCTGCAGTTTCTGTCCTTCTGTGACTGTCTTATTTCACTTAGCATAATATCCCGCAGGGTCATCCATGTCGTCACAAATGGTAGGATTTTCTTCTTTAGTATAACTGAATGATATCCCACGGCATGCATATACCACAGTTTCATTATTCTTCTTTTCATCCTATACCACACCTAAACGACTTACAGTGACTACAGGAACACTGGAGTTGTTCCCTAAACTTCCCATTCAGAAAAAACTATGAGGAATTCGCATTTTACCTATATGCTGGTATTACAAAAAAAAAAAAAAATGAGTCTGAGCTGCTCAGAGATTCTAAATAATCATTGTCATTTGAGCCTTGGGTGCTAAGAAAGTCAGTAACTTGGGAAGAAAATACTCTGCCCCTTCCTGAATTCTGAGATAAAGAAGGCACAATAAATAAGAATGAACTTTCCAAAAATATGTAATTGCCCCTCAAGGAGAATTATTTAAAATTGAGATCATCTTAAGTCTTTTACGTCTCCACGTCTTCATGGTGCTACTCAAGCACCATGGACCATATATCTTACAAAGACATGGTAGCTAAGCTGAGAGTAGCCTAGATCTATCCAGGGTCAGTGAGAAGAACTGGCCAATGAAATTAAAAGCAAATACTTCAGTCCAGTCTTTGCCTTTTTATAAACCTGGAAATGCCCCTGATGTCTAAACCCCATGGCCTGGCACTGTTTCTACTATAGAAGAGCACACTGGAGGGAAGAAAACTGAACAGGGATGGATGAACCCATTCCAGGAATTCAAGCAGGTATTTTAGAGTTTCTGAAATGAGACAGGGTAGTGGATGGGATTTATTTCAAAGTAAAGAGGACGGCAAAGGTAAAGTGCAGGTGCAAGAGAGATGGTGGCAGAGAGTCCTTTGTGACTTGGAAAAGCGCTGAAGTTTGCTCCTTGGTAACTTACAGTGGACTTTCCTGGCAGCTCGAAGAGGGAGGCAGAAATGTACCTAAACATTCTCGTAAGGGTTGCTGTTCAATTTGCTCCAGTACGCTCAACTTTAAAGTTGTATTAATCCAGTCATTGTTCCTGTCTTTAGTGTACTCTTTCCTAACATGCACTTCTTACAAGATGCAGTCGGAGACAGAGGATGGGAAAAGGGGATAAAGCCCCAGAGTACGAATCCGAGGCTGTGGGCACACCTACTCATGTAATGTACATGCTTCTGGGGGAGTCCCTTTTGCTAAGTCTTAGCAACCTATCACTCCCTGACAGAGCACGACCAGAGAACAGGAGAACTTGTGAATCTCTCAACAGATCACTGAGTGTCCTTTTTTAGGAAACTTTGAGACAGATATCCTTCTGTTTTGCCAGGCAAAGCAGAAAAGAGCATTCTGAGGATGCTGAGAAAGCCACCAGCTTCATCAGGGTTGACTCCCGGTTATCTGTGATGCTGGTTGTGGGAGACACTGTCCTTGTCCCCGCTATATCCTGTGAGCACTCACTCGCTATTCTCACGATCTTCACGTCTTCTTCTCAGAAACCCCTGGGATTCTGCTGAGGGCTTTCTGCGGCCACAGGAGCATGCTTGGCCTCCTCCCTTGGCAGGTGGAAAGTACCTAAATACTATGCCCCTTACGAGTAGGCTCCATCCAATGAAAGGGAGATGGTAGATAAATAACCCAGTGACCCACCCCAGTGGGGCACAGCTCTGAGCCAGCCTATATGGAGTCTTCCAGAGGTCCTCAATGGAACCGAGCCCCACCCGCCCATGGAGGTGACATTATCATTCACATACACTGTATTGCCTTCCATTTATTCACATCCCCACTCCTTACTGTAGTTTCCTGCATCACTTCACAAATAAATGGCACACACTTAAATCCTTTTGTAAGCATCTGTGTTTGGGAACAAAACCTAAGACACCAGGAGTTGGCACAAATATGAACAACAAACTTTTAAAGCTACCCCCCGACCCAATCTACACCTTTACAGATTCAACAGTTCAAGAAGATTGTTACAAGACTCTGGGTAAAAGTATTAATGTGGAATAATTTTGTATGTCATGTATGGGTAGATGAAGAGGCTGACCCAGTATTTCCAGGTTCCTGTCTGTGGTTAACCTTTGTGTTTCTCTCAATTACTAATTTCAGAACTTTGTGCCTGACTCCTCTTCTTGCCTTGAGTCAGCATCCGGTAGTAACCTTGCTGTTCTTGACCCTAGCTGCCCTTTGTGGCTTCGCATCTGTGAGCAAGGGCTGAATCTGATCATTTCTGGTTTGATGGAAAGTGTGGGGGTGGGGAGGGCCAGAGATGTTTCTGAATGATTTCACAAAGCTAGGTGGATCTAGAGATAGTGTGGATTTGACTGAGTATTTTTGCTTAAAGCATTTCAATCCATAGAAGCTGGAGGTCTCTTGAGGAGCATCAAGCCAGGTGGTTAGAGAGATCTTCAATGGGGACAATGATTCATGGAATCACCTGCCAGGCTAACGGAAACAGGCTGATAGTATAATGGTAAATGGCTTGAGACAAATGACTCAGGAATAAATCTCATAGGTGTTGGTGGCCATCTTTCTAAGGCTCTGTAGGGTAGAGAGTGAGTCTGAGAGCTTAGGAAGCCAAGTAGGATTTGGATACTTTCTGTTTCTTAAGAACAAACCCAACATGTTCAAGAGTCTATGCATTAAGAGCTCCTGAGAGTTCTTGAAAAATTTGAAAACACTGGTCTTAATCTTTGTTCAATAAAGGTCACAAACAAGTAACTTCATGCTGCTTTTGAGTTTCAAGAACTCCTGTTCACTTTTTTTCTCCTTGTTTAGTGGGACGAAATGTACCAAATGGAGTCAAAAGGAGGAAAAAGGAAATAAGATGCTTGAAAATGCACAAGCTGAATTTAAATAATTGAATACTGACTACAAATGAGTAAAATAACCAAACTCAACATGACTCCAGGTTTCTCATCTGAGACTCCCAAACCCCAGAACAAATTTTAATTAGCACAGGTTCAGTATTCCTTTGGGCTTTAGGTAAATCCTGTTCTTTTTCTTTTCTATAATGAGGTGTGCAGCAGTTGAATGGCATGACCAAGGACAAGCAGTATGCAAATGTATGTAAATATGCCCCAAATCATGTATAACTGGCCAGGACTCATTATTTAGAAGAATTATCTGAAAATTAATGGTTCTTAACTTTTATGGGTTATGAGCCCTTTTGTTAATGTGATGACACTTTTGTGAAATGTGTCAACATCTGAAGCATTTTTCCACATATTGGGAGGTTAATGGGCCTTCTAAGACCCATTCCTTGATCCCTGTTCCATAGATCCCAAGTTAAGAACCTTGATTTATGATTTGGGTATCACTAGGGGGTCTCTTCCTTGAGGAAAAGTCCTTTTGGAAGCAAATAGCCACCTTTTGCTTCAGATTGACTATGAAACCCATCGAACTGGGTCTTCATACAAGAAAAACACAATTTTAAAAGCGACCTAGCCCACTGAATGAGACCCAACTTCCTCATTCAATAATGAAGGGCTTTTGTCATAATCTCAAAGTTTTAACCCCAAGTAAACACAAGGATAAGTAACCTTTAAAAACTGCTTATTTACAAGATAGACCAATATGCAATAGTTAACAGCCAAGCAAAGGTTCTTCCTATCTTTTATTAAACATGGCACCAACCACAACTGCTAACAAAGATGTGATGTCATTTGAGTGTAGCAGTCCCTCAGTAAACATCTGTTTAGAAATAGATGCTCTTTGCTTGTACGGGCTTATCGTGATAATGCGGTGGTTCCACTGTTCCTACTTAGGAGTCAATACATCATCCAATTCTGACAGCTAAAAGCCTGGTAGTGGGTTGCCATAAATCCAAAATCTGTGACATCTGTAGGTAGGCAGAGACATACATCAGAAATAAAAAAATCTACACTCTGTGTAGATTTCCATTTAGAAAATCAAATTCAGTAGCCATATTGTTGGTATTTTTCCCAAAAGCACAAACACACTTTTTTTCTATTTGAAAATGTCTCTGTTAATTATAAAAACACAAAATCCCACATTGAATTAGAGGCCAAATATGAAAAAACGTACTGAATCAACTATCTCCCAAAGTCACTGATAGAAATAAATGGGTCTAAATAGACTAATACTAAATAAGAGTTTTCCATTTATTTCTCCTTGATTACAATGTGGAATTAGCAATGTTGCAAAAAAGACTAAACTGATGTGTTTATCCTGATGGTATCTCCTTAACGATGAGCTGCTTCTAGAAGCTAATGAGTTTTCACAGCAAACTGCTGAGTATATCTAGATATTAGGATTAAAAGCCCATCTTATGGTAAATTACTCTAGACTCTAATTTGGCAAGAGGAAGTGATTTGTAGTCCACGTGGGGATTTGGTGCCAAGCTCCTAATTTGGGCTGTATACAATATTTCAAGACCAACTTTCATTAGTATCAATTTACAAATGAATTATGTACAAGCAACCGAACTGTACAACAAAAAATAACATGTATTAGACTTTTCTTTGATCACTATCTAACTTCACCCCCTTATAAACATCATGGTGGACAGTTCAGTGCTTTTGAACATGCTGAAGGCATTTTGGGGGGGATATATAATTGACTTCTCCAGGATCTTCATGTTTATCTATCATTCTCAGAGAGAAATTGCTGGGTTTGAATAGTCCTAAGAGGTACAAAATTTAGTGATTAGACAAGGACTCTGGTGGTAGACTGCCCAGGTTGGACTCCTGCCTCTACCAGGTCCTAAATAACTCTGCTTCCTTGGGCACCTTTCTGGGCCTCAGTTTCTTTATCTGCAAAGTGAGAATCAAACCTGTGCTCACCTCCAAGGGTTACTGTTATTATTAAATAAGATACCCATTTAAGCACTCAACACAGAACCCAGCACATGCAAATATTCAAGATCCCTTGCTCGGATCTTGCAATCATTTAAATAGAGGAAAGACACCAACCTCCAGTTCTAAATGGGGCATGTGTTTCCCAGTACAGCCCCACTCAGCTCCCCAAACCCAAACGGGCTAATCTTTGGCACTTGTTGACAGTAACTACCCAGCTCCTATAGACATTTGCGCTTGTAACCCCTATCCTAGCATGGGGAAGTGTCTTCTAAAAACAGTCCCGAGTAATTAAGACATTGCCCAGGCCACATTAAGATGGTTAACCTGTATTTATGGCTCACCCTACTATCATGCCTTCAGCCTCACATGCCGATTCTCTTAGAAATGATGGTTGGAGAGTAATAACCAGAAATATAATCACATCATCACATTTCAAGAAACCTGTACTGAAAGCAGAACTACAAATTTAAGAAACAGTCTAGGGGAAAAAAGAAAGCTTTCATCTGGTGCATGAATATTTTAGGTAGTGTGGAAAGAGCTCTGAAATCAGACAGACCTGAGTTCTAATATTAGCTTACTGGGTGTGTGGCTCCTACCAAAATGCTTAACTGCTTTGATGCTCTTGTTTCCTAGATTTGTAAACTGGGGAGGATGATATCCACTGAAAGGGGTCATTTTTCTGATTAAACGAGATGGTGTTTCAAGAGCAACCTGGTTTCCAGTAGACAGCTAATAAATGCCAGCCTCTTTTCTTTCATATCCAGTTCAGATACTGTATCTGCAACTGATTTTACCTTTAGTTTAGTCATCAAAGTTTTCTCACCCCAGAGCAACCTGGGAGAGAAACTGTCTCATTACTTTGTGATGGCTCAATGACATCTTAAATCTGGATCCATCATGGTGGCAGGAGAGACCACTACACACATGAGCTTTGAAAGCACAAACCAGTAGTAAGGATATGCTGCAAAGGTCTTCTGAGAAGGCTGTGGTATCTTTCCGTCTTATTAGGCACCAGATCTAAAGAAATCCTATTACAGGGGGAAGAGTATGTACATGTACACACGTACACACACATACATAAGGCCCTATAGTCATACATGGGCCCTTGTAAACCTTAGCATTGTTCACTGAATTCTAACCCAAATGTCAGACATATCTTGAGTATTGAATAAAATTAGTATGAGCCTGAATCTAAATGTTTTTTGTTGTTTTCTTAAACAGGTAAATGAGAATCAGCATGTGTTTGCATGGAGTGGAGGAAGTCTCTTTGTTTTCTAGTTAAGTAGCAGTCTTGACATGGTATGGTAACTAGATGTAATTTCTTGAGCTAACTCAGATAATTGATAGATCAGGTAAGTGCCTGAAGTGATGTGATGAGAAGCTTCCTGGGGTCTTGAGGAAGGCAGTGATGAGTTAGCAAAGTCTGCACTTGGAATGGGTAAGGGTCTGGTGGCAGCACGAGTCCTTTGGTCCAGGGCTCTGCACTAACAGTGCATGGTGGTGATGTTCTTTCTGCAGCTACCGTGGTACTTGCTCTGCATTTATTCTTGACTGACCACTGTACTGTTGAACCACATACCATATGAGGCTCCAAGAGCTGGGTTCTAGGAAATCACACTGGTAACACACAGTGTACAGCAAACCTTATTCAGCAGCAACTGAAAAGTCACCACTCCTCCCCACACTGAAAGAGTGACATATAGGAAAAACTACTGAGCACTATTATAAAAACTAGAACCTCATTTCATCTGGACTTTGCTCAGCTTTGAGGTCAAATTTTAGAACAATGAGGAATAACTCATGACAAGGACACAGTCATGGAAGAATCATATCCAATGTGTACTGTGTCAGACTGGTTTGGCAGAAGAAAAAGTTAATAGGATCCTGTCTCCAATGGGCTAGTCTAGTTGGAAGGAGCAAACTTCCCCATGTAATCTGAACTGGGCCAATAGTCTCCGAGTACACACAGTTCCACAGGTGCAGCCATTGCAGAAACATTGAAATACACTGTGGCCCTAAGTAAAGAGCTGCTGCTCCAGGCTCCCTGAATTCGCCTGTCCTAAAGCCTTCCTCTGGGATCTCCCACAACTTCCTTATAATTCACCAACTAAAGAGTTAGTATTTATCACAGCAAAGAAGCTCCAAGAACTCTTCTTGGGTGGCCACTAGGGCCACTGTCCATTCTGATTGAATGAGGTATTAGACATATGGAATATCACCGTTTGAATCAAGTGTGGAACACCCATAAGCCAAAGTATCATGAATGGATCTGAAAGTCAAAGGTATGAAATAAATAGAGAACTCCTGGGAAGACTCAACAGAAAAACTGTGCCCTTTAGAATGTAAATTCCACAATGGTGGGGACCAGCCTGTCCTCCTTCACTGTTGAAATCACAGCTCCTAGAGTGCGTGGCTCAGAACGGGAATTCGGTGTCTGGTTGTTCCTCAAAATAATGAATAATCGGGGCTATTTAGGGAATGTATCCTGGGGAGATGTTGAAGGTGGTTCTAAATGGAAGAGAAGAGCAGAGATTGGAAAGATGATTCTAGGTAAGGCTTGGTATTTCCCATGTACCCCATACTCCCTCCATGCATCCACAGGGGTCAGTAGAGACTAGTAGCAAAGAACCAATTTCTGGCTAGAGTCCTGTTAAATTAAGTTCACCCAGCTTTGCTGTTTACTAGCTGTATTACCCAGTAGGCTGCCTAGAACCTTGGTTTCCTGCTTTAACATACAGACATTATCACTTGCTTCCCCAGGAGAGGCACAGGAACCTGATATGAACCAGTGAGTGCCAAGAGGGCAAGGGGCTCATCTGTTGGGTCCACTAGTTTGTATCCCAGGCCCAAAAGCATTCTTCAAAAAACATTAGGAGATCAATAAATATTGGTTGAATGAAAAAAAGAAAAAAGAATGAAGGGTAGCCTTTTTTCCATTGTGTGAAGTGAATAGAGACAGAGTCTGTGTGGGTACCCACAATGCCTATAAGAAATGGAGATGCAGGGATTGAGGGCATTTTTCCAGTCTGAGCCTGGCAGCTCATCAGGACCCAAGACAGAACCTAGTAAAGAAGGGTCACTGCACTACTACAGCCATTGTTTTCTTCCTGGTGGACGTCCAGAGCTCAGAAGGGACCTGGATTAGGAACTGGGTCAATAGGGTGGTTAAGGGTGGAGGGTCTACAGATAAACGCAGGTCTCTGTCCCACTACTTAACAACTGTAGGACCTTGGGTGAGGTGTGTAACCTTTTCCTTAAACCTTCATTTTGTCACCTGTAAAATGGGGATAATATAGTACTCAATTCATAGGGCTAACTGAGCATTCAATAAAATAGTGTGGGACAGGTGGCCAGAGCATGCTAACAAGCCTTGAAAAATGTTAGTTGTCACTGTTAGATAAGGATGACAATTTGAGGTTCCCCGACCTCTCCTGGCCCAGGTTGATCCACTGGCTGACTGCCTTTTGAAGCTTCTCACCTTGCTGTGCCTCTCCTTTGTTTAGGTTGCTAAGATGCAGAATGTGGTCTCTATATTAACTCACAGAGGTGGTCCACTGAGGCTGGGTTTACTCAGCACCCTTGACTTCCAGTCCCCTGGGACAACTGTCCATGTCCATTAGAATGAACAATTTTCCAATGGACATGGACAATTGTCCATGACTAGAATTCTCAGACCAGAGCTAAAACATCCATGCAAACACCTGGATTAGCCAACTGCAGAAAGATGGACTCCTTCCCGCCCTATCTGGTGAAGGAATGTGTAAGCCAGTTGGAGATAAGTATGGGAAGCAAACACCATGAATGAGACTGTGAGGCAAAGGAGGGAAGGCATTAGTTCTTCAACTCTGAAGCCAGTGCCTGCTTCTCTTCAGAATCTCTGGGCACTGGGAAGATGCAGCATAATGGTTTTCCTAGACCAACCCACAGCCATTTTTTAAGTCCTCAATCTTGGAAACAAATTGCTTTTGTGCCAATGCGGGAGGTAAGAGGAGTTTATATGTTCCGTGAGAGAGGAATTCAGGCAGAAGAATCAGCCTCTAAGGAACCAAAGTAGGGAAAATTGGTGTAAATTATTCTACAACTTCTGAGATAAAATATCATAACAGTTCAAAATGAAAACTATAGTTTTTGAAATATTAAGGCTGAAGGGGTATTATATTTATAGGGTGTTTGGCTAAGGCATGACAACATAACTATTCATTTCAGTCAAAGAGAAATTAAGCTTCTGTTTGAGAAAATGAGATTGGATTCCATTGTCGTCAAATATTTTCTAAATTAACCAAATGTGCCAAGTACTACCTGGGTCAAACGTGAAACCATTAAACCGCTCTTTTATGTTGTTTATCAGCTATTCCTAGCGGTTGGGCTCTGAAGGGAAATATTTGAAATGATTCTCTATTCCACCCCTAGATTTCCCTCTCAAGGGAGAAAACAAAGCAAAACAAAACAAAAGAGAAAGATTCCTTTCTGATGTTCAGATGATGTAAACCTGATTTAAAGTGTGCTTAAGACCAACAAAGATGATTATTTCTCAGAGCTGGCCAGTTTGTACGGAGGGTTTATACCAGGGGGTCTTCAAATTTTTGGCTTCCCTGGGCCACAGTGGAAGAAGAATGATCTTGGGCAACACATAAAATAACAAAATAACACTAACAATAGCTAATGAGCTAAAAAAAAGAAAAAAAAATCACAAAAATACTTCATGTTTTAATAAAGTTTATGAATTTCTGTTGGGCCTCATTCAAAGCCGTCCTCCCTCGGCAACATGTGGCCCACGGGCCACAGACTGGACAAGTTTGGTTATATCCCAGTTCCCTTTCTGCTTTCCTCCAGCAGGGCTGCTCTTCTTGATGGGGCTTCTAGCAGGTAATTGCATCCAGGCTATTTCTACCCAGTAAAGGCCTGGCCTTTCCTGATCCACTGTCTCACTTACTTAAAGCCACTCCTACTGCCCCAGCCTGTCTCCTGTTTTTCTAACTGCAAGGGGAAGATTCTGAGAGTCCCATCTTCCTGCTTCAAGTGTTGCCCCTGAGATGCAGTCATCTCTAAGCCTTCTAATCTCTTTTCCTCTGAGGCCATTCACCTTATTCAAAGCTTGGGGAGCGCCCCGTTGATTGCAAGAATCTCGAGCAGCACAGTCATCTACACAACAGACAAGAGGAAGGAGGCTGCGGAGAATAAAATGAGTGATACCAGGGTTTGCTCTGTTACTATATTGGGCATAAAAATACTTCCAGGGTTTTGACTTTTAAATGATGCGGCCCAGCAGGGGTTCACCAAGCACGGGGCAGACTGACACGGAAATAAGAATAATCATTCAGGAGAACGGTCTTTGAAACTTGAGGTACCGAACTCAATCGGATAATGAAACACTGCGAACTCCACAGGGTATTTTTTCACCTCTATAAAGAACATTCAATTAAACGCTTTTTCATTGGGACAGGAGGGGTGGAGTGATTTTTTATTCCCTCCCTTTTCCACAGAAAGTATCTTCTTGGCTCCTGGCCCAAACTTTTTTCCCCCCGCTGCTACTGCTTTTTATTGCCTTTTCTCCCCACCCCGCTCAGATCCACAATGTCTGCACACCTTGCCTTCTCACGGGTTGATGGAAATTCCCCATGCTGCCCTTGCAAATTCTCATTACCAACGGGTGACACAATGGCTTCACTGGGTGATGCATTGATGCCGCTTCCAGAGGTTTCTGGTGCCTCCATTTCATGGGCCACTTGCTTAGCTGCTCCTGAAATGCCTTAGTGCTATGAGGGCCGCATTTAACTTAGCCATCTGTGAATAACTCCATCAGGGGCAGACTCCAGCCCAAAGTCAAGTCTGCTTCTGCTTGCTGGCCAGAATGTCATCCCATCCCAGGCGGGCAAGCAAGAATGATTTCCTTGCATAAAAGTCCAATGCTGTCATCCCTCCAAGCCCATGGGTGCCTTTGGGAGAGTTCCAGGCATTGTACGTGGACATTCTTACAAATCAATTAGAGCTTGGCACTTTGTAGTCTGGAATGATGTCACACAGCCTGGGTGCAGTCAGGCACTGGGTGATGATTTCCAAATTACTGATCATTCAACTAGCAGAGGTATACCTTTCTATTTTGGAGTGTGACAAGATAAGAGGAATACAAGAAATAAATAAAGGCCTTCTGAGTACAGAGCCATGTATCAAATTCAGTTCAATTCACCCTGATTGTAGGTCCACCTGCCACCAGGCTTTGTCCTCAGAGTTGGGGATGCAGTGGCATATGAGACTTGGCTTCTATCTAGGGGGCCTTAGAGTCTAGAGGGGCAACTAAACCTGAGGTCAATGACTTGGAGAGAACTTATAAATGGTCTTCAGGGAGTCCAGAACCCCCAAAATTGTACTGAATTATGTAATGGGACTTGCACACATGCAGATACATATTTCTGGGTAATGAATTGATGTTGTTTTAATCAGATACTAAGAGGGATATATGACCCCCCCCCACACACACACACACAAATACCAACTAGTAGGCTAGTGTGTTTTTTTACCTTGTATTTCCCAAGCAAGCGAGAATGGGTGTTAAATGACTGAATGAGTAAGTGGTGACTCCCATACTGGGAAGGATAGACAGTTCAGCCCAGGTGACAGGAATCCTGGGATGTCAGGACAGGAAGGTTGTAGAATCATCCCTTATCTGGAATTGTGAGTCTATGAAGTCAAGGAACTGGGGATGGCTCAGAGTTGGATGGTTTATGTGAAGGAAGGTGCCACATTTTATGGGCTAGAAGCCAGTCACAGATCTTTCCCACACTCAAAAGGAGGGGACTGCCGTGGGTGCCAGAAACCATGAAAGCCTTTGTGTCCCCACCCAAAACTCATCTTGACTTGTAATCCCTACAATCCCCGTGAGTCAAGGGGGAGACCAGGTGGAGGTAACTGAATCATGGGAGCAGTTTTCCCCATGCTGTTCTCATGGTAGTGACTGAGTTCTCACAAGATCTCATGGTTTTACAAGGGGCTCCTCCCTCTTCCCTCAGCACTCTCCTTCCTGCTGCCTGGCAAACAATCATGGCTGCCTGCTGCCATGATTGTAAGTTTCCTGAGGCCTTTCCAGCCATGGTGAACTGTGAGTCAATTAAACCTCTTTCCTGGCCAGGCACAGTGGCTCAAGTCTGTAATCCCAGCACTTTGGGAGGCCGAGACGGGCGGATCACGAGGTCAGGAGATCGAGACCATCCTGGCTAACACAGTGAAACCCCGTCTCTACTAAAAAATACAAAAAACTAGCCGGGCGAGATGGTGGTGCCTGTAGTACCAGCTACTCCGGAGGCTGAGGCAGGAGAATGGTGTAAACCCGGGAGGCGGAGCTTGCAGTGAGCTGATATCCGGCCACCGTACTCCAGCCCGGGCGACAGAGCGAGACTCCGTCTCAAAAAAAAAAAAAAACCTCTTTCCTTTATAAATTGCCTAGTCTCCATTATTTCCTTATAGCAATATGAGAAGCGACTGACACACCACCCTACTATGGGAGGCCAGGCTATGCTTTGTTCTCACTTGACCAAATAATGTTTTTGTATGTCTATTAATATGCCATGAAGCCCAATGTGAGAAATGTTTATCTAAACTATTCAGTATAACTAGAAATTTTTCTTTTTTTCTTTTTTGAGACAGAGTCTCGCTCTGTCACCAAGGCTGGAGTGCAATGGTGCGATCTTGGCTCACTGCAACCTCCACCTCCCAGGTTCAAGCAATTCTCATGCCTCAGCTCCTGAGTAGCTGGGATTACAGGTGCACGCCACCACACCCAGCTAATTTTTGTATTTTTAGTAGAGACGGGATTTCACCATGTTGGTCAGGCTGCTCTTTAACTCCTGACCTCATGATCTGCCCGCCTTGGCCTCCCAAAAGGCTGGGATTATAGGCATGAGATACCGCGCCCAGCTTATAATTAGAAATTTTATATTCTGAATTTACGTGGCGGGGGGGATGTATGCACGTGTGTGTAAAATAATTCTAAGCTCCACTGATCAGCACCCCTCTATAGCTCCAGAACATCTAGATAAGAAGCAGTTCTTCATGTCATAGTGAGCAGAAGCTAAAGAAGAAATCTTCCCAATAGACAGAGATGGGGGTGGTCTGAGAAAGAAGATGTCAAGATTGGAGAACACCTACTAATTGCCTCATCACCCTGATTCTTCCTCCCCAGGAGCGTGCCCACAATGCCTGTCCAGTGAAGAGATGCTCTGTGAACAGACTGGTCAGTCACAGAAACTGCCACTGGAGCCTGAGACATGAAGGCTCTCAAAATCTGAACATAGGACCTAGGAACTCTTGGAACAAGAAGAAATTATTCAGACCTGTGGGCTTCACACTTTTTAAAAATGGCAGCACAGTCCTGTTTATTAAATAAGCAATTGCTTGACACTCCCTTGATTGAAGCAAAACAAAAAATAGGTTGCTCTTATAGAAACAGGTGTGTCCTGCCCAGTGGACCTCCCATTTGTTTCCATCCTTGTGCAGCCCAGAATGGCCTTTGAAAATATTTCTCTTGCTCAGCTCCCTCATTATAAAACTGGAAAACAACTGAATCCCTGAAAGGCGAAGGGTCCTTTCAAAGCCACACCACTAAGTCTAGACAGTTGTTCTTGTCATCTCCTTGACGTGATTCAGAGCGACCATCAAAGGTGAGCTGTTTCCCGACAGCATACATCAGCCTCTTTATACCTCTCAGAAGACCCTCCCTTCATGAGTTCACAATCACTGTTTTTAACTCCCAGCTTAAGGAATCAGACTGACTTAGTTCTTTGATGTAATTAACCTGAGGAACACCTGCTTTTTGTGACATCTCTAATTTCTGGGATCAACCCAACCACACAGAGACTGGATGACCAACAATTGCCCTTCAACCCCTCTAGGGCATCTTAAGGGTAGGGTGGGGTGGGGTGTGAAATTCCAGGACAAATGGAAAAAGGTGAAAGAGTGCCTTATCAGCTGGAAAATAACCCAAGCTCCTTATCTTTATGGATATAACAAGAAACAGTCAAAGCAACCTCCCTGGGAATCCAGAGGTGAGTCCAAAAAGGTAATATACAATTGACTAACAGCCTTGCAGGGGATTCGGCCTGGAAGCTCACCTCTACCTGTGCCCAAGCCCTGCTCAGGTTCTTTTAAATCTCTTCCTACAAAAGTTGATACAAAGGCTTAATGAACCAAAAGGCATTAAGAGTCATGCGTGTGAATTATGCCACCGATTCCTGCTTCTTTAATTGGATGCAAATAACATCACCTGGGCTCCACATCCCAGGATCTGTCCGGCTCTTTGTCGTGCAGCGCTCTAAGCACCTTGTTCCAAAGAGCCTGGCAGGAGAGGAAGACATTAACTGTGAGATCTGCTGGCTTCTGCCAAATTCACAAACGCTGGCTGTTAGGCCTATAGATAGAACGAGGGGTAATTTCATGCAAATGCTCTGTGCTATTCCCTGAGCTCCAAGATTAGAGTTGTCAGAAAATGTAAGTGTTCCTCCGGTTAATAACACAAAGAACTCATTCAGTCTGATTCCCTAAGCGGAGAGTTAAAGACCAGCAATGGTGAACTCATGGAGGGAGGGTCTTCTGAGAGTGATGCTGGAAAATGCACAGCATGTGCCGAGGCCATGATACCTGATGAGAGTCACATGGACCACATCAGGGAGGTCGTCCAGAAGCCCTGCATGGTTTTTGGGGCTCAGCCATCTCCTGGGCACCTGCTGGAGGTACAGGCAGATGTAACCGGCAGTAATGAGCTTATGCGGCTGCGTGGAGAACCATTCCAGGTCAAGCCAAGGCTGCAGGATTTGGGAACAAAATATAAAATGCATGTGCACAGGACCATCCTCGCTTTGTTTCTTTTCCTTTCTCTCTAAGAAGGAGACACTTTGGTTCCTAGATGCATTCCTACTAGTTTCTTGGACACACATTTCATGTTTATGTGGCAAATTATATTTGGTTATAGTCTCCAGAGAGCACTGACTTATTATTCCAACAGGGCACTTCTTGAAGACGATTTTAAATCTTATGAATGGTGTGTAGCCGTGGACTGCTTCAGGATGGAAGGGAGGACACAGGTGACACCATCCGCCTACTTACTGTATCCTAGGTACAGCACAGGGGTTGTGAGTCAGCCTTTGGATTTTCAGATTCTAATTTTCAAACTATCCTGAAAGATGCATGATGGCTTTTGAGTTAAAACACACACACACCTCCTCCCTTCACCCACCTCCATACAGTCAGTGGAATACACCTTAATTTGTAACTTTTCTAGAGAAAAAACAAGCAAACAAAATTGTTATTAAAATCAAGAGCATGATTAACGAGCCAAATTTGGGATTGGGTCCAGCCTTTTCCCACTGGTTATGAGACCCTGTGAAAGCCTCTTCATCTCTCCGGGAACCTATATCCCACCTGTCCATTTAGGATAATAATAATTCTACTTCATAGGCTAATTCTGAAGATTAAGTGAGGTGATGCATATGTCTAGTATACAATAAATGTTCCATAAATTATACTTACACTATTTTTCATGGATTTCTGATTAAAGACCCCCAATGCAGCATTTTTTTGCAAAGAGTAAATACTCAGAATTTCTCTATTATGATCTGCTATCAGTCCACCCACATCAGCCTTCTGCAATGGAAATTTCTTCCAAATAATGAAATGAGTCAAATGGGACAAGTTTTCTGTTTACCCCCCAGGACATATGTTCTGCTGTTTGAGATACTGTTTGTTTTGTTGGGGAAGGTTGTTTGTTTCTTGACAGTATAATACAAAGCAGTAGATTGGCCATGCTCCGCTATACATATGGACACGGTGAAGAAGTCAAATCAATTATTTAAAAAGTTTAGAGCATCTGTTCCCAGAAAAATTCCACCTACAGATATTCACCTTGCCTAGCCTGAGACCAGCCCCAATGGAAAACAGTCTTTCATAATAAGACCATGGATTCATTTTGTCTTATGAGATAAAAGAGTATTTTATAAGTGAATTATATTTTATTTTATGAGGCTATCCATTTCAAATAAGTAGAGCCAAGACTCACTGGAAATGTTGAATCCTCAGATGGTTCATATTCCTGTTAATTTAGAAGCGTTCAAAGCCATGCGCAAGTAGAGGATGCTTCCTTGCTAAGCATTCATGACCCTTGTTCAATATCCTTAAAAACAACGGTTTTCTATGTGGCACATAGACACCACAGAATACCATGCAGCCATAAAAACGGATGAGTTCATGTCCTTTGTAGGGACATGGATGAAGTTGGAAACCATCATTTTCAGCAAACTATTGCAAGGACAGAAAACCAAACACCGCATATTCTCATAGGTGGGAATTGAACAACGAGAACACTTGGACACAGAGTGGGGAACATCACACACTGGGGTCTGTCGTGGGGTGGGGGGAGGGGGAGGCATAACATTACGAGATATACCTAATATAAATGTCGAGTTAACGGGTGCAGCACACCAACATGACACATGTATACATATGTAACAAACCTGCACGCTGTGCACATGTACCCTAGAACTTAAAGTATAATAATAAATACACACACAAAAAAGAGGAAAAAGAAGAAGAGGAAGGAGGAGGAGGAGAACCAAAAAGGCATAGATGGGACTACGGAAAAAAAATTGTTTTCTGATTTGGAGGATCAAAGAATCGTTGTAAGTAAGCCCTCTGGCACAGACATTTTTGGAAGTGATTTTACATGTTTTCAGTGGGATAGTGTCCATTTTGTCCCATAAATTATCCTGAAATATCTATGATGGTTTTAAGATTTAAAAAAAAAATCAAACCATAACTGTTAGATATGAGTTCTACATTTCTTTTCAAAGAATTAATATATCAGTATATTCAATTCTTTGCCTTCTACTTCTAAACTTCCTCATAAACAACCTTTTCCCATTACCTACTCCAGCCTGACTCATTCTGATCACCTGCTCCACCCTAACTCATTCAGATTACTTGCTACTTGCTACTTGCTCTGCCTTGACTCCTGCCAAAGCACTCACTCCATCATTCTCTTTAAATTAGCCAGTCAGAATTAGCCTGTGTGGTCTAACCCTAGTCAATAGGGGAACGACACAGCAGCAGGGGCCACCTGCGTCAGGGATAAGAACCCCTTCCCTCTCTTGTCCAAGTGGGCGCTCACCATTGTTTCATCTGTAAGGGTACCCTCTTCTATATAGAAGCAACTTGCCTTGCTGAGAATTAAAAAGAAAATTTTTTATTCCAGTGCGATTTCTTTTGTGGCACCGAAACTTTATATGTAACAATAACCTACTCCCTCCAGCCCCATCTATGCAGTTACTGGAATACACTTTGATTCCTAAGTTTTCTAAAAGAAAAGAAAGAAATTGTCCTCAATTAGGAATCCATGGGTGGTTTTACTGATTATCAAATCTCTAGAATAGAATGCAAGATTATAGACAGACAAATCTTGAGCCAGACGGTATATGTTATTAAAATCAAGAGCATGATTAATTAGTCATTTACTTGGAGTGATTTATCTTGTACCTCTCTCCACCGGCGTTAGAACTGCCTGCTGCGGACATCAGGTGTGCTGCTCTATTATGCATACTAATCAAAGTCCGCAGAAGTGCACATTGAGGGTGAATTTGAGCTCCACTGAACACCCATTTTAAAGAGCTGCATTTTATTAAATAGGCCTGAAGTCAAGAAGGCCATAAAACTGCAGAGGAAAAGGATAAACCAGTCATGGCTTAGTTGTCTCTCTTTCAAATGAGCCAGTGCCAAGCCGGCTTACGCAGGCAGCCTCTCCAACCCATGTCTAAATAAGAGAGTCTCATGTCTTCCCCTTCCTATTTCAACAATCCATCTTACATCTCCCCATTTCAACTGCCAGCCCTGAACACAAGCCCCCATCCCTCCCCTGAAAGACAGCAATACCCTCCTCCTTCAGACTTCATTAAGCAGAGCAGATTTTTGACATGCGTAGCTGATCATGCTACATTCTTTCTTACACCCATGAGCAGCTCCCCATTGCTGCTAAGGAACAGCCCTAACTCTCTGATGAGTCCAGGAAGACGACATCCATCTCAGCCCGGAGCAGCTCTCCTGTCTCATTTCAGGTCTCTCTCTGGCCTCTTCAACATGCATCAGCCTCACTGCCCTGTGGGGAGAGGGGCCTAAAATGTTTAAAAGTCTTTTCTGCCTAAGGACTTTTCAGTTGCTGGTCCCTCTTCCTAAAATGCCGCCCTGCTGTGCCTCTGTCTGGTTAAGTCTGTTTCGCTTTCTCATTGCCAGTCTGAATGTCACTTCTTCCCAGAAACCTCCTCTATTTCCCCTTCACCTCACCCTAGAGAGAGTTACCAGCTCTCATGGTGCCCTGAAGTTTTCCCCATGACCCTTATCCAAGGTGTAATTAATTAATTTTATAAAGAGGTATTAATGCTGCTTCTTCCCTCGCTAGGTTCTAACCATGCGTGGGCAAGGACCATGTGTATTCTGTGGACAGCTGTATCCTCAGCTCCTGTGACAATGTAGGGTACAGAGTAGGCCCTCAATAAATGACAATAAATGTAGGACACATAGCAGGCCCTTAATAAGTGACAAGGATAAACCCTGAAAGCAGGGTGTGGGGGAGAGCATTTGCTGTTTCTTCTTCCTGTGCACACACACTGGACCACTTTTCCTCATTGCTCTTGCTGGTAGATGTGGTCATCTGACCAAGTGATAGGGACGACGTCTGCCACTTTCAGGCAGTCCATAAGAACCTCTCCCACATGCTACACTGTGATACTTCTGCATTCTGGCTGGTGAGGATGTCAACGTCTAAGGTCACTTTGAAGACCACATGTTGAAAATGGCAAGGTCACCCATCAGCCTGAGTTCTGAGCGACTTCATAGAAGAAACGCCCAGACTGGAACTGCTGCCCTAGAGCTGTTGGGTAAGCAGGATATAAACATCCGTTCTGTTAAATCACTGAAATTTGGGGGTGGATTTTTTTACTGCAACTTGGCCCATCTGAACTAATACATTGGTATTCAAAACAAGCACTGGGCATGAGTGAAAAAGGATAATTGCGCATCCACGCACACCTCCAGGAACATGTAAAGTCTACAGAGGTAGAAGAAAAAAACAAACTGAATTTCTAACAACATTAAGTATTGTGAAGACATTAGTCTTCTTTTTTCTTTTTCTGTGTATCTCCATTTCTTTCTTTCCCTCCACTAACTCCATCTCCCAATCTCCAAAAATTACGCAGAGAGCCTGATTACCAGTATTCCCTTGTCAGAAGCCTGCTGCTGCCTCTGTTCTTACATACTGCACTAATAATTCTACATCAAATTCTAGGTGTGGAGAAGCCTTTGCCTAGGCAGGGAGGACTTCCCAAACCAATGCATATGTAGCTGAGAAGTCCTCTCACTGAAATTAGAATTTCATTGAGCAAGCAATTCCATTTAGTTCAGTGAAGAAGTTACTTTGGCCCCAAGACAGCTCAGGAAAGAAAAGAATCACTGGATTCAGTTTTCAAAAGAGTAAAAATTTTTTCTCTACATCCTCAGGGCTACTGTCACTAATCTCAGGACTGGGACCCCACCTCCTGGGGCTCCCCTCTCTGTGTCCTTGCAGCCCAATCTCTTTAATTCAAGCTGAGTGGAAGGCAGGCTCACGCAGCTCTGCAAGCTTCTGCTGAACAAGTTAATCTAGCTGAGTTAATGATGATGCAGCCACTTCCATCGTTGCAGAAAGCCGGATCAGTTGGCTGATTAGAGCTTTGTGGCCAGGGAGCTCTCCCCTCCCTGCTGGCCTTGCTTGGGCTGTGGAAACCTCTGCATTTATTAGGAGCACCTGCTCATGGAGCTGTGCGGCCTTTGGCCCTAAAGGGGAGGACCTGAGCAGGTCTGGCTCTGAGTATGAACTGCCCATGCTCCTGGAAGCCCGTTTCTTCCACAGGAAATGTCCCTTGGTGCCAACCCTGCAATAACAGAATGGAACGTTTTCTCACATTGAGCCACACCTGTTGTCAACAAGCATTTGCTTCCAATCTATTTAAACTCCATGGGGGGAAGGAGACGTGCGGGTCCCAGGCACTGTTTGGCAATGCTGGGTTCACAGCACCTGGGAAAGCTCCACAAAGTCTATGTTCTTGTTTGGGAAGTGGAGTTGCCCCTAGTAACAGCTGCTGCGTTTCAATAGAGACGTGGAAGCCTCTGGGAAAGTCATAAAGACCTCGCCCAGGCCCCTGTGCAGAGCTTAGTGCCAGGAACTTGGAGCTGAAAGGCAGTCTGCTCCTGTCAGCCTTCCTGCAGTTTCACCAGCAGCAGGAGTAAGGTAGACAGAAGGCCGGATTCCAGCATGTGCTTGGTTGTGGAGCTGCTTTTGTTGTTGGCATTTGGGTCTCGGTCAAAGATGTCAGAATGCGTAGTTAAATGTCTGTGCCAATTAAATTCAAGTTTGCATTTTGATCTCCTAAGGTATATTTATCTACCTATCATGCAGCTGTTCATGCATCCATTTTTTTTACTTTATTTTATTTTTTTGAGATGGAGTCTTGCACTGTCACCAAGGCTGGAGAGAAGTGGTGCGATCCTGGCTCACTGCAACCTCCGCCTCCAGGGTTCAACCGACTGTCCTGCCTCATTCTCCCCAGTAGCTAGAATTACAGGCACATGCCACCATGCCTGGCTATTTTTTGTATTTTTAGTAAAGACAGAGTTTCACCATGTTGGCCAGGCTGGTCTTGAACTCCTGCGCTCGGGATCCGCCCACCTCAGTTTCCCAAAGTGCTGGGATTACAGGCATGAGCCACTGTGCCCAGCCCATTTGTTTATTCTTTTCTCCTTACTTCCATTCAAAACCAGAGACCTCCCCCCTGAATCCCGGTTCTTGTGATTGGTTTCTGAGGCCCTACTTCAGCTCCTGCCTGGTGCCCTCATAATACCCCCATATGTTCTGCACCTGGGTAGAGGCCCCTCCTATATATACATATTTCTACCAAACAACAACTGGGCACCTCAGGAGGAACTTCAAGTCTGAATATTCATCCGCTGCTTAATTTCCTGCTGTTGTGTTCCTCACCCCGGGCTGGTTACTTCCACATTTACCACATATGACATTTAGGTTCATATGTGTGTCTCTTTCTTTGAATCCTTCACACACAGTAAACCACTCCTGCTTTAGAGTTCCCACAGCAACATGGCGCAGTTCTCTGTAGGTGCACTGAGCACACTGTTGTGTAATTTCTGGTTTACATATCCTCCTGTACTAGATCCTAAGCTCTTTAAGGACAGAACTGTGGCTTAATATGTCTCTTTATTACCAACACTTAGAGTTTTGCCAATTGATTTTTGTTTCAGGATGAGTAGTTATGTGGACAGATGTAAGGCTATATTGATAGATGAGAGGGGAGGTGAGTGGGTGGATATGTGAAAGGTTGACTAGATAGATGGACTGATACGTAGATGAATAGGTGAATAGATGGGTAGATGGATAGATTAATAGGTGGATTGGTGAATAAGTGGGTAGGTGGGTGGATGGATGGATGATAGATAAATAGGTGGGTGGATGAATAGGTGAATAGATGGGTGAGTGGATGGATGGATGGGTAGATGGATGTGTAGGTGTGTGGGTAACTAGACAAATGGATGGAGAATGACCTTAGCCATCAAGTTGCCAATGTACACAACAAAAAATGCTTTTTTCCATTAAGATAGCATTCAACTACCAAGCCCTTGAATAAGTTCACAAAACCTCAACCACCAGCAAGCAGAGCAGTAGGCAGGACCCTTGTGGCCGGCATTTCCCTAAAGCTGGATGAGTATAGAGAATACTATCATTTCAAGCTATAGGCCAATTCGTATAATGTTTTCTTGTGGCAACCAAACAGCATTGCCCCGGCAATAATCACATCTCTATTTCACCGCCTTAAAACAAAAAATGCCTGCATATTAAAACTGCCACTTTTATTCTTCAGAAATGATACCTCAAATGAACCTAGAGGCAAACTTCAGAAGATACGCTTAAAAAAAAGTCAACGCCTAGGGAAATAAGGAAGTCAAGCCTAGATCCCACTGCCTTTCAGGCAACCTCACAGTCTCTACAGAAAGCAGGAGAAGAGGGCAGGTACTCCAAATCTGACCCTGTTTCAAAGTCACAGTGCTTTCCTCACTCCAGTCCATGGTTAGTCAGAAAATAAGAGAGAGTACACTACTCAGCTACTGTCAAATGTAGAATGAAACATCACCCTTGTTTTTGTGTATTGCATTATTACAGTTTTTATTACAACTACTGTGTTATAGATGTCTTTTCTTCCTCCAAGATAACAATAGAACAATGAACCAGTGTGAAAGAAAAAAGCTGTCAGAATGGGTAAAGTCACTCTGGTTGTTGTATTTTATTTAAAAAATTAGCTAATCATGCCAATTGTAATTTTAGTAAGTTATTTCTAATGTAAGTTTATTAAACCATGAATCTTCCATTGAGCTAAACTAATGACCACTATTAGGTATGCTACTCTATTTTAAACAATCAAAATATTAAATGGGATAAGATGAAAATTATAGATAGTGATAATTACAAAATGTCAGCATCACCTGGAATCAATTTACTACTATGTCAACTTGGGTGCAGAGGAGAAGAGTCAGTTGAAAATGTGTAGAAGGCACGTTGCATAGGCTGCTGTCATTTATCCTTTGGGGACTGTCATGACTGAATACTTATATCCCCCGGTCCCCTGCAGTCATTTCTACCCTGTTTGCTGCACCCTTTATCAGAGAGCAAGGGAGAAATTGGCAAGGAGAGAACACTCTTTCACCTCCTTGAATCCCAGGTTCTTACTTGAATTTTTGTAGAGAGAGTGGAGACAGAGCTTTCAAGTAAACCAATTTTGTTGTAACCACTTGTGGGTCTACAATGTGGGGTTTTTTCTTTAATATATAGTCCTGACCTTTCCACATCCCCATTCCTACAAGTGAAAAGGGAGCAGGAGTCTCTGTAATGAGACTATTGCAGAAACCATTGCTTCATTTAAGTCACAGATTTCAGCTGTGCTTGTTTTGTTTAGCGAAATCACCTGTGTACCTGAAATCCTGGGCAAAATGGATTTGCTCTTGGCACAAAAGGGCAGAGACTGCATCCCCTAAAGTTTACCTGTCAAGGTAAGATGCAGTAACATGATACACATGTGCAGATGTATTTGCCTTCTCCGGGGACTGATCAGTTCTCAGGGATTGTCAAAGTTACCTCTGTGACAAAACACTATGAGAGCCATGACCTTCCACCTTTCCCTCTACTTCAATCATCTCCCTCAAATTCCAAAATCTTTCCACCACTATTTGCTACATAGATATGCAAAGGTATATTCACACAGCACACAGACACACTCAAGCTCTGCATTCCTCTGTTGAAACAACTCCAACAATCTGGTTCTGGTGGAACAGAGTGCCTGGATAAACTATCCAAGTAGAGCTGTCGGTTGCAGGTAAATTACTAGGTTTGTTTAAATCTTTCTTCTGGTTTTTCCTTGCATTCTCTCCTGGCCTCTCTCTTTTGCCTTCTCCAGCTCTGCCCCTTGAAGCCACTGACCATCCCTCATGGTTCACTCCCAGACCCTCTCTTTTGCACAACTGAGTTCAGATTTCTCTTGTCCCAAGGGAACGAGGATGTTTTCTTTTTTTTTTTTTTTTTTTTTTTTGAGGCGGAGTCTCGCTCTGTCGCCCGGACTGGAGTGCAGTGGCCGGATCTCAGCTCACTGCAAGCTCCGCCTCCCGGGTTTATGCCATTCTCCTGCCTCAGCCTCCGGAGTAGCTGGGACTACAGGCGCCCGCCACCTCGCCCGGCTAGTTTTTGTATTTTTAGTAGAGACGGGGTTTCACCGTGTTAGCCAGGATGGTCTCGATCTCCTGACCTCGTGATCCGCCCGTCTCGGCCTCCCAAAGTGCTGGGATTACAGGCTTGAGCCACCGCGCCCGGCCACGAGGATGTTTTCTACAGGACATTGGGGAATTGCTGTGTTAGGCCTGATTTAATGTTGACCCTTGGACCTGCACAGAAATTCTCAGAGCAGCCTCTGCTCTTTCTGTTTGGATAGTTCTGTGGGTGGCAAAGTACAGTGGTAGAGACCAGGGATTCTGAAGCTGGACTGCCTACTATCTGTGTGATCTTGGACATGTCCCTCAACTTCCCTGTATCTCAGTTTTCTCATCTAGAAAATGGGGAAAATAGTACTTCTCTTCTAAGGAGTAAATCTGTCAAGCACTTAGAAGGATGTCTGGCATACAGTAACTGCTACTTACATATTTATTACATTAAAAAAAAAGTTTCCAGTGAACTCACTACTCAAGCTTCACCCTTCTCCCTCCCACTCTAAATTTACACTTCTAGGTTATCTTTTGTCTGTGCTATAAGTCCAACCATTTTCTTTGCTTTCTGGGATCTCAATTCTTCCATCTGAGATTGATTTAATATACACAGCAGTCTCCAGGGCTAATTCCTGATCATTTCCTTTCTTCAGACCAACACTTGTGTTTAAAATTATCACAAATGAAAGCCCAAGGATTCTTCAGTTCCTAAGACTCAGCTAACCTAAGCATTTTAAATCCACCATGGAATTAAGGAAGGAGGTGGTAGTCCTTGCCATGTTTTGTCTGTAAATGATTAAATAGGGGTTCCTATTGCCTTGTGTGCTTTAAAGCTGTTGTTCACAATGAGGGCTCTAGATAGGTCTGAGTTCAAATCTACTAGTTTTAGGAAGAAAACGCATAGAATAACATCGGTGAGGAGGGAGATGTCTCCCTGCCAGCCATATCTAATAAATGCTGTGTAGTGAGAATAGATAAGGCTGATTTTTTTTTTTTTGGATGTGATTCCAAAGGCCATTCCCATAGAGAAGCTACAACAAGGTCTTAGGCAAAGTTTGCATCATCAATGAGTTTAAAACCTTCTATTCCAGGGAGACTACTTCAAAGGTCAACACTTATTTGTACACGGCAGCAACGTGGAAATGCTCCCACCATCCAAAACTCTGTAATAAAATTAGATTCAACATCATGGGTCAAAGCAGGTGGACGCAAAGTTATTTGAAAGAGAGTGAACATTTCTAAACCAGCACGACTTGACTAATAACCTCAGTTTTTCAAACTGGAATGTCCTTATGACAGAAAGAGAGGTACCAGAGCATGCATGAATATTCAAGACAGAAGAGATTTTTCTGGAGAGACAATTCTACCCAGTAAAAGGAATCTGACACATCATTTTACATTAAAATAATCACGGTTCTTGTAGTAGGCAGTGTCTGGCTCCCAGTGAACCCTGCCTCCTCATATGCACGTCCTTGTGTAATCCCCTCCTACTGAGTGTGGGGTGGACTTAATGACTCACTTCTAAAGCATGGAAGGCAACAAAAGTGGCAGGGCATCTCTTCTATGACTGTTATGAAAAACTGTGGCTTCTGTTTTCTTGGCTCTCTGGCTCTTCTCACCTATTTTCTCTGAGGAAGCAAGTTGTCCTGTTGAGAGCTGCCCTCTGGAGATGTCCATAAGGCAAGGATTTAAGGGGTTCTTCCATCCAATAGCCAGCAAGGAAGCAAAGCCCTCAGTCCAGCAACCTGAAAAAGCAGAATCCTGCCAACCATCCCATGAATGAGCTCAGGAGCCAACCCACGCCCAGTCAAGTCTTAGGATGACTGCTGCCTCAGCTGACACCTGGATTTTAGCCTTGATTATGGCCCGAAGACCCAGCTAAGCTGCACCCATATTCTTGCTGCACCCATATTCTTGCTGAACAGAAATCGTGGAATAATAAATACGGTTTTAAGGTGCTAAGTTTTGGGGTGATTTGTTATGTAACCGTAGATTACTAATACAGATTTATTATAGACCATGGTACAGAACTGTCATGAAAGACAAAGCCTATTGCATCTACTTGAGGTTTCAGCTCAAGCGCACCCAGGGGCACAACTCTTGGAGGCACCATTCACAAAGAACACAATGTGGAGTTAAACAAAATTAAAGCCCTGTGACCACATTGACGCGAAATTCCAGGTCCCCAAGGGAACTGGGTTTGGTTTTCTACAGCATATTCACTATCTGACTCACATCCAGTCTCAACTTCTTGATCCTCAGTTCATTATCTATAAAGCAGCTATGAGAATCTTAACTTTAGGGCACGGTGGCTCATGCCTTTAATCCTAGCACTTCGGAAAGTGGAGGCAAGAGGATTGCTTGAGGCCAGGAGTTGGAGACCATTCTGGGTGACACAGTGAAACCCTATCGCTATAAAAAAAAAAAAAATTTAAACTCAGCCAGATGTGGTAGTATATGTCTGCAGTCCTAGCTACCTGGGAGGTTGAGGCAGGAGGATCATTTGAACTCAGGAGTTCAAGGCTGCAGCAAACTATGATTGCATCACGTCACTGCACTCCAGCCTAATGTTCTGGGAAACATAAATGAGACGTCTGTGAAAAGCACAGTATCTGGCACATAGCAGGAACTGACTGTGAGCTTAATGACTCTGAATGTCTGGCTTCCACCAGAATTTCCAGGGCTTTGGTTCTGTGCAAAATGCTGGGACACCTAGTTCTCTGTCTTCACCCAGGTTGAAGTGGAATGTCCCCCCTCTTTCTGGTGGGAGAAGAGAGGGATGAAGCCACCTCAAATCAGTTCTGCTTTTCCAAGGTGGTTCCCCCATTAAGTACTAGGTGTTTAACCTGGAGAGAAAACTGAATCCATAGTCAACCCATGTAGGTGCAATGAAGAGAGAAAACAGACCATGCATTTAACTTCTTCATTCAGTTAAAACCAGCACTTCCTAAAACAAATAGTGACAGCACTGAGATTCTTATTTGAAAAGAAGGTTCACATGTGCAGGTTGTCTGCACATTGTAATACTTGCCAGTATGTCCAGCTGCTCCCTTTGTGTCCCATTTACTACAGTCATAACTCCAGATTCAGACTCCCACTAAGGATGGCTGATTATTAAAAATAATAAAGCACTCCAGCTAATTGACCACCAACTCTGCACTGGGTATTTTTGCATGCAGGCCTTGATGTTCTCACAAAAGAGTATGGTATAGATAGTGCCTTTTCTTTTCTCTTGTTTTCTCTTCTTTTCTTTTATCTCCCTTCCTCCCCTCCTCCTTTCCTCCCTCCCTCCCTCTTTCCCTCCCTCCCTCCCTCCGTCCCTCCCTCCCTCCCTTCATCCCTCCCTTCCTTCCTTCCTTCCTTTGACAGTCTCGCTCTGTCACCCAAGCTGGAGTGCAGTGGCATGATCATGGCTCACTGCAACCTCTGCCCCCTGGGTTCAAGTGATTATCATGCCTCACCCACCCAAGTAGCTGGGATTATAGGCATGCACCACCACGCTCGCCTAATTTGTGTATTTTTAGAAGATAGTGTGTTTTGCCGCGTTGGTCAGACTGGTCTTGAACTCCCGGCCTCAAGTGATCTGAGCTTTCCAAAGTGCTGGGATTCCAGGTGTGAGCCACTGCATGCAGCCTGACAGTGCCCTTTCATACTTCCATCCACTCACAAAAAAAGAGCCATCAGTATGCATCCTATGCAGAGCAGAGTTTAGGAACAGGACAAAGGATATTTCTCTCACCATGCACCCAGGCAAATTAATATTTTTGCGAAGGTGTACACTGTGCCTGGCCCTGTGCTCGGAGCTTTACCCAACTGATCTCAAGGAGGCTGTGATGTGTATTAAGATCATCAATTGAGAAGACAAAATGCCTGGGTTTCACTTTTTGCCCTACTACTTAGCAGTTAGAGAAGCCCGGGTACATTACTTAACCTCTCTGAGGCTTACTTTCCTCCGCTATAAAATGGGGGATGACAGAGTACCTTTCCCATAGCACTGACTTAGAGATAAATGAGCCAACAGGTTTTAAACGCTTAGCTCATCTTTCCAAGGTGTCAATAAATGTTAGTGATTTAACCCTTGATGCAGCCTATGGAGTGAGTGTGATCCCACACCATTTTATGTATGAGAAAAGTAAAAGTGAGAGAAGGTAAATAACTTCCCCAAGCTCATACATACAGCTGGTAAGTAACGTAACTGGACTTGATATTCACAAACGGCTATTCAAAGCCATGGTTACTATGCTGTATTAGGAGGCTCCACTGACTTTCTTGTAGATCATGATTACAGTGACCTCATTTTGACCATTTTCTGAGTGCCATATACTGTGCTAAGAGCTTTACATGAATTTATTTATTCACTCTATCACAACTATATGCAGTAGGTACAATTGTCATCCTCATTTCACAAATAAGACAACCAAGGTATAGACAGGTGCTCACAGTCCCAAGTCAGTGGTAGAGACATCTCCTGTTCACCATACCCTATTCTACTCTCCTTCCAGCATGTGGGAGGATTACAATCTCTAGGGCCATTAGGTAGCGTCCTGTAACCCAATCTTGCTGCTGGGCTGTAGGTATCCATTCTATTTCCA
Source organism: Piliocolobus tephrosceles (assembly GCF_002776525.5). Classification (NCBI taxonomy): domain Eukaryota; kingdom Metazoa; phylum Chordata; class Mammalia; order Primates; family Cercopithecidae; genus Piliocolobus; species Piliocolobus tephrosceles. The sequence goes on along the minus strand of NC_045450.1, from coordinate 67,483,589 downwards.
AGTCAAAGCATTTAACCACCAAGATTCTCCAGCATTTCTATTCCTCAGCTGAAGCTATAGGAAGAGCTTGTTGGTAACAGAGGAGCCATAGGAGGAGATAGCCCACCATGCTGCTCCACCAGGTGCAGGACCACACCCTGATCAGGGGGACTTCTCATGAAGGAGAACTAAACCCGCTTGCAGGCTCTGAGATCTGTGACCGTTCATGAATGCAGCAGAGCCTCCCCTATCCTGGTGGATGCAGTGAGCACACAGCATTTCCAGAATTCAAACCCTAGAAAATGAGTACCACAACTTTAATACAGGGTGATGGTAAGAATTAAGTTATGTCAGATACAATCTATATGAAAGGACATAGCACAGAGATGAGCACAAAGAAAATGTTCAATAAATGCTTGTTGAATGAAAGAATTATTTTTCTGAGGGTCAGGATTGAAACCTTCTAAAGAGTACATAGTGGTAGACCCTGACACTAGGTAGTGCTTCCTCTGTGTCATCTATATTTCTATGGGCTTCGTACATACGGACTCACTTATTTCTCACAATAACCTATGAGATAGCTACTATAAATATCCACAATTTACAGATGCAGAAACCAAGCCATGCAGAAACAACAACAACAACAACAACAACAACAACAAACCCATAAAAAAAAAAAACAAAAAAAATGAACTGAAGTCATATAGATGTAAGCAGAAGAGCTGGGTCTCCAACTCAGGCAGTATGACACCAGAGCCTACACTCTTTTTTTTTTTTTTTTTTTAAATCACTGCTTCAGTCAAGGGAAAAGAGCCTATCTTCTTAACCACTATGATGTAGCCTCTCTGTTGGCAATTAATTAGGCAAGCATATTTTTTTTTTTTAAGAGAACTCCAATGATGCGTAATTAGGTATAAAGAAGAACAATATTGGCCGGGCACATGGCTCACTCCTGTAGTCCCAGCACGTTGGGAGGCCAAGGAGGGTGGATCATGAGGTCAGGAGTTCGAGACCAGCCTGGCCAACACAGTGAAACCCCGTCTCTACTAAAAATACAAAAAATCAGCCGGGATTGGTGGTGGGTGCCTGTAATCCCAGCTACTTGGGAGGCTGAGGCAGGAGAACCGCTTGAATCTGGAAGGCGGAGGTTGCAGTGAGCTGAGATCGTGCCATTGCACTCCAGCCTGGGTGACAGTGTGAAACTCCACCTCAAAAAAAAAAAAGAAAAAGAAAAAAGAAAAAGAAAAACAATATTCACAGATGAATTAACAAAAAGAAAAAAAATGCAATATTGGGAACATAAGGAAAGATTTATTTTCAGTTTGCTTCAGGCCAGTTACTTCATAATGATAAGTGAACACACATACATACAAATGTACATACATAGAGGAAAATATAAAATGAATTGCAGATTGGTGACACTTGAAAGGTAGCTCTAGAATGTACTGTTATGGGATAAAACACATGATAAAAGCACCTGAAATACAAAGCTGAGACCTACCTAATGTTCAAAGGAAACTTTCAGACCTACCTCCACTATGTCCCAGGGACAAGTCTACCTATTATTTCCTCCTGCAGGACTGTTTATGTCAGGGGATCCCTGGGGGCCCAGAAGGTAGAGCAGGGCAGGGGTGGCAGCCTTCCACTTCCAGACCCTTTATATGTTCTTGCTGCTGGCCACTACACCAATCCAGGGATGGGCAAGCCAGAGAAAGGAAAGAACTTTCACAAAGCAGTGGCTCTCATGGCAAAGGAAACCACAAAGAACAAGAGGGACATTTATCTCTCTTACCACAAAAGAATTCACACTGCCTGACTGCTAATGATTCTGCTGGCTCAGCCCCATGTCCCAGGTTTGTTCTGCCTTTCTCAGCCTCTGTATCCTTTGTTTTGGGCCAGCCTGGAGCTGATTCTGAGAGATGAAAAGAATGTATCCAGACCTCCATCCCTCGATGAGACTTGAGTTCTATTCTTTCCACACCGGGAGGCCCAGCTACTGATTCTGGACTCTTGTGCCCTCTCTACATGCTTTTTTTCCTGATAACCAGATGGTTAAGCCTATAATCACACAAAATTAGGGGACTACCAGGTCATCCTAATGGCCACTGAAGCAACCTATGCCCCCACAACCATGTGTACTCAGTCCATAGGAAGTGGGACCTCTTCTGTTGTAGTTACTCAATCTTTGCGTTTGGAGTCAGATTGAATAGGTTCAGAGCTCAGCCCTCCCACTGTGATGTTAGACATATTAACTTTCCTTCTCTAAATCTCAATTTTATCATCTGTAGAAGAAGGATAACAAAGATGATAATGATAATTAGTGAGGATGATGATGGTGAAATCTACCTCCTAGGGCTCTTATGAAGATTAGCCAACGTAAAGCATCTAGCTCAGTGCCTGGCAGGGCAAGTATTTAAGAGCTTAGTTACCTATTATAATCTCAGTTATTTCTAGGTTTTTTCCGCCTAGACTTCTCATACCCAGGCCACCTCAGGTTGAGAGACCTTGCTCTGAAATCCAGTGGGTTCCCCTCACTCTTACCAGTTCCCTTTCTCTCACACGCCTCTGCCTAGCCTGTGTGGGCAGGGGCAGGTTTCCCACCACATTGCAGCTGGTATGATGAGTGCTGCAGCAGATGCTGTACCTGCCCCATCCACATCCCCTAGGTTCTCTTTGCCATTTTAGTGCATGTGGACTCCCAGTGTGCTTCTATTCCCAAAGGCCAGCAGCTGCAGTAGTATGCTGGTAAATATTTACTAAACACGTCTGGGTGGAGGGAAGGGAACCCTAATTTGTAATGTTGGCCAATTTCCATGGTGTAGATACTCTCACCATGGCTGATTCAAGCTATCAATGTGGTCAACTAGATTGCAACATTCTTAACAATTTAACACCCAGCTTTTCCAAGCCATCACTAACCAACACGAGCACATCAAGGGCATCTGTGTCTTTTGCCAAAAGGCTGCATCTAAGCTAATAGATCTGCTTTGTGTGTACCCGTGAAGTATAGAAGCATCTGACAATTTGTGCCCCTGCCTACCCGCTATCCCAGCAGTCTTTAACCAAGGACTTGTGGGTCCAGAGGTGGAAATACTCAAGTTGCCTTGCCCCGAAGGAGCCAGCACTGAAGTGCAAATCACATCATTCCCAGTCTCCATGGAAGATGAGGCCAAAGTTATGTCAATGGGACTTTGCTTGAGATGACACCCTTGCTTAGTCTCCCTCTTGCCAAACTTAGTTCCCACTTCCCTATACGTTTTTCCTAGCAACCTAATACCTTGCTTTCACCCAAATTTTCATCCCAGGGCCTTTTTCTGGGGAACCAAACTTAAGGCAGCACTTAAGGGTTTGCATTCTAAAGCTGGACAGACCTGCGCTCAAATCTTGATTCTGACACAAGCTGGTGGACTGGGGAAAGTTACTGAAACGCTCTGAGCCTCCGTTTCTCCATGTCCTTTGCCCTAATGTCTCCACTTTTGGGGAGGAAGAGCCACTGAGTGCACAGGTGTGGTGAAGCGAGCTATAATGATGATGGCAGAATAGATTAATCGTCCTTTGTAAATGCTATCAAGCAGCCTCTACCTAGACCCTTACAAACACCAGACATATTGGGTCCGATGGTACCAACTTAATACATCCTTTCTAAGCAGAGAATCTCAAACTTGGAAAGTTTATGTACAAAGATAACCAGTTGAGCCCAGTGTTTTGTATATAATTGACATATAATACATTTTAATTAGTTGATAAGTCAAGGTATTATTTATCTTTGTAAAAAACTGGAAAGCACCTTGATTTCGGTGAATAAACACAAAGGAAGAGCTAAATATTCTGGGGTTGACTTGTGTTAAAAAGTTATGCATTGTTAAAAATTATGTTTGTAAAAAATTATAAAACAATATAAAAGGGTTTATGAAGTATAGTCAAATTTTAATTTATGCTAAAGTCATAACTTAATTTTTAAAAAATATACACATAAAAATTGGAAATATTGGGCCAGGAGTGGTGGCTCACGCCTGTAATCCTAGCACTTTGGGAGGCCAAGGCGGGCGGATTGCCTGAGCTCAGTAGTTCAAGACCTGCCTGGCAATGTGGTGAAACCCCATCTCTACTAAAATACAAAACATTAGCCGGGCATGGCAGCGTGCACTTTTAGTCTCAGCTACTCAGGAGGCTGACGCAGGAGAATTGCTTGAACTTGGGAGGTGGAGGTTGCAGTGAGTCAAGATCACGCCACTGTACTCCAGCTTGGGCAACAGAGTGAGACTCTGTCTCCAAAAAAAAAAAAAAAAAAAAAAAAAACAGGAAACATAGAAAATAAATGTGCCACAATAATACTGAACTAAAATATGTATCTCTAAACAGAAGAATATTATGCAGTAATTGAAAACTGACTGCTTAAAAATCATGAAATGACATCTGTCTACGGATGTCAATATAACTCTAAGCATAATGATTGAATATGTAACTATATAGATTAAACTTATTATGATTTTTAAGCAGGATAGTGAATATATGATTTTTGATGAGTCAAACTATAAAAAAACTAAACCAACAACTTCAAAATGTATGCATAAAGGAAAAGCCTAAATAACTAAACTGTTAAGAACAATTATAATTGGAGTGCAAACTTTTAGCAATTTTCTTCCTTTTCCTTTTTTATGTTCCAAATTTTCTCTAATTAAGGAGAATTACTTTTATAATAAACAGAATTTTTGATTGATTGGTTGGGTAACAATAGTGCAATGTGCACAAACACACACACACACACACACACACAGAGGAAATAAGGAAAGCAAGGGAGAACATTTCTGTTCAAACACTATTCTCTAATACTTTCCAAATTTGTTTTCTAATAAGGCCAAATCACAGCCATGTTCTGTGGTAGTTACCAGCCTGAGCTAACTAAATAATCTGACCCAAAAGAGAACTTCCCAAGCCATAGACAGTTATGCTTCAGCTGACATCTAGCTCTGACAAAATTAGCTGGGGACAGCAGCTGGGTGGTACAGTACGCAATTCAAGAACAGGAAAATCTAGAACTCTGTGCTTATTGAAAATCCAATTCAGTTATCTTTGTCTGTGCTGTGTGCACCATGCATTCATGGGCTCGTGAATCTCACCGTTGAAATCAAATTTCCTCTCTGACTTGTGCTGTCACATTTCATAGGTTTAAGTCCATAGTTTCCAATTGAATTTTGCTTTTTAGATGCAATGCATTCAGGTAAATGTGTTCTTGCTGATGCATTAGAAAAGCCAGGTCAATTGAAACACATTGATTCACCACCTGGTGGGTACACGTCTTTCTGGTGAATAATCTGTCATTTACAAGCATAAAGGAAAATCTAGGGCATCATGGAATTGCCCCCCTCCTCCTCCATCAATTCGTATCATAAAAAAAGCAACATTCATCCTGGGTAATATTCATTCACTTACATGTATGGTAGCATCAGGAGACATAAATGTCAATGGCCACTAATGTCCTCTTCAATGTTACCATTCTCCAGAATTGGAGGTTCAACTTGGCCTCCATAAAGAGACAGGTCTCAGCCTTTATTTCTTCTTCTTCCCTGATGCTCAGGGCATCATGCTTTTTTAATACCCCATTTCCTAACACAGGAGGATACAGTATATAAAACCTGCCATCTGGCTCTTTCTTTTTTTGATGAAGCCATTTACATTTTCTTAGTATAATTAGTATTGCACTGTGACTTGTCAATATTCTTCTTTCATGGCATCAAATAACAGTTTAAGTATACCTGCAACTTTGATGATTTATTTGTTGCAGCATGCTTTCAAGCACTAGTGAGGGATAATTACCAGGGAGATTATTACATGGTGTTGGGTTAATTAAATATGATAAAGCCATTTGCCTGTGACATGATGGGTCTGTTTCGATCTAAATGATATAAAATGGTTAGACTCATCGAAGGCAACATCATGACCTCACAGAAGATTATACCTAACCAAAATAGAATCCTGCTAATGATGTTTCAGAATTTGATGTTCTATCTCAATCCTGCTAGCTGTCTTTTTAATCAGAGAGATGCCATTACAATGATTATTCTTGAACATTTGTGCCCAGCCCTCATGAGAAAGCAAGAGACCTGCTAACTAACTCGAAATGTTTGCAAAATACAAAATATTAAAGGTGTGAAAGGGAGCCTGTGGACACAGGATTGCTTCTGATCCTCTTTGCTAGGCTGAATCAGAGAAAGTCTTAACTGAGGATGGTCTGCTGGGTTAGAGAGTGAAGAAACAGTAAGAGGTCAGAGCCTGATGTTCGGTGGCTGCTCAACAATATCCCTCATCCAATGGAAATGTTGCTGAGCTGTAAACAGACCTAAGCACTAGGCTGGATGGTCCTGAAACCCAGCTCTCCTAACCTGCACCAAAGATTGTGAGATAGGAATGAAGATTTCTGTTTTAATTCCAGAGCGGCAAGAACAGAGATCAAGACTATACCATATTTTTGAAGACATGAAAAGCACCTTATAGTGGGATGCTACCATTCTGTGGTAGTAAAATGGCAATAAAATGAACACAGTCCTTAGTGCCTAACCTCCATTTCCTTGGGAAGGCCAAGTTGACAGACACAAATTCTGCAAAGGCTGTAGGGGCTAAAATGATCAATTCAGTCCAAACTGCCATAAGCCCAGTCCCAAAATATCAATGAAACTATTGCTAGAACGATTGGCCAGGTGAGAGGCATCATTTTCCACTAGCAAGTATCTATCAGTGCCTTGTACAATCAGGCCACTGCAGGGAACAGAATAAACAAACACCTTATGAAACTTTAGTCCTGTCAATAGTAAGACATCAACTTGCAATTTTGTTGAGAAAATTCGGCATATGTTGCATGTCTGTGTAGCATTCCCCCTAGCCACAAGGAACGTCTCTCGTGACTTCATGTTTAGGCTTCTTCCACATGAGCGCAATCACTCCTGAGAGTTCCCTTCCCTTCTTCATCTCCTCCTTCTTGAACCTTTAGCCTCAACCTAAGGCACACCCATGACTCAGGGATGGTCCCCTTGGCTCTTTCCCCATCACTCCTCACTCTTTGTTTCTCTTTGGGGCCTTGCAATTGTCACTCTAGATCCACTCCTCTTGGCTCTTAGGGTGAAGAGTACCTTTAGTCTAGCCCCTCCCTGGAAAGCTAAGCAAGCACATGGATCCTCAGTGCCAGTCCTCCTGCCTCACTCTTCCTTAGTTTATGACCAGGAGCTGATCACTGATGACAACATCAACAGTTAATGGGATGGCAATCCAGTGTCCAAAGAAGAGGGAGCTCAGGAAGAAACCCAAGGGAGTCAACGCAGACTTTGGGAAAGTTTGGGATTGGAGCTGATCCCCAGAGGAAGGGCAGAATATCAACAGGCAGAAACCAGGGAGTGGTGGAAAGAAAGAATGAGCAAAGGCACGATGCTGGGGAAGTTAAAGGGGGCAAGGACCAGGAGAACACAGTGTGCTTGGCACAGGGAATTTAAATCTGGCATCAGGGTGAGTTAGACTTCTATAAACACAAAAATAGTTGTTTTTACCAATTCAGAAAGCACAGTGGTACAACAACATGGAAGGATCCTGAAAACATCATGTTGAGTGGGGGGAACCTTACATAAACGAGCATGTGCTGCATGATTCTATTTATACCGAGTTCCAGAGCAGACAAAACTAATCCAAGATAGAAAACAATCAGAGGAATGGTTACTTCTGCTGTGGTAGGAGTCAGAATTGACTGGGAAGAGGTTGAGGGAACTTTCTGGAGTAATTGTGCATTTTGGCAATGCTTTGGGTTACATAGATGTGTGTATTTGTTAAAACTCAGAATACACACTTAAGATTTATGATGTGTACATTTTACATCAAAAGAGAAACAATATGAAAGCAAATATTGAACTTTACTGAATAATATGAATGCTGAAGTATTTAGAGAGAAAGCATTTCTACAATTTATTTTGAAATGTGTCCAACTGAAAACATGAGGTATATTAGTAGATGGATGGGAGATGCACAGAAGGAAAGATAGGTGGTAAAATGAGTGGATTAAATGGTGATGCTAGAATCTAGGTGGTGGGTACACAGGTGCTCACTGCAAAATTCAACTTTTCTGTACATTTAAAAATTTTTATAATAATATATTATTTCTAAAAATGTATGTAGGGTACAAATAGATCTTCAATATATGGTAAATATTATATGTTATAGTATATTTTACATTATATAGTCAAAGGACATCTCATATTTTGCACTGAGGAATGCTGAGAAGAAAGCAATTTGGAGGGAATTTAATGAGATATATGTATTGGAATAATGATATACAGGAATATATTGGATGATGATATATAGTAAAGACAAAAACAATGAAGGCTACTATTATTATGACAGGATGGCCACTGCCTCTGTGTGAAGCATTAGGCATTATCTCATTCAGTCCTTACAAGAGCCTCAGGAGAGAGATGATAAAGCTCAACAGATTAACTGTTTTGTTCCAAGCTAACCAGGCAGAAAGGTGTACTGGCAGAATCAGTGTTCAAACCCAGGTCCCACTGATCCAGAATCCATGTGGCATCTTTGCACTTTGTCACAATACTCTACAGTTATCCTTGGCAAGGTAGAATATTCCCCAGCCTCAGATCACTCCTCCATTTTCTTCAGTGTTCAGGCGAGAGTTTCAATCGTTCAGAAACAGTTTGGACCTGGTGTTAAATATATCAGCTTTGGATTTACAGGTTTTGCAAATTATTCTCAGTGCATCTTGACCTAAATTCTACACATTTTCCTTGACTTAAAAAAGGAGTTACGCTAGACATCTCACGTCGCATAAGACTTTTTAGCAGAAGCCTAAAGAAGACTCCAGCCTTATTTCAGAAGAGTGATTTTCATGGTGGGCTTTTAGAAACAGACGTGAGATGGTGAGGAAAATATGTTGGGGGCAGTCCGCTCTTGGGGCACCTGAATTCTTAAGCTTAGTACTAAGAAATCTCTCCAGAATATACAGAGTTGCTGTAGATTTCTCTATGAAGCTTGGACTTTGGGGTAGCACAGACGTGCATTCTGAACTCACATAACTATGAGAGATGGTTTTATGAGAAGTGATTTAACTCCTGTGAGAATCTGTCTTCTCATATAATGGGGATAATTCCATGTAATTCTCAAGCCGTTACAAGAAGAAACCAATGTCCAAGAACTCATAGGGTCTGGTCCTGTGTAGACGCTCAATGCAATTTTATTTTCTTCCCACTGTCTTCCCCAGGCCACAGGAAGACATGACACTCAGAGAGTTAGACCGCGAAATACTCTTCAGAGGTATGTTTAACACCGAAAATTAGCAATTATGCCTCCCTTAGAATGCTCTTCCATTGAGAAGCTGATAGTCTAAAAAATTATACACTTACAAAGGCAATTATTCTCTTTTATGCCACATGATTTTCTCATAATAAATATCCATTCACAATGTAGATTCCCCATTGATAGCAGCATTATCAATGCCAGCCCTGGGAAGGCTCACGGGGTGGTCGGTGGGGAGCTGTCAGTGGGTTTTCATTGGAAACAATGCAGTCTATGATTTTGACAGTTAAAATAGAAGGAGTAGGGAATCAATTTCCATTTAAGACTTTTAGAGCTGGGCACTCAATGGAAACTTGTTGAATTGAGCTAAAGATGAGAGGGCTTTGCACCAGATGCATAATAGCAGTATCTTTACAAGGAAACCCTTAATGTTCTAGAAGGGCTAATAGTCTTGGTAATTGGAGCTTCAAGAGGTATTTAGCTGACAGAATTCTGAAATGCACCGTGAATCAAACAACCCAAATACTCATCTCTTTAAAAGTAAAAGAATAAACAATATTCAGTTTGTTCTGACACATCCATAAACCACATGGAGGTAAGGGGCTTCCACAAATAAATGAATGATTTAAGAATGAATGAAGGCAGTGCACTTTGGGAGGCCGAGGCAAGATTGCCTGAGGTCAGGAGTTCAAGACCAGCCTGGCCAACATGGTGAAACCTTGTTTCTACTAAAAATGTAAAAAATTAGCTGGGCATGGTGGCACACGTCTGTAGTCCCAGCTGCTTGGGAGGCTGAGGCAGAAGAATTGCTTGAACCTGGGAGGCAGAGGTTGCAGTGAGCCAAGATCACAACATTGCACTCCAGCCTGGGTGACTCGGTCTCAAAAAAAAAAGAATGAATGAAATGAATGAAGATGAAGGGAGTCTGTGAGTGTGGTTCCACGTCACAAGATAAAGGGACACAAACCAGCAAACAAAATTACCTTCCCAATTTGTGTCTTTCATTCATTATTCGACACACAATTATTCATGTCCTTCAAGTATTATTCAACACATATTTATTGAGCACCTACTATGTGCTAGGCATCATGCCTTCACTATGTTCTCAAAATACATCTGTAGAATATATGAAAACAAATTATACCTCATATTTCTATTTTTTATTTTTATTTTTTGAGAGGGAGTCTTGCTCTGTTGCCCAGGCTGGAGTGCAGCGGTTGTGATCTTGGCTCACTGCAACCTCCACCTCCTGGGTTCACGCCATTCTCCTGCCTCAGCCTCCTGAGTAGCTGGGGCTACAGGCGCCTGCCACCACGCCCAGCTAATTTTTTGTATTTTTAGTAGAGACGGGGTTTCACCGTGTTAGCCAGGATGGTCTCGATCTCCTGACCTCGTGATCCACCCGCCTCGGCCTCCCAAAGTGCTGGGATTACAGGTGTGAGCCACTGCGCCCGGTCTATACCTCATATTTTAAAATCCCACTAAGGCTATATATTAGATCTCAAAATGCCTGCTCTGCTATCACATCTATCTGCTTCCCTCCCAACCCCAGGTTAAACCTCTTCCCTCTTCTGAACATAGATTTGAGACTTCCCTTTCCATTTCTAGTTTTATTTCACTAAGAGCTGAAAGAATCCTTCTCAGAGGGCAGAGAAGGAGAAGAACCTAAATGGAGGAATCAGAATCCTTTCTAGTAGGTAAGTGGCAAGACCATGGTCTTGGAAACCAAACAATCAGCTGCTGAATTCAGTGTCTAGATCCCCCAGTTCTGAGCTGCATCACAATGCAAAAGTTGCAGTCATGCTTAGCCTGTGTACTTGTCTGTAAATGAGGAATACATATTCTAACAACAACAGCAATAATAATACAAATAACACCTACTTTGTAGCTTCTGGTGAGAATAACATGTGAAAAGGAACAAGCCAGGTCTATGGTCTGGGCAGTAATAAAAGGTTGATACTTTAGCACATCCTAAAACAAGCAGAGTTTGGAATGCGAGACGCAACCAGTCCTTGTCACTCTACCCCTTTCCTTTTCAAATCCAGGGGTGGTCAGGCACAGCGGCTCACACCTGTAATCCCAGCACTTTGGGAGGCCAAGGCAGACGGACTGCTTGAGCCCAGGAGTTCAAGACCAGCTTGGACAACATGGCAAAGCCCTATCTGCAAAAAATTAGCTGGGCATGGTGGTGTGCACCTATAGTCCCAGCTACTAGGGAGGCTGAGGCGGGAGGATCACCTGAGCCTGGGCAGCGGAGGCTGCAGTGAACTGTGATTGCACCACTGCACTCCAGCCTGGGTGATAGAGCGAGACCCTGTCTCAAAAAATTCGTAAGTAATAAAAATAAAAATAAAATCCAGAGGCTCATTATATGTCTATCGAAAAGACAGACATCGACTCATGTATTCATTGCTGTTGTTTTCAATAAATAATTATTATTAGTCAAATATATGCAGACACTGCATGTTTAACTAAATATTATGTTTTGACTGAAACTGTTGGCCAGTGGCTCTCATCTCCATGTGAACCTTTTTATTTTTTTCTTTCTTTCAGCAAATAGTTGTTGAGTGTTCACTATGTCACAGGTGCTCTCCCAGGGTTAGGGATAAAACAGGGACCTAGACAAGCAGAGAGACTGTATTCATGGAGTGTGCATTCCGGAGGAAGAGGTGGAAAATAAGTGACTTTTAGATGATTTACTGTGTCAGGAAATAAGTACTGTGAAGAAATAGCAAAGCAAGATAAAGGGACAGAGATTGACAGGAGACAGGAAGGATGTTGATTTATGTAGGGTGACCTGTGTGAAAAGAGGATGTTTAAGTAAAGATTCTAACTGAAAGAAAGAGCAAGGCTTACGGATACCAGGTGGAGCATGTCAAGCAGCAAGAGCAGCACATACAAAGGTCCTGGGGTGCACGGACGCCTGGTGTGTTCTGGGGCTGGTGCAGCCAGAGCTCCATATTCATGTGCTTACATAAAATCTATAAATGTCAAGGTACTGCTGGTTATTTTTTCACACAGTAGCACCAGGAATGTCCTGTTTTGTACTTGCAATCTTACAGCAGTTCATATACCTCCCGGAGAGCACAGGAGATAATTATCTTTCCTAAAAAACATCATTAATCCACTTTCATCACTCCACAATAATGCCTATTAATGAAGAGTGACCACCCAACCCACCCCCGACATCCCCAAGCATGAGAACCTGCTGATTAGAAAGACATTTCTAAACAGATGCAAAGAAAGCAGAACTCTTCTCTTCCTCTTTCTCCAACACAGCAGGCCTTTGCTTTTGGCACCCAAGTCTTGCTCAAGGCATTCCAGGGAGCCCCTCCAGGAAGTCCAGCACGCCCACTGTTTGGCCAGGGGATTTTAATGAACAGACAGGGAAGCAGTGACACAGCCAGGAACATGACCTTCACCAAGCAGACCAAGATGGGGAGAACTGCAGATCAAAGCAGCAAAGCTGAGAGTCTGGCTTCTAATTAGCAGAAAGTTAAAGTCATTTTGAATCATTAGAATTACTGACTTAGGGGTTTATTAAATAACATCCTCTCACATATAATTTCTATTAATACTCTGTGGTAGCTCCCGTCAGCTTCAGCTCTTGAGAACTTTGTGCATTAAGAGATAATATTTTAGAAAATCACAGGTATATTTTGTGCCAAGAAGTACAAGTTTGAATAATTTTCTTTTTATGAATACTAGATAACAATTTAGAAGTCATCAATTCTAATGGCACAGAACTCTTAAAATCCTGAGCATCAGATCATCATGGGAGCAGAAAGAGAAGCTTAGTTATCATTACATTCAACCTCTTCATTTCATCTTAGAGAAGAGAGAGTAGCGGGGTGAAGTCTGACATGCAGGTCACTTGAGGGAAACGAAGGGGACGGCAGCCAGCAGTCCAAGGTACTCTCTCCCGCCCAGCTGCTTCCTTTCTAGCCTCTGATTTGTGGTTTCACTTTCCAGCTCCACTTGATACACTCTGTAAAAAATTCAGCAAGCCTTTCAAGTGCTTAAATTGCCATTTCTTTGTCTTTTAGCTTTTGTGCCTTTAATGCATATCTCACCTGTGAAAACTCAGTGTAAACAGAAATCATTTTTCTTATTATCTAAAGTTATTATATTTTGATGTTTTTCCTACTAGGATGTGTGTGTGTGTGTGTGTGTAAAATCATAAGTATAAATCACGAGAAAAAAATCTTTTAGACATCACTTCAAATTTCACAGCTTGGAATCATTCTCATTTTTACCCCTCAAAAATATGTCACATTCTCCTCATCACAACGCAACTTGGAAAAACACTAACTTAAACGAATGGAAGTTGCTGAGAAACAAGTGTAAAATACTTTTTGGAACTTTATGTGACTTTTAATCGTATCTAAATCGCAATTCTACAAACTCCCAGTTAATTGTTGCCTTCCCTTGGCCTTGTTCAGCATATTCATGATGCAATGCCATATGATGAAACCAAATGATCCCAAATAATTGATTGAGAAGTAGCCTTCTGAGGTGGAAAGGACATAAAAGCTAAGTTTAGATAGCACTGACTGTGAACATCAGAAGTTGGCTGGCTGCCCCAAACTCTGTGACTAAATGTTCTCATCTGAGGAATGAAAAATAAGTAGTATTTATCCTATTGGTTGTGACATGATTTGGGTATTCGTCCCCTCCAAATCTCATGTGTTGAAATGTGCCGGGTGCAGCGGGTTGTGCCTGTAATCCCAGCACTTGGGGAAGCTGAGGAGGGCGGATCACCTAAGGTCAGGAGTTCAAGACCAGCCTGGCCAATATGGTGAAACCCTGTCAAAAATACAAAAATTGGCCGGGTGTGGTGGCACCTGCCTGTAATCCCAGCTACTTGGGAGGCTGAGGCAGGAGATTCACTTGAACCTGGAAGGCAGAGGCTGCAGTGAGCTAAGATCGTGCCACTGCACTCCAGCCTGGGTGACAGAGTAAGACTCCAAAAAAAAAAAAAAAAAAAGAAAGAAATGTGATCCCCAGTTCCCCAGTGTTGGAGGGAGAGGCTGGTGGGAGGTATTTGGCTTATGGGGGTGGATCCCTCCTGAATAGCTTCCTGCCCCTGCCGTCCTTGCAATCATGAGTGAGTTCTCTGTCTATTAGTTACTACAAGATCTGATCGTTGAAAAGGGCCTGGCACTTTCTCCTCTGTCTTGCTCTGTCTCTCACCACGTGACATGCCTGCTCCCCCTTCACTTTACACCATGACTGTAAACTGCCTGAGGCCCTCACCAGAAACAGATGCCGGCACCATGCTCACAGCCTGCAGAACAGTGAGCCAAATAAACTTCGTTTCTGTAAAAATTACCCAACCTCAGGTATTCCTTTAGAGCAACACGAAATGGACGATTACATAGAGTCCTATGGAAGTAACTTATGATTCCCCTTGTATGATTCCTAGTATGCAGTAGAGATACTCAATAAATACCATATAACTGGTACATTTTTGTAAATGGGGTCCAAACTGCGAATCATTTAAAGCAAGGGGTTGTAATGCCATAATATTAATGAAAGTACAAAACTTTTCACTTGGTCTCTACTCATAAAATCATAAGATAAACAATGGTGAATCTTACACTAGATGCAAATGACAGTATATCAAGTGACCATGATGTGGCTGCTTCCTAAGCCAAATGCCTCTTCCCACCTTCCAGCAAAAAGATAAGAATTCATCTCACCCCCTTTTCAACAACAGGCTAATTGTATTTTTGCGGGGGTGGTACTATGTTCCTTCCACCCCCTCAGTAAGTACCTGCAAAGAGCCAGGTGCTTATGTGTAACTGGCACAGATGTGCCTATGTGTGGAACGGCCCTGAAATACGTGTTCTAGAAAATATTTGTGTTCCAGAAAAACTCTATGCTTAGGAAAATTGTGCAATAACATCATAAGGATTTTGGAAAAGACAAGATTAGAATAGAACACTCCAGATCTTTGCAACTTTGTAATCACCTAATTATTGCAAATAATAATTATAATCAAAATTTTTAAAACTGGCATGTTTGAGAAGACATAAATTCTTAATAAATAAAAACTTACAGTAAATATGAGGCTTTCCCCTTAAAAAATGTGGATTGGTGCTTGGTAGAAGGGTTATAAGGAAAGGTTGAGTTGGCTGAATTATGGAAACAGGTGTAGTGCATCAGGATCGGGGAGAATTACTCAATAAGCACTTCTAAAAGAGAGGATTTGGCAAGTGAGTCAAGAGGCAGAACCTATTTGAATTGTATAGACCATTCTCTATTCTTTTGAGGTGTGCTGCATTCAGTCATGTTAGTATATATTCCTTTAATTGCTGCTTCTTGATAAGGCAAAATATCATTTTCTATGGAATACTGCATATGGAACAAAGTCATTTTTATGTTATATTATACATATATATTATATATGTATATACATATATATATCTATGTTATACATGTATATGTTACTACATATTAATATATATTCCCCTATTTAACCAATTACCTATGAGTTTTTGCCTTATAGAAATATTCAGTATATTAGAAACAGACTTTATTTAGACGAAGACCATAATGCATTGGTCCCTATACTGATAGCTCCTGATCTTCCCTAAAATGGGTGTAGTATTTTATTGTCTTAGTTTGGATAATCCCAAAAGCAAAGCCTGAGGCAAGGATTTTGGAGCAGATCATATATTTGGGAAGCACAAGGGAGGAAGTGTGAAAAATGAGGCAGAGAAGGGTGATACACAAAGAAAGTTGATATTAAAAATCAGCTTTCTGCTCACTCCCAATGGGGACGCTCTAAGGAGCCGTGCATAACCTGACTCAGAATTGTCTCACAGGAAGCCGGGGCTTTTATCCACTGACTCAACAGTTGGGAGAGACCCCAGGGAGCCAGCTTCCCCACATTTACAGGACTGACTGACTTGCTGCTTAATAAGTCTCCAGTGCTGAGAAAGCCCTTAGGCAGAGAAGAAGGATAGTGGCTGCAGACTGTCTACCTCGACTAGGTGAACTTAGGTGGACCAAAGGACTAGCAGAAAGAGAATTATGGTAGTTGTTATGTGTATTTAAGAAAAGACTGGTAGAGGCTTCAGAGATTTACATGAGACTAAATTAACTGGGAAAAACTGAAGTGTGCTAACTCAAACTATGGTTACATACCAGGCTGCCATGCTTAAATTTCAATGATTAGTAAATGTTCATTGGGCTAATCATGGCCCCATCCTCTGATAAAATAGAAGCAGCCCAATGCCTGTTACACCCATAGCCCATTGAGAGGAAAGTGCCTACATTTACTACTCCTCCCGAGGAAGAAGCCCTTCGTGGTTCCTTAAGCATAGGAGGCCATGTTCTGTGCCAGGTGACCTCCCCTCTAGAGGCTGCTGATTGGTTCACTGGGAACATGTGACCTAAGAGCACCCATCTATAGGCTGTCTAATGCACATCTCCGCCCAATCAGCTTCTCCCTCAGAAACTTGAAGTGGTGGGAGTCAGAAGACTGCTCAGCTGTAAAGAGACACTAAAGGAAATGGGGAAACAAAGCAAACAGGGGGTATCAATAGTCTCCTGGACCAAGGTGGTGACACAGAAACCCAATCACTAGAGCTGGTACTTTAACTTTCCCTCCAGTTCCTCAATCAGCTTCCCATTTCCAGGAGACCTGGGTGTCCAGCTGTTGCAAGTTTTCTGAGATTCTCATCACCCTTACTTCTCAAATTCATGTTACTTCAACATAGCCTGTGTCCCTTTTTTTCTTATAGCTCAAAGAACCAAATTATAGTCAAAAAATACCAGGTGAGTATTACCCATTCCTCAGTTTTGACCAGGTCTTTTCCCACTTGGTCCAAGGAAAATGTCCCTTGGAGACTACATATTCAATGCTGGGGGCTTGGCACTCACCCATCATCAACAAAGATGACACTATCTGCAACTAATCTGAAAGGTAAAGCATTACCTATGCATTCACACATTTGCCAGAGAGATTTCTAGTCCCAAAATAGATTGAGAGGGACATTTTTAGAAGCTATGGCGGCCGGGCGCAGTGGCTCACGCCTGTAATCCCAGCACTTTGGGAGGCCAAGGCGGGCGGATCACGAGGTGAAGAGATCAAGATCATCCTGTCCAACGTGGCGAAACCCCGTCTCTACTAAAAATACAAAAGTTAGCTGGGCTAGCTGGTCGTGGTGGCACCCGCCTGTAGTCCCAACTACTTGGGAAGCTGAGGCAGGAGAATCGCTTGAATCCGGGAGGCAGAGGTTGCAGTGAGCTGAGATCGAGGCACTACGCTCCAGCCTGGAGACAGCAAGACTCTGTCTCAAAAAACAAAACAAACAAACAAACAAACAAAAAAAAAAACTGCGGCATTATTACCAAAGCTTGCATTTCCAAGCTGCAATAGTCAAACTGGCTTCTACCCGATCAGTTACCTAAAATTGAGCTTTAAACCAAAAGCTAAATTGTTCCGGAAGCCCTCTGGGCAGAGCAACTATCTCTTGCAATTAAATGTTGACATAATTCTTTCAGAGCCACAGCTTTGCTTTTGCTCCAAGGCTTCCTCCCAGGCATGTGAGAGCTGCCCTACCCCCAGGTAAAGCAATCTTTCAAAACCTGTAAGCTCAAGGCAAGGGTCTTTGGACTTGGGGGTTTTGGTAAGAAGTTCAAATATCAAGAAAATTGTTCAGATGCAAATGAAGATATTTGTGGTCACTCATTCAAGTATCTTCAAAGTGCCTACATCAAGCCAAACCTAAGCAAGGATCCAGGGGCATGGAAAGGTGGTGAAAAGTGGTCCTTGCCTTAGAGGAGTCTGCAGCAAGAGACAGACAGGAGAGGAGATATGATACAATACAGCATGGAGGTACTGTGACCACCGTAAGAACTAAGAGTTGTCTGGGAAGTGAGGACTGGAGGTGAGAGTGATGGCGGAGCATCAGTGTCCCAATGGATCCTGATGGGCGAGTAAGAGCTTGCCAGGCAAAGAAAGAGGACAATGAAAGGTCAGTCATCAACAAAGATAATGTGCCAGCCACTGATACAGATGAGGATGTAGTAAGGGACAAAAGAAGACCCAAATCCTAGCCCTCACAGAGTTTATGAGAATAAAATAATATAAATTAGTGGAAAGTGCTTTAATAATGACAAGGTGATAGTCATGCATTGGTAACAGTCTGTCTCTCTGATCATCAATTTTTAGTTCTAAGAGGAGCTCGCAAGAGCATAATCTTCCAAGAATGCTCTCAGGTACTGCTTATATTCAGCTTGGTCCTCCTCATTCTGTTTCCTTCTCAGGGGTGAAAAACAATACTAACGGGGAAGGAGAGATGCTCATAGTAGCTAATACTCTAATTCTCACTGACCTGTTACTCCGTGCTTGACACCATGCTAACACATAACAAGCATAGCCTCATTTAATGTTCCCACTGTCCCATAATCTCCATTTTGCCCAACAGGAAACTGAGGCTGAAAGAGACTGAGAAACTTCGGCAAGGAACTGCTATACTAACAGCTAGTCACCCTAGATTGCCAGGCAGGTTAAAGGAGCGGCTTGCACATGAGAAGGATTTAACACAGTTCCTGGTTTGCAGTAAGTGATCCACAAATGGTGGTTATTATTATTATTACTACTATGATCATTCCTATAGCAGTCCAGACTAATGATTCATAACTTCTTCCCCTATCAGAAGGATATCACTTTTCACTTGCTCTTCTTGGGAGCATGAGACCTTTTCCTCTTTCCCCGAATTTTTTATTCCGTATCTAATTTACAGACTGTACTTTTTTGCTTAGCCAAGAACCTGTTGGTTAGGTAACCCTAGCAACAAATAGAAATATGCAACTTTTTACAAGCTACTTCCTCAAAAAATCTTTCCATGATAGAGTCTACACATTGAACATTTTAAATACTGAACACTAAATTTGTGGATGCATAGTTAAACTTGAAAACACCACTTGCTTTACTGCCTCCCAGCCGCTACTCAAGTATTTCACACCTCCTAGAATGCTCTGCAACTTCTTTTCTGCCTAAGGCAGAAGCAATCCAACATGTAAAGTCCTCCTGGCCCCTCTCTGAGCTCCAAATATAATTTATATCACTCTCTTCATAGTTTCTTGATTGTGTTCATCTTACTACCACCATTTTGACATGCTGAATATTTAACAAGGCACATAACCAAAACAAATGCCTAAATCCCCAGTAAGGCCAGAGAATGCATGTACCACCTAGTGGTCAATCCCACCACAATGGATTCTAGTTTAGTTCTTTTGGTTTGGTTCAGTTTTGCTCATAGAACTTGAAGTCAGTGATTTTATTAGTTTTAATTATCAGTAAACATCACTTGAAAGAATAAATGAATGAATACACAAAGAATGGACTGAATAAATGAACAGATGATAGACCAGAATGAGAACGTGGGAATAAGGCAATTGAAGAGAGAAAGCTACAATGTAAGTTTTAAAAGATTTCAGAGAATTGGGGATACTTTATCAGAAATAACCAATTTGACAAAATATGGTTACAAGAAAAGCTATTATTTGAACAAGATTACCTCCTTAGAGACTTCAGCTTCATCCTCCTGTGCACTCCCTTTTCTAATCTTCCCAAACACAACTTGCTTAAGCAGTTTCCTTTGTTGTTTCCTGGTTTTCCCTCAGTGCAATGACTGCCATAGAACTAGAGGATCAGAAAGGAAGACTCAGAAATGTTCGGTCCCCATGAGCCATCATTTGGGACAGAATGCACATCTCACTTAGGCCTTAAGGTGAGGCTCAAGCAGCAGAGAAAAGGGGAAAGATGGGTTAGGGCTGCAGGCACTGGCTAATTGTCTCTACAGTCCCTAGATGACTGGCTGGATTTGGACAAAGAGAACACTGCATATATTTTATCAGGTCGACCCATGCCAATGTGTGTACATGCTTGTGTATGCATAGGGATGTATGTGTATACACACACATACACATACGCATACTTCTGATGAATTTGTTTCCCATGGTAATAGTAATGAGAACTTTGAAACGACAGCATTGGCTTGAGTTTCTCCTTAACAAACATGATTGCTCTCACAAAATGTCAGGTCAATTATAGAAACCCAATAATGAACCAAAAATACCTTTCTGTGCACTCTTGGCTCATGAAGTACCCACTGACTATGACAAGCACTAGTTAAGGTTTGGATTTTTTTGTATTATTAATAAAAGGATGCAAATGAAATGAGTTGCCTTTTAGAGATCATTATCAAAAGTCTAGATAGCCAAGTTCTGTCAAGCTGTTTTGCATTTTGCCACATAATCATCACAACAAAAGGTAGAGCTGCTTAGAAATCCAAATAAATTAATAGATAAATAAAACTATAATGATATTGATCTAGCAGCCCTGAACAGGCAATGCCCTATCGTCTTCCTTTGTGTAGAAGCTGTGTCTCTGTCTGATAATGCTTAGCAACAGGAAAAGTAAAATGAATGCTTGATGGCAGCTCTCAGGAATCCTAGACAATTCCTGTAAACACTGACCCCTTTTCTAGAAAATAGGAAGCTGGTTAGAAAGGCAGGTTCCAACAACTCTCTTTAGGATAACTTGATTCTCCTGAAGCTCAGACCCTAAAATGAATTCAAAACAATACTTTTCCCTGGTGGCATTCATTTGGTTATTCATTCAACAATCATTTATTCATTTTTTCAACAATGACTATTAATGCAGTTCCATGTCTATGTGGGAATGATCACCAAGGAGAAGCATGGAATGTTAAAATTTATGTTTTAGGACCCCGGGGTGGAAATAGACATGAAAGGTTCTTGTCAGTGCTTAATGCAAATCAAATACGAGGCATTAGAGTTACCGTACACTAAGTTTAATATTGAAGAGCTTCCTGCCCCTGACCCTGCGCAATGAACTACACATGGCAACAGACCGTGCTGTCATCTCCAGCTGCTGCCCCTACACCTTTGTACTTTTCATTCCAGAAGTGTGAGCACTAACTGAAGAATCATGGAATGTTAGCCTAGAGGGTTCCTGAGTGATCATGATCTAATTCATGATTCACAGTGAATCAATGAATTAGTGGATGACCACTTCAGAGAAGAAATAGTGCATGGAATTTTAACATATGATAAGACGAAAGAGAGATGGTCCTTGCTGATGGGAGATGGGGTGCCCAGGACCGGACCAAGGCCTCTTCTCTCTTGATGTTTGCACAGCTTCTGAGGTGGACCCACAGAATCAAGGGCCCCATGGAATGTGGAGTAAAACCCATTCATCAAGGTCAAGGCTGTTTATGAGATGGCAAAACTCTGAGATGAGAGAGAATCAGTGACGTGCCCACAGTCAGCAAGCTCATGAAGACCTACAATTTGGCACTAAAATCAAAGTCCATGCCTCTCATTATAGCCCACTTCCATTTGGCTATAAAGAATTTTTTTATGGAGAATTGTTTTGGATGTCTTGAATTTAAGGTGATGGTGGGCCACGCATGGGGCAATATCTAGGAAGTACTTCAATATACAGGTCTGTAGCCTAGCAGGAGAAATGTACCCATTTCTTAGATTTAGGAGTTGTCATTATAGAGAGGATAAATGATGTGCAAAGACAGGGTAGAAAGCTCCCAGTTAGGGGTTAAGGAGAAAAGCCAGAGAAGAGATGTCTTAAGTGGTAGGAGGAAAATGAAGCCAAGGACAAAGAGGCATATTGTTTTTGAGATGAAGTGAGATATGGACTTTGAATTATGCCAAAATAATAAAGAGAGATTGAACTGAGATGCCATCCATGTACTTCTGCCAGTCACTTCCTTCTGTGTCACAGCCTGTCTCCTGCTCTCTGCCTGCTTCCCAGAGAGGCTGCTTCCATGGAATCATGGGAGGAATATGAGTAGGAGTTGACACGTGCTGTTTGTAAGAGGTCACTTTTGAAATTTCAGGATTTTTCTAAGCCAGTTAAACACTGATGTTATTAAACATTACATGTACTCATGATTCAATAACCTTAAAAGCAAAGACAATGAATACTCAAAATGAATCACTTCTTAACTATTTTACGTATGTATTTGACTGTTTTCTACGTTTTAAGATTATTTGTCTATTATATCTGCATGGCAGAAGTACTACATAATGGGGTACAATAATGGGGTGTGGCTGTCCATCTCTCCCCAATGCCACATTCTATGAAATGTCATTGGTAGCTTGAAATCAGCCATGGTGGAGGTATTTATATGATGAAAACAGGCAATGGCTACAAATCAGGGCTTGAACCACAGTGGAAAGAGATGACCCATCTGTCTGGGACCCAGTGGTCTGCCTTTTGGTTCTGGCCCTTTGGAAGGACTGGCTCAATTTCCTGCTCCGGCATCCTCCCAGTAATTCTCTGCTTTTCTTAAGCTTGTTTGAGTAGGTGTTTGTTACTTGCACATGAATAGCCCACTACTGAGAATTGGACATTTTCAAAGTAAAGTCACATGTTTTAGAGTTAGGACTTGTGTCAGTGTAGACTTGCCTCAACCAATCAAGAAATGTACAGGCATCTGTTCAAAACAAGGCTCTGGACTAAGTCATTTAGGAAATGGAGGATTGCAGAGGAGATTGTTCTAGACACACAGGGTGTGGTGGGTAGGGAAGTGGGCAGAGTCAGCACAAGGCAGTGCACTCAAGCTAAACCAGGGAAAGATTCCTTTCTGCACACTGCTCTCTATCTGTCATTGGCGGGCTCTTTCAACAGAAGTTGACAGTCTGGAGAAATCCACTATTAGCTCCATTACATTTCCAGTTATTATTCTATTCATTGTTCTTGTACCTCAGGCCATCCTATTTACATAATGAGAAGAGGATTTGGTGGAAAGGAGGCACATGTATTGATTGTCCCAGGCCTGCCTTGTTAGCTTATGGTGTAAATAACACTTGTTTCCCATGCTGCTGCTTTGGGGGATATTCTGTTAATTTCAGCTATCATCTTGTTTCCCCCAGATTTGTCAGTTGATTTCTTAGAGGAACATTCAGATGGTTAGACATGGTCATTGTTTGTTGGTATTTAGCCTGTATGTTTCCGGAAGACAGATACAACCAATAAGCTCGTCAGTTAAGCGTGGTGCTGGCCTACATCAGGCTGCTTTCTGTACATTCACACACGGAAATGTCTGAATGTACATACTGACCTGTAGGAGGATCCACATTTCTCATCTGCTCACCAACACTGTGTGCTGACAAACTAAAGGCTGTACGTAACCAGAGCCTGCAACATAATTTGCAGGGCTAGGTGCAAAACGAAAACGTGCGATCTCTTGCCTAAAAAGCAGACAAAACATTTTTTACCTTTTTTCCATGGTCTTTCTCTCATTCTGTCATGGTGTTTTTTATTTGCTATTTAATATTGTGCTCTCTCAGGCATGGGATATATGAAGGATAAGTCTGACCTTTCCAGGAACCTGGGGCTCTGTCCTATAATTCTGCATGTGGGTTACATGCACCTGACAAAAACCTCCCTGCCCCAGAGCTCTGGTCCACGCTAGTAGCAATGAGGTGCTCTAGTGGAAGGTCAGTGAGTGCCTTGTGTAGGGCAAGGTCAGGGAGCAGCTGGCTAAAGACCTCTCCCAGGGAAGTGAGGAAGCAGTAGGAGGTGGGGCTCTCTATGAAGTGAGGCTCCAAGCCCCAGCTCATGCTCCATTGTTCCTTTGGGCTTCATTTACAAAACACAAAGAAAAAACTATTAAGAATTTCAGGTTAGTGATGACAGAGCATTAACTCACAAGCATGGGCCCCCCTGTTAAGCACAGGGCACTACGCAGTTGTACATGTTGCAAGCCCATGAATCTGCCCTTGTCTGTCAACTTCCCTTTTTCTTGTCTATCATGCTGACATCATTTGGTACACATCTGGCTTTTCACATAAAAGCACATACTGAAGATTACGTATTATTAAGTAGTGAACTGGAAAGATGCTCAGGAAGAGAAAAGAAAGATCAGGAAGGAGGAGGATGGTAGAAGCCCAGTTGAGTTGGCGGGGGAGAGGACCAGCACCATAATTTTTATAAATTGCTGATGACTAGCTTTCATTCCATCACTGTTGTGGTTTGAAAATTATGTGTCTAAATGAAGAATATTTGAAGACACTTGTTTTAAGTGACCAATCCTAGCATTAAGAGTGCCTACTAAATATTTGTCGGAAGAAGGCACTCAACCATAACAGAAAATTGGAAATCAAAGTCTTTGTCTAGGCTTTTGGGAAAAAAAAATCAGCTTAAGCCAATCTCTTGCAATTTTCAATGTTAATAAGCTCCAGGTGGACTTAGAGAATTTCTCCTTACTGTTCTGTCCAACCCCGATCAGCTGGAAGCATTCTTTCAGATATTTTTCCCCTTTCATTACAAAAGAAAAGCTATTATTTAAGATCTTCCTTCTCCACCTGAGACTTTAAGAGAATGGTGAACAAAAATGGGCCCAGCTTTCAGAAAAGTCCTTGGAACCTTCTTCAGTCTTATGTCAGATCATTAGTCTGGTACTGACATTCAGACTGGAATTGAATGGGCAAAGGGAGGAAGAATTGTTCTCTTCTGTGAGTTCAAGCAGAATAACCAACAAGCCCCTTAAATCACAAGATAAGGAGTGAGGCTGGTAGAGGAACACACTTGGACTTAGTGCTCTGAGATTGACTTTCCAAAAACAGATTAAAGACCAGACATCCTTCCTGGATATTCAGGAAATTTCCACTCATTTAGTCAGGATGTGGCTTGTTTATTTACTCAGCAATAAAGACATTCTTATTTCTGGCCACAGATACCCCCACCATCTGCTTCCTGATTTCTGTTTACCGCTGCCCTCTGAAGCATCACTGCTTTGGAGTTAACCTCCATTCTCCCTGCTCAACTTCTGTCCTCCAGGAATCAAACACAGATGTTTAGGAGAGTCTCTTTTTGGTGCAACCTTTCCATGGACTGTTGACTTTAAAGGGTTATGGGGGATTCTTAATCTGATCTTTGGCCCAACCCAGGGATACCCTCCCCATAATGCCTAAACAAAAATCGACTTGCCTTATAGTTCCACATTTCCAGAGACAGGAGCCTTCAACTTACACATGTTTTTCTTTCGTTCAGTCATTGGCAAAAATAATATCACTGACACCTTCAATAGGCATAAATGTATGTTAGGTGCTAGTGAACATAAAGGAAAGGAGGAAGAAAGGGAGAAAATGAGGGAGGCAAAGAAAGAAGTGAGGAAGGAAGGAAAGGAGGGAATAAAAAAATGACTTTGTCAAGGCATAGCCTAGTAGCCTCTACAAACGTTTATAATATGTTAAGTTTAAGGAGGTTCAAGGAAAATATGTACATAATGCAATGGAAACTCAGAAGTAGGGACACCTATTTAAAACAATCGTATGAACTTGGGCTCCAGTCCCAGCTCTCTCACTCTGTGTGTGACTTTAAACAAATTAGAGTCTTACGCTGAGTTTTTGTATCTGTAGCACAGGCTTGGTAATACCTCAGAGTACTGTTATGGGAATAGATGACTTATCATGTATGAAGTTCTCAGCTTAGGGGTATCTATCATCATTGCTGTCACCATCACAATGTCTGCTGTTGATGCACTGGTACAGCATTTCCACTTTCCTATGTAATTTCGTTGATATTTCTTGAGTAACATGTATTCCTGCATCCACTTTGGCAACCTTCAATCTGTCCATCAGCAACCACCAGAATGATAAGAACACGCCCTTTCTTACTGAATCCTGCCTTTGGCCCCCATTTCCCTTTGACTGGACATGAAACTCCTTATGTGGCCTCCAAGGACCTGCTTGTCTTACCTCCACCTATCTCAGGCTCCCCTCTGGGAGCTCTAACACAGCCGTCCTGGCTTCCTTGTCCACCTCCACAGGGAATCAGCACATGCAGTTCTCTTTGGCAGGAACATTTCCCCTGACCCTTAAGCTCCTCCTGACCCATCAGATCTCAGCTCAGTTATGACCTCTGGATGTGTCCCCTGACTTGTCAATTCTCTCTCCCAGGGGCTACCATGGTCCCCTCACATCGTCACCCTCATCAAGGTAACAACTTTACATTTATGTGCGCAGTTGTTGCTTTAAAATCTATTTCACCGCCAACACCCCTAGACTCCAAGGCCCATGAGAATATAGATTTTGTCTTCCTTACTCAATCCTGGGTCCTGAATTCCAGTGCCGGACACGTATGAGGTTCTCAACAAATATTTGTTATGGCATTTTCACTTGACAGAGATAAGGGGGCAGATAGTATCGTAACCATTCCGTAAATGAGGAAATGGAGTCTCTCTGAAAATTAACCTATGTGAGCAAGGTTTGAAAATGGCAGATTTAGAGCAGAGGCCTGGCTCCCCATTCCACAAGGCTGAGATCCACATGCCTTCCCCACTGTTGCTGCCTCCCTTGTTCCTCCATTTCCTTGGTTGCTCCAGACCCTGCTCCCCAGAAGGACCAAGGACAAGCAAACACCTTTTTCCACATTCCAAACCTGGAGATATGTGAAGGGAAGTAGGTTTTCCTGCCCCACTCCTGTCATTGTCAATCTTCATTCTTTCTCCATCAGGGTTACCTCTGTCTTCAAACTATTCCTCATAAATGAGACTCCTGGGCTATATAAGTGAAGCCTCATTGAATGTAATGCAAACAAACTCATTAAACAGATAATATGTTGGTGTGTGTAACGGGGAAGCTCGAGGTATGGGCTTTAGATACAGCTGGATCCAGGGATTTGAATAAAACCATGAGGTCTGTCACTCTCCTCCCATATTCCTCCTTCTCTCTCTTTCTCTCTCCATTTCTTGGCTCTTTTGGGCTTTTTATCCAACTCATTGTGTCCATTTGAAAAGAAAAAATAGACCCCACAGTTCCAGATTCACCTTGGCTTTGGAACTCATATTTCAGGGGATCGAGAAGGCCAACACTCTGCAACATTCAAATTAATTTCCCCCAAAGAACTCTCATTTGCCTTATATTGGTCCTAAATGTGTCTAGATCAATCGCTGAGTTCAGACAATTAGTGATCTGATTGGCCAGCTAGCTGCAGGTATCTGTTGGGATTACCAAGGCACATATTTGAAAGTTCAAGTGAAATTTCTTAAAACAGGCAGTGGCAGGAAGGAAAAGGTGCTGGGAAAACAAAAACATAGCAGAAGACCAATCCACAGGTCTTCTACCATCCTGGCTCTTTGTAAGAGATCATCTAGGACTCTTGGCCTTCTGACGTGTGTCCCAGTTCTCTAGGTAGATTCTGATCTGTGACAAGCACAGTGGGGTCAACCTGCCTTACTACCATACAAAGTACCATTATTAACAGAGTTTTTATTAGCACCTGCATCACATTGCTCACTCAAACTGAGGTCACAATCCAAAAATTAAAACGTAGAAACCACCACCACCAACAGAACAGATATCTATCCCACACAACCAAAGTTCAATTCAGAAAAGAATTTTCTTTCTGCTGATGACACTGCCAAGAGATTGTTCCTGTAGCCCATCTTGACTGTCAAACCATACACACAATTAAGGACTCAGGCGACCAGCTTGTCCTGGAAGTCAGAATAAAAGCTGATACCAAGCAAAACACACTCTGCATAGTAAATTAATTGCCATGTGCAATGAAGCCCTCTTCTGGATGGGAACATGAATTGGGTTGCAATAATGAGACTAATTTCCTGTGGGGTTTGTGGATCCAGCCTCTTTTCTTAGTTGTTGTACATCCCACTACAGAGACGTGGCCAGGGCTTTGGCAGAGTCCCCAGCTATGATGCTGAAATGCCAGGGAGTCATTTATTATAGTCCAGCTGCTCTGTCAAACAGGAGACTGGGGGCAAAGAGAACAAGCAAGAAGTTCTGGACCTACGGAAGGCATTTAACATGGATTTCTATGTATCTGGGAAATAAAGGAAAAGTAAAGTGGAATCTACTTCCTCAAGTTGAGCCCAAACTTTTCCAGGTATTATCAACTATCTAAAATTGTGCCTTGGTTTTTAAAAAAGAAGGTTGCCTGGAAGTAAACAAATGCGTTTCTATTGTTAATTTTAGCCTTTTGTCACTTGTGGGAAAAATGCAAGTGAAAAGGCCAGTTATAGTTTTGCCTCTGGAATACTAATACTATGCTATTCCTAAATCCCAAGAGTTGACATAATTCATGACATTCACATTATGCAGACACTTAAAAAGTACACCTTTGAAAAGACTAATTTGTAAATGGATTCAAAGCCTCTAAGATTTTTGTTTAAACAACTAATTCAACTCTCGTAAGCATTAAAGCAGTGGTTCTTAAACCCTAGCCATCAGAATTACTTGAAGGGCTTGTTAAACAGTAGTGCCATTCTCCAAAGTTTCTGATCCAGATCTGAGGGAGGACCCAAGAATTTGCATTTCAAATAAGTTATCAGGTAACACAGATGCTGCTGGTCCAGGGACCACACTTTGAGAAGCACTGCACTAAAAAAGAAATACACATCTGCCAACACAATGAAAGAATCCAGACCTTTCATTTATAACTAAAAATTATATGAGAAGAAAGGAAAGCTACCTGAATAAACACACCTCAAACTTTAAAGTGCGTACAATGCTCCTGAGGGGCTTCTAAGTGTAGATTCCAATTCCATAGGCTTTGGATAGAGATTATGAATTTCTAACCAGATCCCAGGTGATGCTGATGCTACTGATCTAAGGACCACAGTTTTCTCTCCATCATAAAATAATTGACTTCTAAGGGCAGGGCAGTCATCCGTGGTACAACAACATTTCATTCTGATTAAACAGTCCCACTGGAAATAAAACTCCTTGTATGGAGAAAGCATATTTTCTACTTGTTTGTATCAATCACATTGTCTTAGAAAATGCTTGCAGAGAAGAGGACTAAGACAATCTAAACTTCAATTCAACAACACATTCTGAATTTCTACTATTTGCACAGCAATTTTCACTGTCAGGAATATAAAAACAAAAGAAACAGGGCTGCTCTAATCACAGCACCAGGTCCTTAATAATTGTTTTAATATTCCAGGGAGTTAAATTGTAAGCCATCACCACAAAAAAAAAAAAAAAATCTGTATCATACCAAAACAAAGCAAATGATTAAGAGTATTTCCAACTATGGTATGACTCTTGCAACTTCTGTATAAGCTGAAATTTTTTTAAGTAAAAATTTAGAAAAAGCAGTTTGGGAATTTTTTTCTAGGTCTTAGGAAAATGAAATTGTACATGTATGTATGCTTAAGTAAACCACTTACTTGAGAAGAAAATAGGTGTATTAATTTCTTCTAGTATGCTTCTTGGCTTTTTAAATAAAAATGTATTATTTAATAGGACAACTTCACTCATAAATTAGTACAGTTAGTTATGAAGGCAAAAAGTCACACTTCTGTTAAAGTAACAACCTGATTTTTAAAAATGAAAACAGTCTTAGATTAATTATTCAGTTCCCGTTTGTAGTGACTGGCCTGGAAAGAATACGAAATTCTGGAATCTATTTCCCTGCCAATAATGGGGACACCTACTTTCAATGATAAAAGCATCTCAGGTTTGCCTAGATTTTAAAGAAAATGTCAAAGTAGTATCATCTCTATTTCAGTGTGATTTAGAAATTATTTAAAATATATATATATATATCTCCACACATCATACATACAGTATGTTTATATATAAACACACATATATACAGTGTGTTTATATATAAACACACACATGCCATGCGTATAGTATATAGTGTATATAGTATACAGTATGTATGATGTGTGTTTATATGTATATAAGCTGAATGTGTATATATATATATAGAGAGAGAAAGACATAAATATATAGATTCCCTTTTATGCTGGCAATTATGTTTTTAAAAAGCCATGACTAATGATGAAGACACTGTAATTAAACTTGTGAATGGATATATTTTGATGGTATTATCAAATATAACAATAGTTTTGAAAAGCAGTTGGCAATATATATGCATTAAGAACCACAAAAATATTAGTGACTTGGTAATCTCAGTTCTAGAAAATTATTTTCTGGAAGTAAAATAACAGAGGACCAAATCTGATGTTTGCAGTGTCAAACTGGAGGGGGCTAAAAGAACAAGCTAAATATTCAGTGATGTGGAAATGGTTACTTAAATTATGGTTTATTAATTCGATGATGTATATGTCACTATGAAAAATCCTATTTATGAAAAGAGGTAATAATGTAAGAAAACACTTATACTTAAGGGAGAAAAAGGTGATGGTGACCTATGATGCTGATGTATGATGGGACCACGTGAAAAATTCTAGAACAAATGAGTTATAGTTATATAAGAGCACTAGGATTACGGATGAGTCTTAGCTTCTATTTTCTTTTTTTCTTTGAGACGGTCCTCACTCTGTCACCCAGGCTGGAGTTCAGTGGCGTGATCTTGGCTCACTGCAGCCTCCACCTCCCATGTTCAAGTGATTCTCCTGCCTCAGCCTCCTGAGTAGCTGGGGTTACAGGCACCTGCCACCATGCCCAGCTAATTTTTTGTATTTTTAGTAGGGACGGGGTTTCACCATATTTTCTTTTTCAGCTTTCTGTAATGTTGTTACTGCTGACTTTATGGTACTCTATTAATGGAGAAAAATCATGTTTAAAATGTCAAAATCAGTCCCGAGCTACACATTGTATCTTTAATAATACATTAAGTTGGGAAATGCTACTGGAGCTTGGATTTCTTCCCAAAATCCCATAAAGCAAAGGTGCTACCATTGGAATGGCCCCACAACACAATGGAGTTGTGCCCCACGCCCACAACTCCAAGTCAGCCTGAGTCTGAGAGGGTAACCAAATTCAACAGTATTCTTTTGTTTCCCAGAGCCTTTAAACTGTTACAGATTAACTTGTAGACTCTAAAGTCAGAGATTCTGAGTTTTAATCTGAACTCTAACCTTTTGCTGATTTGTCGCTAGATTGCATTTCTGCCAAAGAGTCGCCTCTCAAAATTCGCCGCTGTCTGTACTGGAAAAGAATTGACTCTGTCAGTGCTACCTATGAGACATATGGCTATTTATGTGTCTTGGGAGAGGCAGCCCTGTATGGTGACCAAAAGCTCTGGGGATCAGAGTGATACAACTGGGTATCATTGCCAAGCTGCCATTTTACAGGCTCTGCACCTTGTGCAAATGACCAAGGCTATTTGTGCCTCAGTTTCCTCATATGTAGCACAAGAAATATAAATTCACCCAGCCCTCGAAGTGGTGGAGCTGAAATGCGATAATGTGTACAGAAGTATTCACTGCAGTGTCAAGCATGTGCTAAGCACTCAAACATCACAGCTTAGCTGTGATTTTATCCAGGAGCTGTGGGGAGGGGAGATCTTTGTTCCAACCCTGTTATAGCTCCTTCTTGGAGTTTGAAGGGTAGGATACACAGGAACTGAGGGGAAAGGGACCTGGTATTCTAGAAGCCAGCCCAGAGATTTATGCCTGAAAAGAGAGAAGTATGATGTATAGATACTTTAACTGGACCAAGTGGATTCAGAAAATCCTCTCCCAGTTTTCAAAATATCCCTAGGAACCAAAGGAACAATCCCAGACTCAAGCTACTGCTACCCACAGATAGATGCACATTGTGGTTCATTATCTCTAGAGGGCAAGAGGTCCAGCCTATGAAAAATGACTACAAAAGCAAGAAAATTAGAGGCCCAGACAGACACCATTTTTCAGTGTTTATTCTAATTACTCATGTAACAATCAGCCTCTTGCTTTGCTTTGGCCTTTGTTGCTCCAACCGGGTATTTGCTTCCTGGGTATATCCTGAAACCTGCTGGCAGAGGGTGCCATCCTATCTCTGTCAGTTGAACTAGGGGGTGGAAATGGGCCTGATCAAGTTAGGAGAGGTGAGTTAGATCCAAACTTTTTGGAGGTGAAGATTTCTTTAATCTCTCCATTGAGAAATAGCTGGACGAAACTTTGTGCTTTAAAGATGGGATTCCCTTATCCACCTTGTTCACTGTTTTCTCTGAAGTCTAAAAGAGCACCTGGCCTATAGTAGGTGCCTAACACGTGTCAGATGAACAAATCAATTAATCACTATAACAACTTCAAAATTTTCTGTAAAAAATCAAGTTTAATTCCATACACCTGAATAGCTTGAAATTTTTCTATGTCATATTTATAAAATAGAAAATATTTGTATTAAAATATATATTTATGGCATGATTTTTTAATGTAAAAGATGCAGAGAAGTACCTCTGGACAGGAATGTGAGAAAATATTAACAGTGGGGGAGGAGCAACACTTGACATGTTTTCCATATTCACACCCTTTATGCTGACCAAGGAAAAGAATGCTGAGTCTTGGGTCTGTATTTTCAATTGTATACATGAATGAAAAGTATGTCTATTCTTTGTCTAGGTGAAAAATATATTTTAATGTCTTTTGCTGGAGCATTTGTTCCAACAGATTTCAAATTATGCCTTCAAAATATGTATTAGTAGATGGGTGCAGTGGCTCATGCCTGTAATCTCAGCATTTTGGGAAGCTGAAGTGGGTGGATGGATCACTTGAGCCCAGGCATTTGAGACCATCCTGGGCAACATGGTGAGACCCTGTTGCTACAAAAAAAAAAAAAAAAAAAAGGCAAAAATTAACTGGGTGCCATGGTGTGTGCCTGTAGGCCCCATTACCCAAGAGGCTGAGGTGGGAGGATCGCCTGAGCCTGGGAAGTCTGAGGCTGCAGTGAGCTGAGATAGTGCCAATGCACTCCAACCTGGGCAGCAGAGCAAGACCCTGTCTCAAAAACAAAAATCATTAGCACTGGTCTATAATTATTAACATGTTCACTGTTGCTCAAAACTGGTTTTGCCCATAAGATAAAGACAAAAGCATTAGTTTTAAATTTTTAAAAACCATCTCCACAGTAGAAATTGTACTGAGAAATAAAAGGTGATGTGGGCAATAGATACATGGGATTTAGTATACTATTCTGTTCACACTGTATAAATTTCAATATTTTATAATAAAAATTATTTTTAATGCTTACTTAATTTTTTTCAAAATATGTAATCAGTAATTTTATGCACTTAAAATTACATTAATGTCACTTATACCTTCCTTCAGCATGTGTTGGAATTAAACCAATCAATTTGTTTTTAATGGACTCATGGAGGAATTTTCAGTATATTTTTGAGATGTATAGGTTGCCACCAGCTTTACTCAGTACATGATGGATAGCTTCTATTTTAAAATATGGCATTTGTTGTGATATAATTTAAATTACTTTTCTGCTGGGAGCATGCGTTCTTCAGAGTTACAATTATACAAAGGGAAATTATACATTATATTGCTACTTTATCTTCCTTTATAGTCCTCATTGCAGTTACTTTCACTCAGGTACAATTACATTAGAGAAAACAGAATTTCATATTTAAATTAAGAACAATTCCATTTGGAAAATTCATGTCACTTCTTAGTTAATTACAAAAGAGAAATGGAACCCAATCTAAAAACAAACAAGTCAAGGCTCAAAAGTAGCAGAACTCACATAACGAGCTCTACATAATCAATAATTTAGAGCTCACACAAGTCCAGTTAACAGTACAAGTTACTTTATCATAATTATATCTTTAAAATATTTTTAGATCTTTTCATTTACTATAAATGCTATGTATGTTCATTGTGGAAAATTTGGAAACTAGAGAAAAGAAAAAAGAAAAAAACAAAAATAAGATCATGCCGTGATTATGACATCCAAATGCAATCACTGTTAATATTTTGCTGTATTTCTTTCAAGTTCACTTTTTGGCTTACATGGGATATAACTAAAAATAGCCCTTATATTTTACAAGATTGTCATTTCTTGTGCTCTTAATTTCTTATATTGGAACATACATGGTAAAACTTTCCCTATTTTATTAACTATGCCACTTAATAATGGCAGACTTTCTGACCCAATATTGTATCTACACCATGATTTATATAACCTGTCTGATATTGTAACAAATTTAGTGTTTCAAGTTTTTTCCTATTATAAATGATGCTATAATCAGTAACCCTATGTAATTTTTTTCCACATCTTTATTTCCACTTGATAAATTACTTAAAATCAAATTCTGGGTCAACACATATGAATATATTTAACTATTTGAGAAAGAGAAATGATAAAAATCCCTAAAAGTTGTTGGTTAGACTCCTGTTGGCAATCCCAGATACACATATTTTTTTCAATACTATGTCTTCTCTTTCTAAAAACATAATTCCCTATTTGAAAAATAAAAATTGATCTATAATTTTTATTTTATAGTTTAATTAATAGTGAGATTGAATATAACTGTCTGTGCCATGGCCATTTCTCCTTATTCTTTCTTAAATGCTTATTTTTAAAACCTCCTTCTTTTCAATCCAACCACCTTATTTGAAGTCTACCAT
The DNA here is from genome assembly GCF_002776525.5 of Piliocolobus tephrosceles. Classification (NCBI taxonomy): domain Eukaryota; kingdom Metazoa; phylum Chordata; class Mammalia; order Primates; family Cercopithecidae; genus Piliocolobus; species Piliocolobus tephrosceles. The sequence goes on along the minus strand of NC_045450.1, from coordinate 67,448,985 downwards.
GTTACAGGCATGGAGATAAATGCTGAGGATGGAAAATGAATAAGACATGGACCCCCATCTTCAAGGATTTCACAGGCTAGCAGCAAAAGGCACATGAATGACTAATTCCAGTCTATTATTATAAGTGCTTTATAGACATATGTATAAAATGCTTGTAAACCACAGATAAGGAAGCAGAAAAGCCTGCAGGGGATTAGTGAAGGATGTGCAGATGTTGTAAAGTTTGAGCTGGGCTCTGACAAATAAACATAAATTCACCAGGCAGGTGGGAGGGTGAAAAGAGAGTGCCCCAGCAGAGGAAACAACATGTGGAAAGAGGGGAGGGGGGAGGGGGGAGGGACTGCATTGGGGAGTTATACCTGTTATAAATGATGAATTGATGGGTGCTGACGAGTTGATGGGTGCAGCACACCAACATGGCACATATATACATATGTAACAAACCTGCACGTTATGCACATGTACCCTAGAACTTAAAGTATAATAAAAAATAAAAAATAATAAAAAAAAAAGTAAATTCATGGAGAATGATGGAAGAGACAAACCACATATTGTGAAGGATACTGTAAAGCTAGCAGAGGGTTTGAGCTATATCAATGGAAATAGGGATTCACTGACGGGCTTTTGAGCAGAGAATGAACAGGACAAGTTTTGAGTTGTGAAAGTGGAAGGAAAGGAAGATCTGTGGTCACTGTCAGGTTTGGGGGTGTGGGGAGAGTGAGAGACCTAATATGTATACTAGGTCAAAGTTAACTATAAAATACTTTTAGCTTGGATTATTCAATGTAGAGTAATATACTTACTTTTAAAAATACAGACACGAAACGGAGGTAACCCCTTTTAAAGAGTTATTTCTTTTATATAAACCCTAAAACAAAGCAGCTGTGATCAAATGCATTATTTTTCCCAATTTTTCACTACTCCCCATATGGAGCCCTTTGCTATGAGGCTTTGAAGTTCTTCCAAACAGAATGTTCCCCCACTGATGTTGGACTTGCTTTGCCCAGTGGGTAGAAGTGACTGAGCACCAGTTCCCACCTAGACTTCAAGAAGCATCATGTGTCTATCTGCTAATCTGGAAACTTTCAGTCTCTACCAGGAAAACAATGTTTCTGAAGGAGCACGCTGCCCTCAGAAGAATGAGACATCCATGGAGCAGACCTGAATGAAACCCACAGTCTGGAGTCAAGCCCAGCTGAGCCCAGCCTAGATCAGCCAACCCCTCAGCCTATGGAGCAACGTGTAAGCCATGGAGTTTTAGCATGGCTTGTTATGCAGCATTATTATAGGAAAGGCTAACCTTTCCTATAATAATTGGCACAGTCCATCCCCACCTAGATATGACCCATTTCTGTTTAAAGACACTTCTAAAGAAAGTGGGTTGGGCTAATACACTGTACATTATCTGGAAAGTGGGATAATACAATTTGAAGTTTGTCATGATTAAATGTAGCCCAGTTTCACCAAATGTAGAACGTCATCTCATCAACTAGAAATTGCTGATGAATTTCCATCCAGAATTAAAGTACTCAAGTCTCTTACATAAGAAATCAATCAACTATTGATTCCGTGGGGATGACATGCATTCTAATAAAATGCTAAGTACACAGATATGAGCTCAGTCCATATTGTAAATAAGAATATTTACATCTTTGTTGCCTCCTTCTGGTCAGTCTTATGAGTAAGCTGTTGCGTGGCATGGAGGTTTTAAAATCAGGTTATAATAGGCTTCTGCATTCTGCTCATTAAGATATAGAAAGGTTTATCAGAGAAATGGTCTACTAGATGGTATTTTGCTTTCACTTGCAAATTAAGGGATAATTAGTTTTGAATATCTGGAGATGTAGAATCTATGTGTTTGACATAATTTCACAGGTAGCCAACACCAGGAGTTCAAGTATCTCTGCAGGGCAAAGAAGGGTTCTTTGAAAGTTAAAAGAGATTACATAACATTCCATTCTGAATATATACTATTCAGGTAAACATTACAGGTGGCATATATTTATCTCACCATTCAGAACCAAGAGTTTTTTTTAACTTGTTAGTATTTGGAAAAGCTTGACAAAGTCTGAATGTCACCATATTTTCCTTTCTTCTTTTGTAGAGACAAGCTGTTGTTTGAAATATAGTTGAACTAAGATTTAAACTATTTTAAATAATTAAAGGCAAATTCTTGTGCCTTCCTTTAATTTGAAATAGCACTTCCTCCCTTAACACTTTTTAAAAATAAATAAATAGAATCCTCCTCATTGCTTAAACAGGGAGAGTAAGTAGGCTTAAATGATTCTTACCTTTGTAAACTGTTACTTGGTCTTCTCTCACTCTTAAAATTTACCAAGACAACTAACGCATATTTCATGAGGAAAACTTCAATATGTCTGAGGTGGAATAAGACTCAGGGACTAAAAATGCTTCTAAATTTGAATTTAAATGGGAATTCTTGGTAGGAAACTTCTCCCTCACAGGTAGGATCTGGCTCTTTGGGGCAGGGACATCTAGACCCATCTTGGTAGAAGATGATTTATCTAAAAGTAGGTGGTCAGCTTGTCTAAATCACACATAAGGACATATCATCTGAAAAGGATTTTTCCTCTGATTTATGTAATTACTATAAAACATAATAGTTAAGTCACATCTGGTTAGGCCATTAACAAGTTATCTTTATCGTAAAGAATAAAATGTTATGCATTTCTAATTGAAGAATGAATGATGAGTGACTATGAGATCTCAAAAGTAACGAGTGCACAGTTCCCAGGGGTGGGGAATAGCAAGGATTCATTTCCAAAAGGAAGAATAAAAAACATATTTTGCTCACTGCTTCTTTGCATATGTAACTCATTTCTGCATTAACTTTGTCCACTAGAAGGTTTTGGAAAGTCTATGATATGTGAGGCACAGGGAACACAAAAATTAGTAAGACAGCCACTGGCCACCAGGGATTGTAGATGCAGCAGAACAAACAGTAAGACATGTTCATAAGTAACATTAGTCAAAGATATAGGTGAAATGTGTGAGATGAAAGGAACCACCAAGGTTATATGAAATTTTAGGGCATAGAGAGCTAATGCCTACAGAAAAAGATGGTATTTTCCTGAAATGCACTAGAGAATGGAAAGGATTTAAATAAGGAGAAAGAGGAGAGAATTCCAGAAAAGGAAACGGTAGATACTGGCATGGGGTGAGGAACCTGAAAGGTATATTTCTAGTTTAGTAGGTAGTGCTGTTTAGTTACAGCTTGGAGAAAAGTGTAAAAGTGCATTAAGAAAAGGTGGCGGAGGGTTAAATACTAGGCTAAGAAATTTGGAACCTAGCTTGTGAGCCACTAAACGTTTTAGGGCAGAAAGGTGATGTGCTAAAAGCACAGATTTGAAAGGTGAATGGGTAAGAATGAGAGAGGTATCAGGTGAGGACTCCAAACAAGAGGGTTATTTTTGTTTCGGATGGGCTTTCCACATCGTCACATTCCTAGAGTTTGACAGGAACACAAAGTAAGGGCCTCTGTGCATGGTAAAGCCAGGTAAGAAGCCAAATTCTGTTTTAGAATAACATATTGGCCATGCAGTTCTGTTTATTTTTACAGTGGAAGTGACTGATTTTTGTTATTGCTATTTCACTTTTCACCACAAAGCACCCATCATATTCTCGCAAAAGACTCTTTGAGAGCAGACTAACTCTTAGCCCATCTCAGAGGACAGACTGTCATGAAACCTAATGAACATGTGACAAGTGGCTAGTTTAGCAAAATGAGTAAGCTCTAGAGGTCTTCTGTACGATGCAGCACCTGTAATTAGTAGTACCGTATTGTGCACTTAAACATTTTATTAAGAGGGTAGATTGCATGGTGGGTGTTCTTACCACAAACAAATGGACAAACAAAAACAGAAGGGGCATGAGGAAACTTTAAGAGGTGACAGACATTGGAGGACTTGATTATGAAGATGATGGTTTCACCAGTGCTTGTATATATCCAAACTCACCACATTGTATATATTAAATAGGAGCAATTTTTTGTATGTCAGTTATACCTGAGTAAAGCTGTTTAAACAAAAGAAATGCAGTGAAAGAACCTAGAGATTATGGAGGAAGAGAAAAAGGAGAAAGAAGTATGGGGAAGGTGTTCTCTGTAGAACTCAGGGCAGGTTCTGCAGGGCCAAATCTCTGTGTCTGGGGTCAACAATCAAGAATCAAACAGATGGGAATTGAAAAGCTATCCTCAAATTCCTGCCTCACTATAAATCTTCTCTGCATTGAAATATGTTGCCTAAGTATGAAATGTAAAACTGTTGGGGCACACTGGTTAACACTGGGATCATTTTGAAACAAGTCATCAGACCACCCCTCTCTTCCACACTAAGGAGCAAGTTTCAAGGATTATATTTCTTTTGTTCAGTGGGAGGTAAAACAGATGCTATGGCATCACACAATGGTGGGTGAAATGGAAATAACATGGAAAGGCAAAGGAGAGAAATGTAGTGATCGATGAGTTGACAGGACATGACCCCTGGGTCAGTCCGACGGCAGCAAAGAGAGAGACATGGGAGAGGGCTCCACCTTGACCCCTCAGTTCTCCACCTGGATGACCGAGTGAATGGAAATAGCATTAAATAAAATCAGTCAGAATGAGTTTGACTCCTGATATGATGAGTTCACATGCCTTTGGGACATCCAGGTGCCCAGACACAAATGAAATTGTTCTAGAAGGTTCAGGACTTAAGATAAAGATTCAGGCATTATCTCCTAAATGAAACTATGACCAGATAACTTGAAACTAATGCTGATGGAGAACGCATAGAAAGTCAGAGAATATTTTCAAGAATCACTTAGGTGTTGGGAAGAGGAAAAGGAACGCAGAGAGGCAGAAAAGGAATATTCAGAGGGGAGGAAGAAACACAATTATGGTGCATCTGAGAAGCGAAAGGTGGAGGAAGTGCCCAACTACAACACGATGAAAGGGTTGAGGAAGAAAACTAAGAGAGGCCATCTGACCAGGTGTGGGAACCCCATCGAGAGTCCTTCTCTTCAAGTGGTGGGAAAAGATAGCAAATCAAATTGCCCGAAGGAGTGAAAGGGTAAGAGAGTGAGTGCATCATAAGAAGATGGAGAGTGACCATGTAGCCTGATTTTTCTAAACATTTGTTGGTGATAAATATGAGAAAAATTATCGTATTAACTATGGGAGACTTGAACAGATTTAAGCTAGAGAAGAGAGGAAAAAAATACCATCACAAAATGAAATTTAATAAATATTTAGTGGGTTCCTAATATGTACCAGGCATTAGAATGGGATGCTGCCCCGTGACTCTTATGTCTGTGTGTGGCAATGCCATGTTTATTTTTACCATTAGCTCACCACAGCAAGAATTGCAACTTGTTCATCAATGTATCTAAGAAGGCTAGCATTGTGTTTGACATGTGACAGACCTCCTGCAAACTTTTCTAGAATCAATGAATGGCGCAGTCTCAACCTTTAAGAAGTTCTGTGTTTCTTTTTTCCTCCTGAACTCCCCTTTTTCTTTGGGGCCTTCCTTAATCTCCAAAGTTAAACATGTTTCAAGGATTATATAAATATATTTAGTTAGGCACCCACCCACCCAGGTGCCCATTACACCCTGGGTGTTCTTCCATCAAAGCAGTTTAAAGAGAGAAAAATCAACAAGTGGCTTCAAGATTTTGACCAGTCCCTAAGCAAAGGAGAAACATAGAAAGCAAAACCTCAGTGCAGTTTACTGACTAGTTTGGAAACTCAGGGGAATTAATTTCCTATGCACTTCAGGTTTCTCATGAATCGCTTTTATTGGTTCTCCTTTTACTCTTGCAGGTTTTCCCAGGGCTACACTGACTAGCTTGGCTGAATTCAAATGAGCAGAGAAACGTCTAAATCAGCCTAGTGAGTATGGCATCTGGTTTTCCTCATACTGTCAATCTCATGTAAATAGCCAAGCCACGCACATTGTAAGCAAAGCCTGTTAGACTCCATTGGCTGGCTTGGCACCCAAGTTAAAACTGCAACTTGCTAAACAGTCTACCCAGCAAATAGCTTTCTTTGGCAGAACGGTGCTGTTCAACTTGGGAGAGAATTTGATAAAGTGCTTTACTGGATGGTAACATTGTGGTCTCACTTTCCTCAGATCACAGCGGGATAATGAAGCTGGAATCCATTTAAACCTTCCATTTCACCCCACACAGCTCATAGACACTGTGTCAAACCACATCACATTGCAATAAATGTGCTAAAATCTATACGCTTATTCACCTATTACACATAGCACTCTGTCAGACTGGAAACAAATTATGGAATACAATTTCTTGATTTGCCCACTCATGTAGCTATAGCGGAATCTCAAATCCAAGGCGATACTTTATGCCATAAAGTTGCATAAATAACTGTATTGTTTCATGCCAGGTTTAGCAACACAACGTTCTTGCTATGAATAGCACAGTCACTGCAGGGACAGACCCGGCCGTGTGACAAGGACTTATCTGCCCTGTCTGGTGTGACAGCTTCTACTCCTGTCACTGAAGCATTTGTGATTGGAACATTTGTGATTAAATAGTGTTCCCTCTGTACACCCTGGAAAACGATGAGCACAGGTAAACGTAAGCTAACCAAAGATCGTCATGGACGATAATCAATGGGTGGGGAGACTTAATAACATAGACTGAGTCTTTGAAGCCTTTCCCCTTGGCTTGTTTCCTTTTACTTTGCTCCTTTAAGGTGATCTTAGGCCATGGAGAATATATGAAAGCGTTACCTTCAAAAGATATTCAGAGTCTGCCAACTGCTCGTCACCTCCTGGTTCAAGCCACCTTCATCTCTCAGTTAGATTTCCAGAGTAGCCTCCTAATTAGTCTTGCTTTAACTGTTACTCCCTACATCCTCTATGTGCTGGACATTGTGATGTGCCCCCAAGATCCTATTTCAATGGAGGACCCATGGCACCAGCTGCTGGGAGTGCAGTCAGCAGGCAGCCCTCGGCTCTCAGCGTCTCAACAATCGCCCAGGTGATGCTCCTTCCTTGTTATTGTCATTGCCATTGAAAGACCTATAGTCAATGACCGATCGACACTGGAGTATAAAGACCTGGCTGTCTCGGGCCAAACAAGGTCAATTCTGAAGCTCCTAGTAAGTGGCCAAGGTTGCCATTGGTCTGTATCATAACTGGACTTCTCCCTCTGTTCACTCCTGCTTCCTGTCCCTGCTTTTCACGGGTGTTGGCCCTGACTGCTAAATTCCATCCCAGAGTTGCTTCTTCAACCTGTGACAATCGAAGTATCACAAGGAGCCAGAGTCCTCCTGTTAACGCTCTGCAGAACCCTCCCTCATCTCCCTGCAGTGGCCCCCACGTGCCCAGACCCTGCTCTCCACTCACCCCTTTGCCCAATCTGTTGCAGGAACACCTGCCTCCTCAAACACACTAGGCACACTCCCATCCTGAGACTGCTATGTGCTGCCTGTCCCCTCTGCCTAGAAAATTCTTCTTCTAGATGTAAGTGGACACATTTTTTTTGTTCTACAAAAGGTAAAATAGTAAATATTTAAGCTTTTCTGGGCCACAAAATTGCAACTGCTTAACCCTCCCATTTGAACACAAAGCAGGCATAGATAGTGCATAAACTAATGGGCTTGGCTGAGTTCCAATGGAACTTTATTCATAAAAACAAGCATTGGGCGAAAGTTGGCCCATTGGCCATGTTGCTGACCCTGACACCAGATGGTCATGTGGTTTCTGCACCTCCTTCAGGTCTCAATTCAAACACTTTCTTCCTTCTGAAATACCAACTCCAACACTAGTTCTCTTTCCCACCTTATTTTCTCCATGGCCCTCATTGCTATCTGGTATACTGTTTTCCTTACAGTTTTGTCATCCTCTATCTTTCCTGACTAAGAAGTAAGTGCCATCAAGTCAGGGATTTTGCTTGCTTTGTGTTCCTAGAAAAGTCACTGGTACATGATAGGTGCTAAGAACTTATTTATTGAATGCAAGAATAAGTGAATATATATTCAGGTAACTGGGTATTTTCTCCAGTTTTTGTTTTGTGTTGTGTGTTTCTTTTCTCTTCACATCTTAAGCAGTTCCTTTTGCCCTTTATATCCCAGTAGCATTTGGTGCTTAAAAGCATAAGCCCTTTAGTAAGATCCCCTTGAGTTTTAAACCCCAGCTCAGTCATCCGTTGGGTCTGTGACCTTGAGCATCTATAGAACCTCACTAAGTCTCCGTTTTCTCATTTGTAAGATGGAGATGGAATGTTGAGTGTCTCGAAGGATCATGATGATGAAAAATACTCAGCACAGAACCAGTCACCTATCACTTAATGAGGACTCTATACAGCCAAATAATTTACTCTTTCCCTTGGTTAATATTCTTCCCAGAGAAGATAATGATCATGTTTACAAATTGGGTCATATGCCTTTAAACAAAAACTCACTTATATATGCAGTAGATCATTTGATTTTTTTTTACATAGCAAAAATAGATTCTAATAAGGAAAACAGAACAATTATAATGACTATTTATGGACAACTCATTCTGTGTCGGCTGATGGGCTGATAACTTTACATGTTAGCCTCTACACAATCGATAATGCATTGAGGAGGACCAGTGAAATGATTTTCTCCATGTCCTCACTTGTCCGGATATGTAAAGCCAGCCAATGTGAGGATACATTGTTGAGATGCAAACATTGTCAAGGGCACCCAGTTGGATAGTAAACTTCTCTGTCTCATGCTTGAAGACTTTGTCACAATCGACAGGCACAATTACCCACACACGGCAGAGTATGCCTGTGGAATAAACCTGGTTACTACTGACATTTGCCTTACGTTGAGAAAACAGAAAAAGAAATGGAGATATCTCTTCTGCCTGACACAGCTTCAACTCCCTTTGTCTTAGGGACCCTAAACTTAAATTTAAATTCCAGATAGGAACTCCCTCTAGTTACCCCAGGCGACTCTTCCTCTATAATGGGTATCCAGACCCCTCGCTCATCCCCAGATGTCAGACACCAACTCTTGATGAAACCAGAAATCCAAAGTAAGTAAACAGATCCTCCGTGTTCCTGAAAACATGAGCTATTTATCATAGTAAATATGTATGAATAATGGTAAGCCTTTGGAAATCAGTGGTTCGATGACTGTGGTCACTAGTACACAGACTAGAAAATTAACTGCTGCTGGCTTTTATCTCCTGGCTTTTGGGATAGGCTGGTAGCAACTGGCCGCTTACTTCTTGAGCAAGAATAAGAGGGATACATCTCTTTTAAACAACCCTCATTCCATTCCATTCACCTTGCTGCTTCAAATCATTTACAACAGCTTCAGAAATAGATTTGTCCTGGCTGGTCTTTAAAGAGACAGTCAATAACAATATGAGAAATAATTACTATACCTGGAGAAAGTGGGCATCGATTTTTAGCAACTACTGGGGCCTCAAAACTGAATTCAAATATGTTGTAGTTGAGTGATAGCCATTTATTACTTAACTAACTTGCTGAATTAGTACTAACTTGGACTGGATGGAGCTGACACTAAAACTCTTAAATACAGACTTAATTTTTTTAAATCACAATTCAGTTCAGCTACAAATATACTGAGTGCCTAATAGTTTCAACAAACCATGTGAGGCTCCAAAGACACAATGATAAAGAAGATGGACCTATCTACCTGGGGAAATTTGCAGTCTTTTGGTAAAAAAAGAAGTAATAAGCCAGCACATAATTCATCATTTAACTATAATTAAGGCAAGTGTCACAAGGAAAAATGTGTATAAAGGGAAGAACTCATTTGGTATTGAAGGGATCAAGGAAGTCTTTTTTGAAGAAGTCACATTTAAGCTGCAGATCAAAGAATGAGGAGGAGTTAGTTAGGCAAAGGGAAGAACAGACTGTTTCAGGTAGAGGAACCACTCAAAGGCCTGAAAGCTAAAGAGAACCTGCCCCATTCAAGCAGTGATGTTCTGGTAATGTTAATAATGGGCTCTACACAAAAACCACTGTAGGCATATCTTGGCACATATATGTTGATTATGTATTTCATTGATATCAAAGATAAGATATAATTTAGAAATAATAAAACATACAATTTTCTATATTGTAAATTGTACACATAGCAAATTGATTCTCACAGAATGCTTTTGTTGATTTTTTCCAAACTCTTATACCTGTAGCCAACTTACAGTTAGAACTGATGAACAAGTGTGGTTCCCATATCAATGTTGATTGATATTTACATTTATATTAACAAGCAAGATTGGAAATAAAACAATGACATAAGTCAGAATTTCACTTATTTGTCAACGTCTTGAGCAGCTTCTTTGCCAAATCCCATAACAGTTTTCAAATGTTTAAAGAATATGTCCTGTGTTTTGGGGGGCAATATACAATGTAACAGCTACCAGAATCAACATATTTTTCAAATTTAATTTGCATTCTTAATGTTTTCTTTATCACTTTTGTAAGTCTAGACTAGAGGTCGGCAAACTATGAGCCTGTTGTTTTGGTAAATAAAGTTTTATTGAAACATAGCCATACTCATTTATTTATACATGTATATTCTATGACTGTTGCACTCTTCAGCTGCAGGGTTGAGTAATTCTAACAGAAGGTTCAGTGCCCACAAAGCCTAGGATACTCATCTAGCTTTTTACAGAAAAAAGTTTGCTGACTGCCATTCGAGATCAAAACCAAGAAATCTAGCCCTGAAGTTTTTGCCAGTTCCTGTGGTATAAACGCTCCCGGCATGGCCAGTTTGAAGCTGCCAATGTGACTTCACTGAACGACATGCTGGAAGCGATGAGCAGAAGCTCCCTATTATATAGATTTCACCGTACATAAATAGTAGACCTAAGAAAGCATAGAAAACAGTAAAATATAGTAAAATAATCAGGAAATGGTCAGTTTTGTGCCCATATTGTCCTCGTTTTAATATGACTTCACTATAAGTTGATACAATTTAATTTTTAATGACAGCTGTATTTAACAGAACTTTAGAAAAAATCACGAAAATGTAACAAATCTGGGCTGGACTGAGCTGGCTGCAGCAATTATTACCTTAACCCAACTGAAAGACATCAGGTGTACCTCATTTGATTGTGCTTTACTTTATTTCATTTTGCAGATATTGCATATTTTACATATTGAAGGTTTCTGGCAACCCTGCATTGAGCAAGTATATTGGTGTCATTTTTCCAACAGAATGTGCTCACTTCTTAGTCACACTTTAGTTGATCCTGCAATATTTCAAACTTTCAAATTATTAAGATATCTGTCACAGGTGGTCTGTGATTGGTGATCTTTGATGTTACTAATGTAACTGTTTTGGGATGCCACAAATCATGCCCATACAAGAAGGACAACTTAATAGGTAAATGTTGTATGTGTATGTCCTGACTGCTCCACCAACCAGCCTTTCCTCCATCTCTCTCCCTTTCCTCAGGCCTTTCTATTCCCTGAGACACATAATATTGAAATTCAGCCAATGAATAACCCTACAATGGCCTCTAAATGTTGAGGAAAAAGGAAGAGTTGCACAGCTCTCACTTTAAATTAAAAGCTAGAATGATTAAGCTTCTCAGTGAGGAAAGTATGTTGAAATCCAAGATGGGTCAAAAGCTAGGCCTCTTAGGCCAATCAACCAAGTTGTGAATGCAAAAGAAAGCTCTTGAATAAAATAAAAAGTGCTATTCCAGTGAAAACAGGAATGATATAAAAGTAAAACAGTCCTATTGCTGATGAGGAGAAAGTCTAAGTGTTCTGAATAGATCAAACCAGCCACAGCATTCCCTTAAGCCAACACCTAATCCAGAGCCCTAACACTCTTCAGTCCTCTGAAGGCTAGGATAGGTAAGGAACTGCAGAAGAAAGATTGAAAGCTAGCAGAGTTTGGTTCATGAGGTTTAAAGAAAGAAGCTCTCTTCATAAGAGTGCAAGATGAAGCAGCAAGAGTTGATGTAGAGACTTGAAACAAGTTTTCCAGAAGATCTAGCTAAGATCATTGATGAAGGTGGCTACACTAAACAACAGATTTTTCATGTAGATAAAACATCTTTATACTGGAAGAAGATGTCATCCAAGAATTGCCTAGATAGAGAGAAGTTAGTGTCTGGCTTCAAAGCTTCAAAGGACAGGCTGACTCTATTGTTAGGGGCTAAACAGGCAGTGACTTTTAGTTGAAGCCAATGCTCATTGCCCATTCTGAATATTCTAGGGCCCTCAAGAATGATGCTAAATTACTCTTGCAGTGCTCTCTGTTTAAAAAATCCTGTCTAACAGCACATCTGTTTACAGCACGGTTTACTGAATATTTTAATCCCATTGTTGAGACCTGCTGCTCAGAAAAAAATCCTTCCAAAATATCACTGCCTATTGACAATGCACCTGGTCACCCAAGAGCTCTAATAGAGATGTACAAGATTAGTTTTTTCACGCCTGCTAATGTAACATCTATTGTGTAGCCCATGGATCTAGAAGTGACTTCAACTTTCAAGTCTCATTATTAAAGAAATAACATATTGTAAAGCTATTGCTGCTAGAGATAGTGATTCCTCTGATGGATTGGGGCAAAGTGAAGTGAAAACCTTCTGAAAAAGATTCACCATTCTAGAAGCCATTAAAAATATTCATGATTCATGGAAGGAGGTCAAAGTGTCAACATTAAAAGGAGTTTGGAAGAAGTTGATTCTAGCCTTCATAGATGACTTTCAGTGGTTTATGACTTTAGTAGAGGAAGTAACTGCAGATGTGGCGGAAACTGAAAGACAACTATAATTAGACATAGAGCCTGAAGATGTGAATGAATTGCTGAAATCTCATGATAAAACTTGAACAGATGAGGAGTTGCTTCTTATAGATGAGCCCAGAAAGTGATTTCTGGAGATGGAATCTATTCCTGGGGAAGATACTGTGAACATTGTCGAAATGACAACAAAAGATTTCAAATAGTACCTAAACCAGTTGATAAAGCAGTAGCAGGCCTTGAGAGGACTGACTCCAATTTTGAAAGAAGTTCTACTGTGGGTAAAATGCTATCAAACAGCATCTCATGCTACAGAGAAATCTTTTGTAAAATAAAGAGTCAATTGATGCAGACAACTTCATTGTGGTCTTATTTTAAGAAACTGCCAAGTCACCTCAGCCTTCAGCAACCACCACTCTGATCAGCTGGAAGCCATCAACATCACATCAAGGCAAGACCCTCACTCAGGAAAAGGATTATGACTCCCTGAAGGCTCAAATGATCATTCATATTTTTTAGCAATAACGTATTTTTAAATTAAGATATGCTCACGTTTTAAACATAATACTATTTCAAACTGAATAGACTACAGTGTAACTGTAGTTTATTATTTATACGCACTGGGAAACAAAAAAAAATTGTGTGACTCACTTTATTATGATATTCGCTTTATTGCTGTGGTCAAGAACCAAACCTGCAGTACCTCTGAGGTGTGCCTGTACTGTGTCGCTGGGGAGGAAAAGTGGATGGATGGAACAAGCCCATAAAGGTAAACTGAACAAGGCCTTATAAGCCAGGTTGAGGAGACTAGTATTTATTTTTACAAGAAATGGGGTGACATTGAAGGACTGCATCTGGGAAGCAGTGTGATCTCTCCCAGTTCACATTATCAAATGTTTTTAATGCCAGAGAACATTTCTGGAGTGCTTTGTACGTATCAAGCACTATTCCAGGTGTTTCACCAATATTGATTCTCACAGCAGCCCTATAAAAAAGGTATTCATATTACCCTCTCATTTTACAGAGGAAGCAGAGGTAATAAGTAATAGAGCAGCTTGCCCAAGGGTTTGAGTAATGAGTAGAGGAGCTGAGATATGAAGGGAAGATTCTAACTTTTCTCTTATTCAGGGGAATTTGAACCTGCGGAGACACAGGGCTGTGTCCAAAACATGCATAAGTAGTCTCTTGACACAGAATGGGCTGATCTGTTCAAATGCTGTAGACTTGAATGGCAAAGATGGGTGGAGTGGGTCTGGGGCAGGCATGGGGACCGTCTCATGGTGAACAGATTCCCGTAGGTTGGGGCTGCCTGTCTTCCAAGAGGAAGAACTTTGGAAACTGACCACATAGGAACATGCAGAACTAAGCCATCATACTGGTGATATGATTTCTTTTTTTTGTCCTAGCAATGTAAGTACCTCCAGAATCTACTCTGACACTTTCTCCAGTCTTTTATCCTTTCATAAATGATATGAGCAAGGAAGGAAAGAATATACCATGTTCTAAATACGATAGGCTCTTACTCTTACCCTTTAAATCTCAGGTAGCTTCCACAGAAGCCAAAGTTGATCCTTAACTCTAAGTGCAGCTAATGCATCTCAAAATCACAATAGACCTGAATATTCTCCTGGGTAGAGAGCGAATAAGGAGAAATGGCTACTGGTTAGAAGCTGCCGTGGCTGCTAAGTGCATCACAGACATTTGTGATTTAAGCTGAAATGTTACCTTCCAGGGAAAATGAAAATCAGTCAGTCTTCTAATTTGGTGCATTAGAGAGGGAAAAAAATGCAATGGGAGAGGATAAAGGCACATCTTACAATTGTAACCTCCAGGGATTTACAGATATAACAGGGATGCCCCCAGTGCAAACACACAGTGTGTCTACAAAGGAGAATGGAAGAAAATGCCAAAAAAAAAAAAAATGCAGTAACCACTGCTCTATTGCTGTCATTTGATTTGCCATTCCCTCCCCATACCACCTGCGCATCTTGTAAACCACCCCCTCCCCACCAGTGCCCTCATCCCCTTACAAATGACAGTTTCTAATAGGCACAGGCAATTTCTGATGGATGGGGAATCCTGGGCGCTTCATTAGAAGAAGAACAAAAGCAGTTTTGTAGTAATTTGGACTTGTTTGTCATCAAAGACAGGTCCCTGCTGCTTTGTGTAAATAAGTAAGTCATGCTCTAACTCTGGCCTCAGACAGACAACAGCTCTGTGCCTCAGTGTCTTCATTCGGGAAATGGGGATAATACTATTAATACTACCTTCTTCATGATGTAGTTGTAAGAATTCCATGAGACAGTAATTCAATGAAAACAATAAAAGCTAGTATTTCTCAAGGAGGTGCTATGCACCAGATACTGTTTCAAGCACTTAAACTCTGCTAACTCTTATACATTTTCTCTACCAACATATGAAGTCTCTGATTTCTATTTTGCAGATGAGGAGACTGAGGCACAGACTACTAATGGAATGTGCCCAAGATGATAAAGTAAATAACGAAACAAGTGGTGCTTGAAATAAGCTGCAACAGACGCAGACTCTAATCCAGAGGTCAGCAAACAACAGCCCACCAGCAAGATCCCACCTACCACCTGTTTTTTTACAGCTCATGAGAAAAGAATGGTTTTTATCTTGTAAACAGTGAAAATGTCAAAAAGAAAATAACAGTTTGTGGTCCATGAAAATTATACGAAATTCAAGTTGCAAAGTCCACAATAAAGTTTTGTCGAAACACAGTCACATCCTCACTTATACGTAGCTTCTTGCTGCTTTTATACTATATTGGCTGAATTGAGTAGCTGTGACGGAGATCTCATAGCTTGCCAAGGCTAAAATATTTACTTTACAGAAAATTTTGCCAACACCTGCTCCAAAGCGCTACAGGATACAGTCAACTAGTCTATTTGACTTCTTGCTGCTGTATAACCTACCATGTGCACATGCACACAGCACACACACACTTACATCTGGACGTCTTTCCCATAAGTAAAGCTAACATTTTCAAGTACAACAGAAATGTCCCATGATTAATGAAGTCCTGTACTAGTTCCCTAAGCAGCTGAGCTCCTCTTGCAATCAGGGACTGCTTGACCGGCACGGCCACCCTGTGTGCACCTAATGTTTCACACCTTAACCTGAGAGCTTTAATAATTCACCTGTCTTAGCCAAGAAAACTCTGCCACATAACCTCAGGCCTTATTAAGCCTGTGAACAGAAAGGTAACTAGAGAACTGCAATAATTATCTGGGTAATGAGTTAAAAATCACTCTTGCCTGAAATAACCTGGTAATGAGTAAGTCGTGCTATCATATTCAGTAAAAAAAGAACATATCTCTGAGAGCCAAAAGGAATGAGGATGGTGTCGAAATCAGTTTACAGATCAGCACCGGGGGCACTGCATATGACTTTTCAGAGGAAAAATAAAGGTAAAACGTATAGGGAAAGCCACCGGGCAAAGATGAAGGAACTTCTGAATTTCAAAATGAGAATATCTAGCATTCATTAAGAGGTAACCATGTGCCAAGAGTGAGGCTAACAGCCTTATGTGGATCATTTTACCATTCCTTAAAACACCTAAATGTGGTGGTTACTATTCTCATTCCCATTTTTCAGATGAGAAAGCTAGGGCTCTGAGGAGTTGCATGACTTCCTCAAGGGTATGCTGCTGATAAGTGGTGGAGCTAGCTTGTAAGCCAGGCATTCCAGCTCCAGAGCCCACTATTCTTATTCACTATAGATAGAACAATAAGCCAAGACATCTTGTATGCTCTGCCCAAGGCCACAAACCTGGTTTCGTGATAGAACAGGCACAATTCAGAACTTGAGAGACAATAATGAGTGTGGGGAAAGAGACATATGTACATTATTTGCAATTAAGGAAACAGCAGGAGCACTCATTCTTTTCATTCTAGTTCCAAATCATCATCATCATTGCCATTACCACGACCATCATAATCGCCATCATGATGATCATCATCATCACCATGACCATCATCACCATGACCATCATCATCATCATGATCATGATCACCATCACCATGATCATCATCACCATCACCATGATCTCCATCATCACCATCACTATGATCATCATCACCATGACCCTCATCATCACCATCACCATGATGATCATTACCATGACCATCATCATCATCATCACCATGATCATGATCACCATCACCACGACCATCATCATCATCATCATGATCATCATCACCATGACCATCACCATCACCATGACTATCATCATCACCATCACCATGACCATCACCATCACCATGACCATCATCATCACCATGACCATTATCACCATCACCATGATGACTACCATGACCATCATCATCACCATCACCATGATCATCATCACCATCAGCACAACCATCATCATCACCATGACCATCATCACCATCACCATGATCATTACCATCACCATGATCATCATCACCATCATCGTCACCATCACCATGATCATCATCATCGCCATGACCAACATCATCATCACCATAATCATCATCACCATTACCATGATCATCATTCTCACCACAACCATCATCATCACCATCACCATGATCATCACCACCATGACCATCATCACCGTGACCATCCCCATCACCATCAGCATAACCATCATCACCATCACCATCATCACTACGACCATCATCATCACCACAAAATAAGCTAATATTTATCAAGAACTTAGTATTGCCAAGCCCTATTTAAAACGTATTATCTCAGTTAATCCTTATGAGACCATCTTATTTATCCTTAAATCTACCCTTTAAGTATCTAAATTATTCTGATTTTGTAGGTGGGGAAGCTGAATCAGAGAAATGGCTGAACCAGCCAAAGACATCCAACTGGAAGATTGAGGGTATAAGGTCAAACAGTCTGACTCTAGATTCAATCATCCCTGCTCTCGTCATTGGCTCCCCTGTTTGTGGATTTGGCCATCACCTTGGATCATCTAGGTGCCTTCCAGTCTCTCACAGGGCCCTGTGATTCTCTCAGTTACTTTGCACAGCACCTTTCCAATTGCATTACTTGTTTACATGACAATCTCTTTTGACTATCCATCTTCATACATGTGCACATATATACAGTACGAACTCCTTCAAGTCAGTTACTCTAGGTGGGGGTGCCTCCATCAGGCACAGCATTTGAGGGCACCCTGATAAATGTAGAATGAAGGACAGCATGATGACTAAGAATCTAGGCTCCACCAAAACATACATGGGATCATACTGTGAAGAAATGTCTCAAGGCCTCAGTTTATCATTTATTAAGTGATAATCATGTCACCTGCCATGTAGGATTGTCTCCGAATTAAAAAGGACTAGTCATATCCATAGCATGGCACCTTGCAAACGAGCATTTGACAAAAGACAACTATCATTAATAAAACTACCTCTACAGAATAAATACATGGATGGATGTAACGATGGACGGATGGATGGATGGATGGATAGATGAACGGATGGAAGGATGATTGGATTAATGAAATTCTAACTAATTAGAAGGACTTGTTTTGAGAACAAAAATGAGAAATAAGAAAAAGTACAGTTTTTGTATATAACAAAAATGCTCTTTACCCTGCACAATTGTAGAATATTTCAAGCTTCATGAGGCCTAAAGGATCAGGCTGTGACCCACATACAAGCCCCACTCCAAAGGCCCAGAGATTACCAATGAAGTTGTTCATTTTCAAAACTCAGCCAAGCATTTGGCTCTGCTGGGCACTTACCAGAGTTATTTCAAGACTATTGCTCCCAACATCATCTGTTATTGCCTGCAAGAAGGGGAAGAGGGGGCGGGAATAGACAAAATAACAGGTAAGACTGAAAACGCCATCAAGACCAGAGCTGCACCTGCTTTGCTCAACACTGAGAACCTAGCACATGGCACAATTTCTTATATTTTTTAATTATGAATCCTCAAGGTAGGCTAAATTCTATATTCTAAAGCAAAAACAAAAATAAGGAACTCCAAAATTTCAACAAGTAAACACTGCGAAGATTTATCTTTCACTCCTGTCACAATCTGGTGTGGATTTTTGTATTTGCACAGGGGTTTGGGTGGTTGACAACTCCTTGCTGTCATTTAGGAACCCAGACTCCTCCTTCCATTTTGTGGCTCCACTATCCCCCACCAGACTCTCTTCCTCCAGGTGGCAGACAGAGGAATAGGGCAAATTTGCATGGAGAACTTCAGAGGAAGTTTTGCAGAAGTAAGGTAGACCTTACATCATCCCACATCCCACAGACCAGAATCCAGCCACCGAGAACTTAAGGGAGGCTAGGGAATATAACCTAGCTATGTGCCCAGGACAAAGAAGGAAGCAAGCTAGTGAATAACTAGCCAGTCCCCACAGAAAGGTTCAATAAATATGTGCTGAATGGAAAAGCAAATGCCCACAAGAAGCAAAGAAACACAGCCCTGAGAGCAAATGAAATACAGGGGTGAGGAGGAACAGAGTGCCACCTACATACACACATACACCGATCTAAGGAGATACATTACAATCATTCTGAGGCTGGAACTCAAGCCACCCAATGGCTCCCTTAATTTAACTTCTCATGTGGAACTCCTCCTTCCCCAGACTGTTCACCAGGTCCACCTGTTCTCCATTTTTATCCGTGCTGATGGCTTTAGTTCTGATTTCCAGATGTTAGACTAGACTGAAGGTCAACATTGGACACCTCAACCCTGTATTAGGGGACAAGAAAAACATCCTGATTTAATATCCAGTTAAGGTACCAGAAATGATTTATTGACTCTTAAAAGAGAAATGTGAGAAAACATGTGCCTTGGCCCCTGGTGTCTATTGAGTAAAAGCAGTCAGAGCTTCCTGGTGCTGGACGTGCCATCAAATCAGGGCACTCTTCACAGGTGGGCTCATGTGAAAGAAGCTTATATGAATGTATCTGCATCCCTGATACTCTGTGAGCATCTTGGTGGCAGGAACTGACTTATTCACTTCTGACCTTCCTGCAGGAGAACTGGGTAGAGTTTGCATGCAATAGCAGGTGCTTGTAGTAGGTACCTGTCCTTCTGTCAACCTGCCGTCTCTCAGGTTCTCCATGCACCAGTGTCCTAGTGTGTCTTTGGGAAATTACCTCACTCTGCATATTTGGTCTGTGAAAATAAGGGTGACTCCATCCCCAGCTGCAGAGCTGGTCATGTGGCCCTAGCCTAGCCAATTCTAGCAGTTCAGCTGGCACAGTACCTGTACCGTGTTCATGGGACCCCAACTGAGCAAATCATTGTCAGCTTTCTGCAAGGACTGTTAAAGAACAGCAGCGCCCCCCCTCTCTCTCTGCTGGGATTGTGAAATTATAAGGCTACAGATCTGAGTCTGCCAATAGCTGGTATCGCATGGGAAGAACTTGCCTGAGACTGAAGTCACCGTAGAAAAAAACAGAGCCAAGAGATGGAGAGAAACCATTTAACAAGATTCAAGCCCCTGTATTCACTTTTGCCTGAAACTCAACTCCCTGGACCTTTTCAGTTAAGTGAACTATACATTTCCCATTTGGGTTGGACATGAACCCCTTAAAATTGAGAGGATTCTGATGAAAATACATCTCCAAATGCCTATTGAATTAAATTGAAATAACATTTGAAAAAAAAAATTATTCTATACTCTGTTGCATTTCCATCCAAACCAAGAAGTCTTCCTTGAATCCCATCCCTGCCTCCCGATGGGCCCAGTGGCAGTGTGGTCTGTCTGACCACGGGTCAGTGAAAGAGCGTACGGACAAAGAATTCAAGCATGTGACACGTCCCAAATGCATTTCATGAAAGCACATCATGTCCTTCCATCCCATTGCCACAGCATAGTGTAGCCTAACTGGCATTTCCCCCGGGCTGCACCTACAGCCTCCCGATGACTCTCCCCCCTGCCCTCTCTGCTCCATCACAGTGACCAGACTGTCCCTAAAACTTAGCTCATTGGATGTACAGTGCTTGTAATTCCTAATGACTTTGATCATATTTAGAACAAAATCTGAACTCTCTACCAAGGACTACAAAGACCAGAATGACCTGGCACCAGTTCTCTCTGTCAAAGTACATTTCTTGCCATGCTTTCCTTCATTCCCATGGTTCATCTTTTAATTCTTCAAACTTATCAATCTCTTTGCTGACTGCTTTCTTTGACTTTGCTCTTACTTCTACCTGCAGTAACTTTCTTCCTGCCTACGTGAGCAAAGTCTTCCATTCCAGCCTCACTGGGTGACTGGCCAGTTCCATGACCTTCCATGTGCCCATACCTACCCTGCACCTTCTACCCCACCCCTCCTTAACTGCCTGAGGACCTCTGAACCTCCCTGTCCCTTACTCATCCTAAATATAACTTTCCCAACTGGTTTCTCTGGCCCCCGAGGCAGAATCAATGTTCCTTCATCTGTATTCCTTCGGCACATCATGTGTGTAAATATTAGCTCACGGCACATTGCGATATGATCTCTTGTTTATGTATCTGAACTCTTTACCAGATCATGGCTTATCAAGGGTGGGAGCAGTGTCTTATGCTTTTTGATAGAAACTGAGGTTTTAGTATCATCAGCAACATTGTAGGTGCTCAATGAATGTTTGTTAAATAAACGAGAGGAATGACTGGTCATTGAAGAAATTAACTGAGCACGCTTGGAGCAAATCGCTTGGCATCCCTGGTTATACTTTCATTATGTATAAAATGGATGTTTTGTGCCAGTAATTATCATGGTTTCATCCCATAATCATGTTGGGAGAGCTAAATCAATTCAGGTTCTTGATCCCTTCTCCAGTAAACCTCACTCACTCATTCATTCAGTTAGTATTTATGGAGCATCTACTATTTACCAAGCTTTGTTTCAGGCACAGGAGACTCACTGGCGAATGAACCAGGTGAGGGCCTTTTGCTCAGTGACTTGTAGCAATGCTAACTCACTGTGACTGACTCAGACAACCATGCACGAAGACCTGGCCATCGTGAACAATAAATACATCAAGACATCAAATCACGCTGTTTTGTTCAATGTTGTTTTATTATAATGTTGATAAGAAAAAAAAAAAAAAAAAACAGTAACTCTTGGCCCGGACCACCTCTGTGTGGAGTTTTCACATTCTCCCCAAGTTTGTGTGGGTTTTCCCTGGGTCATCTGGCTTCCCCCCACATCCCAATGTTGTGCACATGAAGTGAACTGTCGCGTCTACATTGCCCCAGTGTGAATGAGTGTGAGCGTGGGTCTAAGTGTGCTCTGCGATGGAATGACGTCCTGTCTAGCGTCAGTTCCTATCCTGTGCTAGTAGAGGCTTTGGCCACCCAAGACCCTAAACTATTATAGACTAAGCAATTTGGAAGATGAATTAATTAATACAAATTATTATAAAACAAAAACTCATGAAGTACTGTGTATAATAATCATAAAAATGCACAACAATAAACAATGCAGTAAGAAAGCACTCAGTGAGCCCACTGTTAGTTGGAATTATCTGTTTTCAAACGCATGGTGGCAGGAGGTGCCCCTGATAATTTTCACTTTGCAAACATTTATTCCTTGATTTAACCCACCACCACTATGATCACCGTCACTCACTGATTCACCAAAAATTGAGCAAACCATTATCTTGTTTTTATTCATCTTTCTTAAATGTATGTATAGGTCATCTTTATTTCAATGTTTAATATTAGAAGTGTTTTGGGTCTTTATTAAGAAGTTTGGTGATGTTTTTGTGACCAAGAATGTGTCTCAGGAACTTAACTCTTGTTCATACCATTTAGCCTATAGCAAAATTGCTTTCATTATATTTCTTTTCCCTGAAAGTCACAGTTTTCAAGAACCTACCAATGAAGTTAAATGAGGACATAAGGTACAGTAAGACTTTTTTTTTTTTTTTTTTTGGAGACAGAGTCTCCCTCTGTTGCCCAGGTTGGAGTGCAGTGGCACATGATCTCGGCTCACGGCAACCTCTGCCTCCCAGGTTTAAGTGATTCTCCTGTCTCAGCCTCCCGAGTTGCTGAGATTATAGGCACCCACCACCATGCCCAGATAATTTTTGTATTTTTAGTAGAGACGGGGTTTTGCCATCTTGGCCAGGCTGGTCTCAAACTCCTGATCTCAGGTGATCCGCCCATCTTGGCTCGTCAAAGTGCTGGGATTACAGACATAAGCCACTGCACCCAGCCTGACTTGTTTTAATCACATGCTTAAAACAGAGGGGGCAGGAACCCCAGCTCCACTTCCATCATTGCCTTCACACCTCATGTAACTTATGAAGTTGGCGTCATTACTTCCTTTTGCAGGTGGGAAAACTGAACCTCAGACTCAAAGCCATTGGACAGTCAGTGGAAGGGCCTGGAACTGGGACTTGCACACAGGACCACCTGACTCTAAAGAAAATGTAGAGTTTTAACTACCAAGCTTTAAGTCTTAGTAACAGTGTATCTCCACACCATCCGTCCCACATAGACGCAGGCCAAAATTATATTACAGGCCAATGGCAGTAACTTCAGTGTCCCGCTCATGGAAACTGTTGAGAATGGGAGCCAGGGCTTGCATCTTTCCCCCATATCATGTTCCATCTTAAAAGAGCCCCAGCAGAAAAACAGCAACTACCTTTCCACAGGACTTCACAAACTGCAAATAACTTTCACAAGGCATAGCTGAATTAATGCTCATAACCACCCAGTGAAAGAGATATTGACCTCAGTGTGAAGGATATTCAAAATATGTAACAACTGTCAAGGCACAGGCACCAATCAACCAGAACAGGTACTGACCACATGCACCCAACATGCACCAAATGGCTCTCAGGTCTGGTGAGATGCTGTTCCACCTCAACTCCTTTCACTCTGGACACTTGATATGGTTTGGCTGTGTCCCCACCCAAATTTCATCTTGAATTGTAGCTCCCATAATTCTCACAAGCTGAGGGAGGGACCTGGTGGGAGATAAATGAATCATGGGGGTGGGTCTTTCCCATGCTGTTCTCGTGATAGTAAGTCTCACGAGATCTGATGGTTTTATAAAGGGGAGTTTCCCTGCATGAGTTCTCTTCTCTTGTCTGCCACCACGTGAGATGCGCCTTTCACCTTCCTCAATGATTGCAAGGCCTCCCCAGCACTGTGAGTCTGTTAAACCTGTTTCTTTTGTAAATTGCCCAGTCTTAGGTATATCTTTATCAGCAGCATGAAAATGGACTAATACAACACTAGACTGTGCCCCACCTACCTCAGGGCTTGGCACTTTCTGTTTCCTTCCTTAATACTTTCTCCTTCACCATCCCCACCCCAGTTGCTGGTTACTTCCTACTTCTACTTCAGGCGGCAGTTCAGAGGTCACCTGCCCAGGGAAATCACAGCAGAGCTGTCAGTGGTGAATCCCACCATCACTCACCTGTGCCCTACAGAGGCTGCTTACTGGGAATACCTGTGACTCCCCAGAAGCGGGACTCAACCAATAAGAGATGGGGAGTTGGTAGATAAATACCCCAGGTCCCTCATTCCTCAGTGGTGATAATTATGAGATGTGGTTTTCATTTTCTCCCAGAGTTCCCAGTGTGATTTGGCTCCAGCTGCCCATAAGAACAAGCAATTGCTTGAAAGCAACCGCCGTCACCGGCTGCCCTTTCTTCCCTGTCTCACTTCCCCACTGCCTTACCACTTTCCTGAGATCACCTCTCAAATAAACACCTTGCACACAAATCATTGTTGCAGGGTCTGCTTCTGTGGGAATCCAACTAAAACAGCATCCCTACTCACACAGAATGGGTCAGGTCTCATTGGGTGACATTCGCAGTAGTATCTTATTCTTTTCTTTTAGGAAACTCATCTTGGTTTGTGATGACACATGCATTTTCAGAATAAACTGGCTACTTCCCCCACTAACTGATGAACCCCTACTATAGTAGGCTAAACAATGAGCCCCAAAGATACCAAATCCTAATCCCTAGAACTCATCAATATTAATTTATATGGCAAAGACATTGAGGATATGGCCAATTTAATGATTTCCAAATGAAGAGATTATTTTGGATTATCTGAGCAGCCACTAAATATAATCCCAAATTCCTTCATAAGAGGGAGGCAGAGGAATATTGGACACAGAAGGTCATGGGACCATGGAGCCAAGGACTAGACTGAAGTGTCTGTAAGCTAAGCAATGCTAGGAATCACCAGCATCTAGAAGAGTCCAGGAATGGAATCTCCTCTAGTCAACACCTTGCCTCCAGCCCATTGAAACATGTTGGCTTCCAGAATTTTAAGAGAGTAAGTGTGTGTGTGTGTGTGTGTGTGTGTGTGTGTGTGTGTGTGTGTGTGTGTGTGTTTTGGCAAAGTCTCACTCTGTCACCCAGGCTGGAGTACAGTGGTGCGATCTCAGCTCACTGCATCCTCTGCTCCTGGTTTCAAGTGATTCTCCTGCCTCAGCCTCTCAAGTAGCTGGGATGACAGCTGCGTACCACCACACCTGACTAATTTTTCGTGTTTTTAGTAGAGATGGGATTACACCATACCCTTATTTTTTATGTGATTTAGCATCCTCTTATCCATCTCTGGGCCCAGGCTCAGGAGCCTTGTTGGGCCAGGGCTCAGGAGGACCAACCTGTACTCAATTCATGTCCTGTTGAGTGAAGGGCAGACAATGGCAGTGTGGTTATGGGGTGCACCTGGGCAGACTTCTCCAGCAGCCAAGTGTGACTAACTTCAGCAAGGGGACACATCTGCAGCATCTGGCCAAGCTCAGCTCATTCCCCAAAAGGGGCACTCATTCCAGCATCTTCCTGGCTGGACGAAGGAATCTGAGTCTCCAATTATCCCTTCCAACTCCAGACTCTACACAGGGGCTTGAAGAAGGAATGAGACCTACAGGCGTATCTTACAAGGGACCCCTGTAAGGCTTCTGCTTGAGGCAAAGGACAAAGAAAATCTACAGTTATCATGTGCTTGGCTGAAAAGGATTTTTGATGGGTGAAGTCTGGGCTCATTAAAACAGACCTGGCATATTCATAACTTGTATTACTTAGCAACAGTGAACCCCTCCAGAAACCTGTGCAGGCAACTAATGATTTTAAAACTACTAGTCACCCCCCTTCATACCCACTTTCCCTGCCAAATGGTTGAAACTGCATGCCAGCTGGGTGTCTGCTTATTTACATAATTAATCTAGTATGAAGTCTTTATATGTCCCTCCTCAGCCTTCTCTTTTCCAGGATAAATAACCCCGATTCCTCCATTCATCATCCCCAATTTTTACAACCTTTTAATAATTTTTTGAGGCTCCCTTCTGGATTTTCTTTTGGCTCTATTTATGCCTTATCTAAATTGAACAGATGTGTTACAAAGGCAGTTAGGAGAGATGAATCTGTCAGAAGCTGGAGCCATCTCTCCTTTGGATCCATGTTTGTCTCCTTCTCTGCAAAGGTGGCATAGAGAATTCCCACCACCTTTCCTATGGAAAACTGGGCTGGGAATGGGCTGTGAGTTTCTTTTCCCCATAGGAGGTCCTCCAAGGTCCTGAAAAGACAGTTTCCATAAAGGCAGGAAGCAGAGGACATGCCTAAACCCAAGAGGGAAGTCTTTTCCAGGCTCCTCGGGGATTGAGGAGAGCCAATGTCTCTCTGGCAGCTGTTGCAGTCTCCTGAGGCCAGGCCAGCCTGCCCTTCTGTGTCCTAGGGTCTTATCTGACCATCCCTGAAAGGTCATTTCCTTATCTGACTTTAGGCAGAGCCAAAGAACTGAGCCCCAGCAGACGGCAGGGAAGCTGACTCCTGAGTTTTCAACACCCAGTAGTGACACATGGCTTAGCTTCCACCAAAGAGCCCATAAAAGGCATCTGGTAACACTGTGACGTGCTTAAAAAAGAAAGGCTGTTTCTGGAGTTGGATTGGGGATTTCCTGGTCAGGTATGTTTTGCAGGGAGGGGAAATAAAAAAGGAAGGCAGGACTGAGGTGAGACTGTGGCTTGTAATTTTGCAAAGACGAAACCCCATCATCGCTGCTTTGTGCTGCGTGTCATTGTCGTCTCTTTGTTCTGATCTTTCCTGCGGTGGAGTGTCTCCCCTTCCACAGTGTGGCCTGCTATTTCCCAGGTACCCACTTGACAGGCCACAGACGGTGGGGATGTGTATTTGAGGAAGGATTAGTAAATATAGAATTTCCTGTTTGGCCACCCTGTCAACAATTTCAAGGTGAAAAGCCCACCTGTTCACCAGCTAATTTGGTGAGGGAGATTATTGTTGTGTGCAAAAATCAAATAAAATCCTTTGCGGCTTTTCTTAGGCAGCATCGCACGTAGCTCCGGTCTCAAGATCAATAAAGCAGAACCTACTCCTCATTACCCGTTAATAAGGTGCGAGCAGAAACCAGAGCATGGAGCGGGGCCTCTTTTGCCTCTCTTTTGCCTCTCAAAAGACGCCCTGACTTTGCTCTAAGCAGTGCAGGATTGGTGCTAATGATGGCTAAGTGACTTGGTACCGGCCATAGTTGACTTTCAGCCTGTAAGTCGTAGAATTAGACTGACTTTCGTAGTGTGAAAAAGCTTCTCCTGATACTCAGGACATTTAGAAAATCCATATCCTGGCTTAACGTGCTTCATGATGCTTGCTAACTGGGCATTAACTGAGTGAGTTAATAACAATTATTAACTCAGAATTGAACTTAGCTAGGGTCCTGTCTGAGTTCCCAGTGCTGCCCCAAGCCAGGCCTCTTGGTGACTTTGGATCTAGACGTAGTGGAAAGAGTTTGGGACTTTGTATTCGTTTCCTATGGATGCTAGAACAAAGTATCACACGTTGGCTGGTGTAAAACAACAGAAATGT
The DNA here is from genome assembly GCF_002776525.5 of Piliocolobus tephrosceles. Classification (NCBI taxonomy): domain Eukaryota; kingdom Metazoa; phylum Chordata; class Mammalia; order Primates; family Cercopithecidae; genus Piliocolobus; species Piliocolobus tephrosceles. Next base: position 67,421,453 of record NC_045450.1, on the reverse strand, counting down.
GATCACTCACAGTTCTGGAGGTGAAAAGTCTGAAATCAAAGTGTCAGAAAAGCCATGTCCTCTCTGAAGGCTGTAGAGGGCAATCTGCTTCATGCTGTTCTCTTAGCTCCTGGTCATTGCTCTCTGTTTTGGTGTTCCTTGACTTGTAGATGCGTCACCCCAGTTTTTGCCTCCATCATCATACAGACTTATTTGTGTGTCTTTGTGCCTCTTTTCTTTTTCTTTCTTTCTTTTTTTTTTTTTTTTTTTTGATGGAGTCTTGTTCTGTTACCTAGGCTAGCGTGCAGTGGTGCGATCTCGGCTCACTGCAACCACCGCCTCCTGCCTCAGGCTCCTGAGTAGCTTAAACTAGAGGTGTTTGCCAACACACCCAGCTAATTTTTGTATTTTTAGTAGAGACAGGGCTTCCCTATGTTGGCCAGGCTGGTCTTGAACTCCTAACCTCAGGTGATCTGCCAGCCTCGGTCTCTCAAAGTGCTGAGATTACAGGTGTGAGCCACCAGCACGCCCAACCCTCTTTTCTTCTGATAGGGACATCAGTAACAGTAGATTAGCTTCTTCCCCCAAAATGACTTCATTTTAATTTGATTATCTGCAAAGACCCTGTTGCCAAATAGTGTTACATTTACAGATCCTGGGGGTTTGGACTTCAACATATCTTTTGGGGGGACACAATTCAATCCTTAATAGACTTGGAAGCAGATATGTTGGTTCAGCCCTGGGGAAGAGGGCTTAAGTGGAGTCAGAGGCATCAAAGAGCAGGGAAGCTGCCTTTATGGGTATATGAGTGTCCTGTGGCTGATGGGAGAAATGACCACAAAAGTAGTGGCTTAAAACAACACCCACTTGGCCGGGTGCAGTGGCTCACACCTGTAATCCCAGCACTTTGGGAGGCCAAGGCAGGTCAATCATCTGAGGTCAGGAGTTTGAGACAAGCCTGGCCAACATGCACTCCAGTCTGGGTGACAAGAGTGAAACTCAGTCTCAAAAAAGAATAATAATATTAAGGGAATGATTTGAATACTTACCCTGCCCAGGCCCTCAACTGAGCACTTCCAAGATATTATCTCACTGGATTCCCACAATAGCTCTGTGAAAGGGAAACTATTGTTTTCCTTTTTTTCACAGATACAGAAGCCCTAAAGAAGCTAAATAATTTGCCGAAGCTCATAGAATTAGTAAGAGACCTAGGTGAAAAGTGCACTAGGCTACCTAACATTCAGAGATCATACCCCCTTTTTTTCTGGTGTGCATTTGCTTTTGCTGGCTTTTTAATGGAGTCTTAGAGCATATAAGACAATATTCTATGTATAAGACATCATAACAATCATGAATGCAATCATCTTTTTATATTTTGTATTTCTGCAACCTCCAAGACCATACCCTTGACCATCCTGCCATTCTGACTCCCGGAAACACTGCATAGAGTGTTGTTGGCAGAAGCGGCACAGAGAAGGGACACCCAACCATGCTGGGGGCAGGCAAGGAAAGGGTTTCAGGAGGAGGCATACCCCCAGCCCCTCCAGGACACAGAAGCTCTCTTGGTCTCATGATGACACTGGGACTCCTACAGATACTTCAAATCAGGCTTGATGGATATCCTAGTTCTGGGGACAGTGGTTCTTAGATACCAATCTGTATAGAATTGCCTGCAAAGCATGTTCCAGTGGCAGATCCTTGGACCTCACACCCGGGAACCCCACTTTGATAGGTCTTGGCCAGGCTGGAGAAACTGCATGTTTATTCAGCATCCCAAAGATTCTTATGTGGATGGTACCGGGATCCCAAATTGAGGAGCAATGGCTTCGATCTTGCTATTCCCTCAGGTAACTTGTTTTTGTTGTTGTTGTTTTGCCAAATATCCTTTGCCTTCCCTAAGCACGCGCGCGCGCGCGCACACACACACACACACACACACACACACACACACACACCAGGGTTCTATTTACTCCATAAGCATTAACTAAGCACCCAGGGAGCAGAACATTGTGTTCATGCCTCAGGGTCAATGGAGAGAAATTCCTTGATGAAGTCCGGGCTCTAGCAGAGGAGATAGGACAAGTAAACACTGATCCACATGAAGCTGAAAGCGAGAGCGGCCCCCAGAGAGCAGAGAGTTAATAAGAGCCCCAAGGGAGTTAATAAGAGACGCTGATGGTGGATAAAAGCTGGAACCCAAGAAGACTTCCGGCAGAACGGGCAAATTTGGAACTGGGAGGTAATCCCAGGAAAGGCTATGCAAACAGTCAAGAACGTAAGAAGAGTTCAGGGAGTCAGCCATCTCAGCGGGGGCTTCAGGGGGCCTGAGGAGAACCAAAGGGGCGGGGAATTAAACATTTATGCAGACTGAAGTGTGGATCATGGAACTCTTTACTGCTGCATTTTGCAGACAGCCATTTGAGAAAGGGACACAGGATAGATGTGATAGGTGGGGCACAGGGTAGTGAGTTTGAAAGCCGCCATGATAGGCCTGGTAAGAGAAAAATGAAGCCATTTACATAGGTTATCGGGCAAGATTTATTACCATGGAGAAGAATAAACAAGATGCTGATATGATGCTTCCCTTTCATTTACATAGAGGCCGTATTAATGCTAGTTACAAATCACTGAAGTGAGTCCCAGAAGGGAGCACTGTTATACAAATCTTTGTTGAGGTTTGTGCTTAAAAGTAATATAATAAAATGTATTCTATAATTTAGACTTCCTCTAAATTACGCTGGCCTTTAGCTAATTAGTAAAATAATTAATGAAGATTGACCATTTTGATAAAGGGAGGGTTACTATCTTCATCAACGTCATGCAAGATGATGGCGTAAGTCTGTAGAACATTCAGTAAATGAAAGGCAATTGAATGATTTTTATGCTGGTAAGTTTTTTAAAAATGGTAAGTTTGGATGAAATAATATGATAGTATCTGTCTCCCAAGACAAGTTTGGAGTATAAAATGCAAGAAGGCCAGAGAGCAGAATGGTTAAGGCTGAGGCCTATGGACTGATATCATCTAGCCTCAAATCCAGCATCGACTGCCTGGTAGCTGTGTGATGTGGAGCAAGTGATTTAATTTCCCTGAGCCTCATTTTCTCCAACTGTTAAATGGGACTAATATGAGCACCTAACTCAGAAGCACTGTTGTGAAGATTAAACAAGTCCTTGAGGCACTGACACCGTGTAGGAACTCATCGGCAGGTTGTCCTTATCACCACAGGGTATTTCCTGAGTGTCTGAACTTTAGAATGTGTTCCAGTGTTTCATCAGCAGCAAAACGTAATGGGAATAGCCATAGCAGGCGACTATAGGCTGGATCCCAGTCCTGACTTTCCCATGGACAAGGTGGTGGAGCCCAGGAGAGCCCCTCAATGTCTCTGGGTCTCAGATTCTTTGTCTGTGCAATGAGAAAGTAGATCTATGTTGGAATTCTACAACTGATATTTTTAGAACCCTCTAATCTTTTTTCAAGTGGCATCTCTTGAACCCTTATGCGTAAAACAGATGAAAGTGCTTACCCTGGATGAAGTATGCTTGAAGGGCCAGAGTCCAAGCTATTTACTTCACTCTGTTCCTCTTGCATCCTCCCCATTCCAGAATTCCAAGTGCCATCTCTCAATGCTAGACCTCTGGAGAAAACAGGTTTAAAACCAGGGGATGAGGGTCCTGCAGGATCACTGGGGGTTCTAAGACTCTATCCTTAAGAGAACAGTAGATGATGAGGGGCTCTTCACTGGTGAGATCAAACAAAATCTTTCATAAACACTGTTAGATCTCCTTGAAAACTGTGTCCCTCAGAGTCATTATTAGAACCTCCACACTGTGGTCACTGCCACGCGGCCCTTTCATGTTCGTTCCTATTTAGAAGACCTGAGAAAGAAACAGAAACTGCCAGGAGGTGTTTAGACACAGTGCAGTCCCGGCACATGATTGGCCCAGACCTTCAGCTGCTAGACGCTAACACTGGCACAAGAAGAGACGACTGGATGACTAGCTTCTTCCTGTACCTTGTTTATGCACTAGCTTTTTTTTTTAATGTTGGGGTAAAAAAAAAATCAGGTGACAATTTATAAGACATGCCAAATGAAACTGTTCTTTCATATATGCTTACGATGGGCTGTTTGATTCTGAAATGTATACATATTTATGTATAAAACTATATACATATGTAAATATATGTATATACTTATAGGTTATAATATATTTGTATATAAATATACTTTTATATATTTTATAAATATACAAATATATTTTTATAATATTTTATAAACATCCTGTAATAATACATGTATAAATATACAAATATACATATACTATATTTTAAAATCATATAATATGATTATTACATTATATGTAAATATATTTGTATATTATACATACTTTATATCTTTTATAAACATACAAACATATTTTATATATTTTATAAATATATATTATATAAAGACATAAAATACATTTCTACAAATATATTTTAAATTTTTATACAAATATATTTATATATAAATTTATTTGTAAATATAAATATAAATTAATAAACTTAATTTACAAATTAAATTTATAAATATAAAATATATTTATATAAAAATATATTACATATAATATATATTTTATATATTACATTTAAATATATATTTACATTGCGTGTGTGTGTGTGTGTGTGTGTGTGTGTGTGTAGTGTGTATACTTTTATTTAAGGCAATCTTTCTCAGCCTGTCCTAACCTATGCTATCAAGCCCAGAAGATGGTCTGACTTTGAGACAATCCTTACGTAGGTTATGCAAGCTCACATCCTCATCCAGAGCCTTTCTGGGGCTCTATTTCTTTCAGACCCATTTCTTCTCTGGACAGCTCTCTCTGTTTCATCTTTCTTTGTTGATCTGAAATCTGTCTGCCTATGATTTCTTCCCCATTAGTTCTACCTCTTCTCTCTCTGCCACAGGAAACAGGAAGGCCCACTCCATAGACACTAAATGGAAGCTCCTGCATCCTCTTTACCATATCTTTTCTACTCCAGGTTAAACAAGATAAGCTCCTCCAACAATGCTCATATAAAGCCCTAATAATTATATTCATCCAACACTTGCTATGTGCCCACCACTGGGCCAAAGACTTGACATGAATTATCTCATTTATTGTCCACAGTCTCACAAGGTACCTATTAGTGTTATCCACACTTTCAGACGAAGTAACAGAAACATCAGAGAGATTAAGTAACCAGCCTAGAGTTATATCCCTTGCAAGCAGGGAGCTAGAATTTAAAATTAGGCAGTCTAATTCCAGGCCCCTGATTGGAACGATTACATTTGTCTGCTACACAGACTGCTTCGTATCTGTTGCTTTAAATAAGACATAGAATTAGATTTATTTTAAATAATTTCTTCTTTTTTTTTTTTTTTTTTTTT